>NC_051044.1:6378627-6686246 GCF_904848185.1 Acanthopagrus latus | reverse complement strand
TGTGTACTTTAATCTGAGAGATGTAGCCTGTTTCACTTGCATCTAAAGCAGAAACAATCTAAAAGACAGACCTGTGATTTGTATCACAACAGTGGTGTCGCACTCAGAAACTGTTGGGGGGCGCCAAATCACATGAAAGTACCAATTTCTACGTAATGTCATTTAAAAAGGTAAATCCACTCATGTTTCAGATCAAAGTGTGTTCGCAGATATTGGGGAGTACTACTGCATATGTGAAGTATAAACCAGAACTTGGTGCCAACATTACCCACAATGCAACATTGCCACTGACATCACTGGAGGCAGTTTATCAGATTACATGCAGCATCCTCTGGAGCCATGAAATATTTTATAAAACCACATATGCAGTGGTTTCTCCCTAGGACCTGTGGACAAACTTTAAAGCATTATTATGTAGAAAAACACCACTGCAACCACTGAGTGGCTGAGACAGAGACACCATTCATCTTATCACGAGACACTCCATCAGCATGATTTTGTTATGGAATCTGCCATTTTAAGGTGAAAAAAAAAACTACATGATGTCACTTTAATGTGTAAAATGAGTGGAGTCGTCCTTTAATCCACTAAAGCAGTGACGTTTCCGGCACACCGCTCCTCGTCAGACTAGAGCAACGCTGCATGATTCCATCTTGTGTACACAAAGTCAGTCACACGGTGTGGAAAAATAATACAACAGGACGAAAATACACACACACACACACACACACACACACACACACACACACACACACACACACACACACACACACACACACTCAGAGTGAACTATGACATTGCATTTTTAACTACAATGGCAAAAAAAAAGAAAAGAAAATCTTCTCACAGTTTTGCGAATCCAAAATCAAGGCCTTGGAACAAGCTTTTATCTTAACTAGGGCACCTCAAAGTAGTTTCACTCTATTGGTTATTTAAACCCGAGCAGGAGGAGTTCTCCTCCTCATTGCACAGTGTTCATACCTTAAACCAACAAAAGCCCTTTTTCTATTCAGGTGCACGTAAGCGAGCAGAGCAAACACATCTATACCTTTGGATAGCTGTGAAATAAACATGCTGTAGTTAGCTGCTCGAACGCTCTACATCTGCAAACACGTAAAACACATGACGACAACGAAATTCCCTTCAGACTGCCGAGTGCCGCTTGATGATGTTGATGGCGTGCCGCGCTTTGATCTCACTTCCCCTCTTACAGGTTTGTGCGGGGTTGCAGTATTATATTCCGTCTCAAGTTTTCTTCTGGTTCTTTTGTATTTAAACATAATTACACTGTCTAGCCAGAACCGCTTGATCCCACCGTGAACTCTCTGCTGAGATATAAAAACGGCGGGGATAAAAAATAAAAAATATATTAAAAAAATAAGGATTCAGCACCAGTCACCATCCATCCATCCATCCATCCATCCATCCATCCACTGAGCAGCCAACAGTGTTGCATACCATGCCAACGTGAGCCCCCTCATGGGAGAATGTGTGAGTGGTCTTGTCAATACTCGAGTTTGTTTAATGCGACCACTGATATAACACTTTGCCTCTGTGGCTGATCGATCAGAGCCCCCGCGCACATGTGCCGCATCAGCAGGGGAGACGCAGAGCACGACGACCTGGACCGCACACGTGTCTCTGTCGGCTTTTGTTTTTTTGATTTCTAAACGGTCGGATCATATCGGGATAACAGAGGATTAAACAAAGTGTGCAGTTTGTTAATCGGAGGCTATCGGGGCACAAAGTGTGCAGAGGGGAGGAGACGATCCAGATGGGTTACAAAAGGTACTGGAGTTTGGCTCAGCCGGTAAAACACTGGAGAGCTGCAGACACTCTGTATTACCGCCACATATTATGCTGTATGAGGACTCCACCGGGCTGACATGTCACGTTCACATTACTACATCAAAGCAGAGACTTAATGCAATGCATGTAAAAATGGCTTGAAATACCATTTGCACTTACTCTGAGTGGCAGTGTCAAAACGTGACAAATTAAGGGGCTTCTTAGGGGACGTGCAGCAGCCTCAAGAGCGTCCAACAGAGACTGTCGCGTCTCATTCGGTGCCTTTTTTTTTTATGCAGACAAAGCCGGCTGAGTTATAGAAACATGTATTGAAGCGGACATCAATCATTGCCCAGGTCAGCTCCAGTAGATACTGTATGTAAACAGCTAATTACTCGGGAGAGCTTGACTGCTCAATTGAGATAATTTCCACCCCTGCGAGCACATGTGTGGAGAAAAACATCAACTAATAAGAACATGAGAGGCAGGCTCACTGATCGAAACACACACAACAATATTCAATACCATTTCAGTGAGTTGTATATACAAAATTTTCAGAGATTAAGGATAAAAAGACGCCACGTGGGCCAATGCTGGGTGGTGGTGTGTTTTTATTAGGGACAACATAAAAGGGGGCAATGACCCATTTCATAGACAATATACAAGAACACTGGTTCTTAAAGCTTCACTGCCTTCATTAGAGATTCAAATTACAACCAATTTCTTTCATCAATAGTTGGCTGCCAGATCTCAAAGCGGCGTTACCACACTGTTATTTGCGAATGATCAGATGGGATATTTGGGTCCAGGCACCACCAGGATATCTTGACAACGCAGGCTGATCATAACTCCATACGCCGATGACATGACAACATGGAAGCGTGATGCATCATCTCGCCCCCTCCGAACAATCACGCTGTCAAGTCGCAGACAAGACGGTTTATTTCAGCGTGACTCCACAGACTGATGTACTCCATGTGGTTTTCCATACCGCTCTGCCAGTGGCAGCATTTCCGCTTAAAAAAATAACCCGATGCGACCGGTGAGAGTGACCCAAAACAGCTCGCAGCCGACCAGCTAAAGGATGAGCTGAAACTCACTTTTATGCTCTGTAAAGCGAGGTGAGCCGCGGGTTTGTGTCCTAACTCTCTCGGAGCCATCCCTGCGAGCGACCCTTTTCAAATCGCCAGATTGTTCTCACATTGTCATCTGATGCATTGCTATTATAAAAATATCTATTACAGCCACTTTAAGGTCACATTATTTTGAGCCAACATAATAGCCGCGCTCTCTCAGGGTTTAGCGGCCAAGATTTATATGTATCGTCACTGATGAATGTAATGTTCCCATCGATCAACCGCTTCCACATGTTTCTACATTTGCATCGAGACAAGAGTGTAAACAAAGCATTCGCTGATAACATTAGTGCTCCCCTTGTCTCCTCTCCGCCTGCACTGGAAAGGCCTTTTGGATTTTATGCTAATATCACGTCTGCCTACAAGGATGTAAGCTTTGATCAAGATAAATGAGATGGGAGGAGGTAGGGTTAAGGGTGAGAAGCATTTAGTATAATGTGAATGATCTGTAATTTCTGCAGCTAAAGAGGTTTTGTTCTGTAGCTGGGTGGGGAGCGCATCGATTGCCAGGACCACCGCGCCTGTGACATCTACTCAGCGTCGACAAAACACGCTCTGCAGGACGTGTGATATACAGACGCAGCACAGGGTTTACCCGAGGGGCCAATAATAAATTACAGCAAGTCAAATATTCAGAAGAATTAAGTAATTAAAAGCTGATTTTGCTAAATGATCTTTTGGTTTGAGGATAAATACTGGATTAAAACTCTGGATCAAAACAATAAGGCACATGTGGGCGGCTCCAGTAAATGAGCTGCACTTTAACACATTAACGTCAGTGGGAATGAAGGCGTGGGACGGAACTTGGCAAATCGTTTATTCTCTGTGCAGTCCATGTAAATTGCACAAAAATGTGTAATTTCAATGCTTGCATACTGGGTAGACTGCAAATGTCAACGGTCAAATAATTGCACACATCTAGTTAGTGACGGCGGTAGAGGAGGAACATACTTCAGCGTATGATTTCGACTCTCTGTCAGCGTGTTGCATTGGTTCTCGTGCATGGAGAAGGTCTGCATGTTAAAACAAGCTCCTCTCTCCCGCACTGCTCCTGAAGGGCCTCATCAGTTGTCCCACCTTGAAAAGGTACAGTGTGTAAACCTTTATATATATATATCATTAAATATTAGCACGCCGTAGCCTCCGTCTGTGCCTCTCAGAGAGCTGGTGGTAACATCGAGTGAGCGAGATTAATTCAGATTTATTCCTTGTCTGTTGCAGTGAGACAGCACTCAGAGCGATCACTAAGATATTTAGGCCTGGGAAAAGAAATGACTGAGTGTGACTTCTATTAATACTAATAGTTCTTTGTATGATCCTATTTTTATTTTTTTTTGTTATAACTTATAGCTTTATGGACTTCATAACTGCACACATCTTTACCTAATCATTTGAATTAGAAGAATACTCAACCCTGTTGTGAATGAGTCCGTATTTAGCAAATTACTTTCTCGTCCATGAGGGCTACTGTGGCTTTTGGAGCTACCCCAACATCCTTGAAAAGGGAGGGATGAGCGAGTGAGTGCTGCAATCTAAAACAATATATTACACAGTGTACCTTTAAATCTGTGACTTTTTGACATCACGGTTTGTCACCACGTCACACACTTACACAATATAACAGCTGCTCATTGTAGAACTGGGGGCTAACTGGGGGCTGAAAACTTGGTAGGGCTGACAGGAGACACGTGGTGGGTCAGGTATATGTGAACTGACCAATCAGAGTAGACTGGATATTCAGGAGGGCGGGGCCTTAAAGAGACAACTCAACTTGCCACAAGCAAAACTGCAGTGGAGAGCATGAGAAGGCAGATTTTGTTACGATGGAGAGGTATACATTGATGGAGCTGGACATATTGTAATGGTTCCATTAGATACCTCATGTCAAAGACTGCCTAAAGGAAACAAAGACATCACAGCTAAAGAGAGGACGAGAAATTAGAATGAACACTATCACTGAGAGGGGCGCCGCTGAAGATAATATGAAAGTGGAAGCTGTAATGTTTTTGCATTTCTCTCTCACAGGTTTAACTCAAAGCATCTTAAGGCTAATTTTAAATATTTCCGATTGCATTCGGAAGGAAGACGAACTAGAGGTCACGGACAGCAGAGACATTACCTAGACTCAAACACGGCTTCGTTCTCTAATGAGCAGCAAGAACTTCGACAAATGGACGAGGGGATTAAATGAATACATCTGAATAATGGAAAGTGTTCATTATAGGTTTTTTTTTTGTTATTCAAAATGGCCAACAACAAACAGTGGTACATGCTGTTTGCATTTGAGAATATGTAAATGAAGAGCTAAGAGAAATCAGTCCACAGCAGCAGATACAAAATGTTCCAATAAATTACAGGGTATCGGCTTTTTTGTTGTACTTCACAATCTACCCAGGATTATTTCTGACCAATCTGTGAAGAAATCAGATTTCCAGTTAATTCAATTAACAGTCAAAATGACTTGAAACAAAAGAGAAGCTAAAACTGTTCTGCCTTTCCAAACAAAACCCACAATCTTCAAAAAACGGCCTTTTCATTAATCTGTCAAGATGACACGATTAACATCACCAACTCAGCAGCTACACACAGGCTGGAAAAGCCGGTGTCACTTGCCCCGGATCACATGGCATTTAAAAAAGAACTTGATTGCATAGATGCAATCTCGACTTCCAACATCCCTCAGAGGCTCTCTGTGATAACTACCATGAGGAGTAGCTGTCATGGTTCGTAGTATGACTCACACCAAGTGCGAGAATGATGTCCTGGATGAATATCCTTTAGCCCCAGTGGGAGTGTGCTGTCCCACTCGTCTGATGCCTTTGAGTGTCTTGGACCTAGAGGTCAGCATCTCATTTTACACGGACAAAAATCTATTACAAACCCTATCTGTCTCCACCTGCATTAAAGCCACTGGGGAAGAGAGGCTTTTCTCTAATTGTTTTTTCCTTGGCTGCAGAGCTGTCCTGGTTATGAGTGAACCTAGTCCACATTATGGCTCTGATTGGTGAGCAGGTCATTCAGACACATCATTTACCGATTGCTATGTACAGAGTGACATTATTCACACTGAGTGGAAGTACTTCGCCCCAGCATTTCCATGAGATGCTGAAATGAACAGTGTATTAATGGAACCACTGCATTTTTACAAACATATTAGAGTTCACATTTTACAACTACCTGCTGTAATGTGAATATATATATATATATATATATATATATACATCTGGCACAGGACCTCTTATTGTGAGGCAATTCCTCATTTTCACAATCTTTTAAAAAACATGTTCATCCAGCTTAATGGCTCTGTTATGATTGATACAACAAGACAGATAGAGACTTTAAACTAGAATGGCAATTGAGGAGCACATCCCTCTGCCAAGGCCCAACCTTTAAATCAATCAAGTCTTATTATAAAAAAGAATACAAATATACTAGAAAAAAAAAAAAAAATGAAACATGTCCTATTGAAGGAGACCTATTGGGCTTTTTCAGTATTTTTTCCTTCATTCAGTGCATTGTATGCTGTAGTTTACTGTGCATGTAAAAGATCATGAAAGTTAAAATGGTCCACACCAACAGAAGCTCCCCTCTCCCGCGGGAAACGCTGCTCCTGAAACGCCTCGCCGGTAGCCCCCCCCCCCTTCAATTCTGTGACTTTGTGACATCACACTACCTCACCTTGTCACACATTTTTAGACACGTTTGGCACGTAAGAATTAATATAGCACAGCTGCTTTGTTGTTAGCAGTGCTGGTTCAGGCACATGTGTGCTGGCCAATCAGATGAGAGTGGGTATTCGGGAGGGGGGCAGGAGTTAGAACAGAGCGTTTCAGATAGAGAGGGAATACAGCGTGCAGCACTGGACACATTGGGAAAAAAAAAAAAACTAGTGTGTTTTTGTGCATTAGAGCATACAAAAACCTGTTTCAGTAGTAACCCAAAATAAAATTATGAAACTGAAAATGAGCAATGTAATAATCATGATGATAATCTTTGACAAAAATGTCAAACAAGTCCATTCCTCAATCCCAACCATCAAACTCCTTGGCAGAAGTAAAAATCAGGTGGGATAAAGTTACATTTTCATCGAGTTTAACACCTACTTTTAAAAAGTAAATGGAAAAGTGGAGGAGAGGAGACAGCACGGGAAAAAACAATCACAGTCGAAAAGACAACAAAACGAAAACACCACTTAAAGAATGTTGAACCTCATGACCCTGAAATCAGGATGCATTAATTGCTGAAACGGTTGGTGTAACGACCTCACACTGACGGCTGCTTCGCAACAACGACGCTTGTGGCTAAACTCCTGATAAACAAGCTGACAGTTCACGAGCAACTCTGCACAACTATCGATGACATATGTAGTAACCGACAGTTGCCTTGGTTACATTGTTAACGCTTTAAGACCCTTCAGAAAGATCTTTACCACTTCTTGGCATTTTTTTTTTCTTTTACTTCCTCAGAAGAGAGAATCACGTTCAGGGCTACGCCGAAGTCCTTCTGCAATCGACAAAAGGCTCAAGCGGCTCTCATGGCTTTTCACCTGTCCCTGCGAAATGGCAGGGTGCAAATGTCCACGCTGAAAAGCCTCTTCTGGCAAATTGTTATACTGAAGCAGCAGCATTCTTTTATAGCATCTCTTTGCACTCGCGGTGGTTTCCGGACAAGAAAACAGGAACAATGGCGGATGATGCGTGTAGCTGTGATGACATAGAAGTATAGAGCTGAGACACATTCTCTCTCCTACTTTCTGTCTTTCTCTCTCACACTATGTTCCTGCACTATAACAGTTTGAAAAAAAAAAAAAAAAAAGTTGTCTAGCTACCTTTGATGTCTTATAAAATTCTCAACCTTTCCACCTCTGATAAATATAATATCACGTAAAATGCAATTGGCAGGGAAGATGAAAAGCTTTATTGCATCCCACATTATCTCACACTTGATATACAAAACAATGTACTTTTTTTTTTTTTTTTTGCAAAGGGAATCTCCCTCAGTTTTGCTATGAAAGAGTCCTGCACAGGTTCCTACACACAATTTGGATGAAATGAGCGAAAAATAATGTACTGTGTCGCCCTCCCAGAACTCCCATTCCCCATGCTAGCTTACTTTCATTTTTAAAAATTGCATGTAGGCTAACTAAAGTGTCTAATTTTCCTTCAGGTTCAGGTTGGGTGTCAGTATCAATAGAGTGGGTCAGGTCGGGTGCGGAATGTAATGAAAAGGCGTCGGATGCGGTTCTAAGTATGGCAGGACACAGCTCTGGGCCAAAGGAACAACCTCCACAGATTGGAGAGTTTAACTCGGACTTTCCATTAAACCCTAAACCCGACATAAAGGGTCGCCTGTAGCAACAAACCCTCTCACAAAAAAAATGCCAGACAGGACCAAAGGTGAATTTAATACTTTTCACAAAAACAACCAACAGGGATCAAACAAATCAAAAGAGAGAGAAAAAAAAAAACTCTATAAAACTTGAAAATGGAAACAAACCTGTGCTTAAAAATGAAGCGAGTGACAACAAACTGTGTTTAATCCCCGCGACAGCAGTTATACTAATAAGGATTAATGCCACAGTAACGTCTCTTTCATGGTGTTAATGTTGTGTCTTATCTTGGGAAAAGTAAAAGTTAACATATTCATTTTAGTCAGTGGAAACTGCTGACATTTTAGCAATTTCTAGTCGTCGGATCACACTCAACATTTCTGTCAATGTAGTCAATATTTTGTTGCTGTCATTTTATCTCATCATCTGATGTCAAGCACATGTTGAGTTACTGAGAATGAAGCTCTGCAGGACGTGTCTGTCCCAGTGGGCTGATGCATCAATTTAAAGGAGCATTATGTAGTTTTGGAGAAGATCAGAGTTGTAATATTTACAACATAAAGTTTTCACATGAAAATAAGGTCCCCAGAACATGGTTTGAAGCTACAAAGCGAAATTGTATTGAATCCATAAAGGTATAAAGGATACCATTCAGTTTCCAAAACAGAGTACTTTAGTTTGTAAAACATAAATGAATCAGTCAGTAAAAATCTTTCTCTTCCTCCTAAAACTACAGAGTGGTCCTTTAAGCAATACGTTCAGACATGGAACATGTTCGGATATGCGTATTTATTTTACCCAACAGGATTAAACAAATGGCCTGGGGTCCGGCGCTCTCTTCAAAACTATGTGAACAATGAGAGCTGTGCAGACAATAAAACATTGCAAAACCAACTGTCAGTATGTTGCCTCCTCATTTATGTTGCATAAAATAAAGACAGATTCATCAAAGATTTTACATTTTAGTACATTTTAGTCTTGTTTTATAACAATATTGCAGTTTTTAGAGTCAAAAGAGAGAATTATGATGTCTGTGGGGACAAAAAGAAAAAAAGACAAACAAGAGGTCGTCGATTAATATATACTGTCATGGTAATAGGTCAGGAAAAAAAAGACCCTCTTCTTTAGCCTATAAATATTAACTTAATACAGTATGTGCCTTAAACTGTTGCACCGACTGACCTTTAATACTCGGGTGACATATCCCGTGAGGCCTGCTCACTAACCCTGGACTCCAGCTGCCTCATGAAACTGAAGGAGAAACAGCAGAACAATGATGAATGGACGCGTGAAGGAGCCGCTGACCAAGCAAAGGTCACAACTGCGAGGAAGAAGTGGAAGAAGCTGCGACCTCAAAGTGTTTAACTCAACCAGCGCTGAATATCTGTACATGGTGAAAACAATCTATTGAGCAGTGGCCAGGCTACCTTTCAGTGGGGTCAAAGCCTGGTTTGATGGGATCAGTACAAAAGGAAAACAATCACCCAGAGTCTGACCTGATTATTTTCCGGGTACACAGTAAAGAAAATAAGTACAAGATGAAACTAAACAGCTTTGATTTGAATTCCACGGAAGGTTTTTTCAGACGTAACTGCTCGTGCTGTCCGTACCCAACTTCAGATTCAGTGAATGCCCCTAAAGTATGGGCCCTGATTAACTCCTGCTCTTTATTAAGAGCTGATAACTGGCGCCCTATTATCCCTGTGATGGAGTGCCGGCACGTCCAGGCTGTTTCTTTGCAATTTACTCAACATGTGCTGGGCTAGCCACCTAATGACCCTGAATAGGAAGGAAAAGACACGGAAAAAATGGGCACGGAAAGACGGACGGGTGGATGATAGCTGTTGTGCGCGGTGATGATGTCTACATGTGCTGATAGCAATCGATATTTTCTGACAACTTCCCCCTTGTTGGCGGAGCGTGGACTCATTTAGATAGTGTCAGTCACTGGATAATTTGGTTACGTTAAGGTCTCCCCGTCGCAGCTCCGGTGAGGTGCGCGTGGATCGGAAACTACTCACATGCTCAAGTACAGACGAGCGTCGCTGCGATGACCTATTTCTGTGTCATCCAAAGTGTTGTTCAATGCTTTCTGCTCCCACACTGCCGTTACATCACACTGGAGGAACGAGGCCAACGCACATAACATTTGTCTAGTTGCACATGTGCAAATTTTGAAATGGTTGTCACATGTAATTATGTTATTTATGTATATCAAAGGCCCAAAATATGTCAGTATACAGCCATATGAAGCAGCTGTGGTAGCAGGCTAAGGAAAAGCTGAGATATAATAACCCCTTCTCTCATAACACTCAAAACTTATATCACCCTCACAGCTGACGGGTTCTGTATCGCTTTCTTGACTTTTGGGTCACTTTCATGTCGTGTCACCAAACCCAGTGACCCTTCGTGACAGCAGTGAACTATTTGTTTGACGATGAACTCGGTAGTTTTTTACACGTATTAGCAGTTGTATGGATTAAGAGACCTCAGTGTGATCTTGCAAATAGAATACAAAAGAAAGCCGCCCTCACAGTGACATGACAACTTCACCTATGACTGTAGTGGTCATATAGGAAAGTTGGATATCAAATGAAAGGGGCATTCACATCATGTTTCTACAGTACTCATCATGACTCACATTCAGCCTGGAATCCTCAACAAATACTGTCGATTCAGCCCAGCCGCCAGCTGCATGTGTCACATGTCACCATAACGAAACATGTCATATCACATTCACGTTATATGTTTTGACCTGGATGTGGAGGGGATGGTGGTGCAGTTATCGAGACTGTGTTTCAAGCATTTGTAAGTCGGAAACCACCGGATATTTTGGATGACGGACCCCGGCGTCTAAAACATTTATAAGCGTGACACCGCTGGAATCTTTTTGTGGAGAACTCGGGACAATTTCCAACCATGTTTGTGGCATTAAAACCCTGTCGCATTCGACGGGAAGTCGAGACAATTCCAGCCATTTGCATCAACCGAAACATGATCTTTTCACAGCACTAACTGAGTGTAATCCTGGATTCTAACAATGAAGCAAAAAATTAAATAAAGCGATGTACTGCAAGCAGAATAAGTTTAAATCTGTGAATTAGGTTGACACTCCAAGACATACTAACACTCTCAATATTTCATTTCTTCTGTGGTTAAATTGGCCCGACATGAAATGGGTCACAAATCAACTCTTTCTTTTCAGAGCCGGGCTCTGTAGATGTTAGTCAACAGGATATGTATTGTGCATTTGTAGGGTACTATTTTCCGCTGTGGATTAATACACATTTGACGCTCCAGTGAGCATTTACGACAGCAGGACGGTGTATTTGGGATCAAATCAAAATACACTACAGTGCCCATGTTCATGGTAATGAAGAAACATGTCACCCAGAGCAACAGCGTGGCTCACTGATGTGTTTTTAATAGTTTTTTTTTTGACAAATATGGAGCTCTGGAGGAATAAGACAGATCAGGCTTCGGCTACACAGACGATGCTTTTTGTTTTTGTTTCAGTCTCGTCTTGGGATTTGTTGAAAATAAGAAAAATATACAGTCTTTTCAAACTTCTCTCAACTCTACAACTTGAATGTGAAAACGATAAATCAATAGATGTGCAGAATTTTGCAGTCTGATTTACATTATGTCCTTTGTTTGTGTGTGGGTGTTTTTCCTCCTTTTTGGAATCTCATCATATAATTGTTTTGCCTGCTTGCTGCCCCTGGAGGACCTCACAGTGTGTCGCGTCGAGGCGGAGTATGGAGGCCACTGCTAAGACTCTCCTGGCATGGAAATGACTTCCTCCTCTCATGCAAATGTCACAAAGAGGCTCTGATCCACTCCTAATCGCTAAGTAATCACTTTCTTGTTTGATCCTTCTGTGATGGTGAGAATGGATTGCAAAAATCTGGTATGATTCTGGTCGGGAGATTAGGAATTTTTCAAGACATGCTGAAAATTCGATGAGCTACAATAAGCCTCCAAATGTAGTGAAGCAGATGCAATGACTTTGGCTTCAAAATTAAAAATCTCCTCCCAGAGGGGGCCCTGGTTAATGAAATATAATGACGCAAACATTTTGAGGGGGATACGAGAGACAATCATCTTTCTTCTTAAAGAGATTATTTTTCAGCATTTGCTCCAAAACAAGCACTGCCACCACGTTTAATACTGTTATATAACCAATTTCTGGATGAAAACAATAAACAAAGAGATTGGAAAATAAATGCGCCATGCAACCCTTTTATGATGCGTGCATGATAGACTGTACTCTCATGCTTGCATCTACCATAAAGATGACGAAGCTGGATGTTTCTATAAGTGTGTGTTTAATCCTATTGTCATGGAGAAAATGAGCCGCTGGGGAACAGCTAAATGATCGTGTGGCGAGGTTTTTTTTTTTGTTTGTTTTTTTTTCCTTTAGTATAATCATTTATTCAATTACATAATTAATTAGATACAGAGTGTGCTCTTGATAGATACCTGGGGATCTCTGGGAGATGCTACCAATGAGGAGGCATTATTCACTCTTAGAAGCGCAGAAACAAAACAACCCATTGTCATCACGGACGCTGCCATTAGCTGCGCACGCAGCGGTGATCAGTCCCTTTGTTGCCATTAGCATTTGTGTATGAAAGGGGACCCATCTTGTAGTTTGCTGACATGAAGTGTGTAATTATTATTCCATGTATAACAGGCTGCTTATTTGCCCTCGTGGCATCCTCAAAGGGGAAGGTTGCAGTGCAGTGATCCATATCACCTTATCTCCGATTCCCCTTGGGGCACCACATTCGGTATGGAGCAGCAGGCTAATATAGATGACAGAGGATTGTGCCACTCTTTAAAGGGGCAGACCACGTTTATTTATTTTTTGCTTCTGACCAACAGAAGAGGCTGCGCGCATCATCCTCCAACTGAAACGTAATAAAAGTGATTTCTAACGTTCTTTGAGTTAGGTCAGCAGTCTGTCCGCTGCGGAAGTCGATCACAGATGGCTCGGTAAAGCTTCATCATATCCAGTATTAAATTCCACTATTCTGCTACTACAGTAATGTATCATACAAAAAATCACTGTGGTGAGAACCCTAACCCCTCTCAATAAAATTAGATTTGGTTGAGGACACAAGGCTGGAGGAAACAATGACCACATCAGGAAGTAATCACTTGGCCTGTTGATTGCAGAATTTATTAGCATTACGCTGCATATGGGCCTCCTTGAAACGCAAATTGTTTTCACCAGAGAAGAAGAAGAAGAAGGCGTCACATTTTGCAAAAAGAGAAGCAAAACAACAAACAAGTTGCTCTATAACAGCTGCCCAGATTAAACATGTTCTCCCGTTGTATCATGCATTGACTTGTTTATGCCAGCACATATTTCTCAATCCGAGACCAATTTCCCCTTTTTTTTTTTTTCCTTTTTTCACACTTTGTAAGACAATTTAAAATGTTTAGGGCTCGCTGCATTCAAAGGGCGCATCAGTGTAAAGTTATTCTTTCTGATGGACTTCGTGTGATTGGGGGTTGAACCCGTGTGCAGAGGCAAGATGAAGGCGGCGGGATGCTCAGTCAGTCCCTTTAATGATGCCACAGTCGACCGAGGAGTGCGACAAAAACTCTACTGCCAAGTAGGGCACACTAACCAAATAACTCACTGGGCATAAGCCCTAATAATAGACAAAAGGAAAACTAAACAGTCGTCACAATAAATGTTCTCTATCTAGATAAAAAAAAAAAAAAAGTTGAGTTCACAGTCGAAGCAGGCGGACCGAAAACAGAGGACGTTCTTGTCTGTCACCCTGTCAAAACGCAGCAGCCTGGAGGTCGGCTCCACACAGGAAAAGACAGAGTGTGGCGTTACTTAACAAGCAGGTTAATTCACAGGTGCTGAGTTGTCCTGCGGGGACATGCAGGAGGTGATGGGAGCACTGTGAACATGCCCCGAGAGCCAGAGCCAGAACCTTAACAGCAGCCGATAGTGGACTGTCCGAGGTACTGGTCTTTGTTGGTGCCTCATGAAATAATTAAAGTAAAAAAAAAAAAAAAACTTCTGCTGCTGTTATTCCGCAGACAGACAGACAGCTTGTGCAGTTATCCGGGTGGCATACAGTCACTTAGATATCATCTAACTTAACGGTTTGCAAAAAGACAGACTGACAGACAGACTAGCAGTGTTTTTGTGCCAGCACCAGATATTTTAGATGCGGAGGTGGGATGTCTCCGGCAGGGTTTGTTTGCAGCATCCAGAACAGGTATTTTAGGCTGCAAAACACTGTCTTTACCTAAACCTGACCAGAAATCACCCGGCCGTGACTGCGTTTGATGACAGAGTTTATGAAACACAAGTGGAAATGTTTCCCTGAAGACAGACAGACAGACAGACAGACAGACAGACAGACAGACAGACAGATAGATAGATAAATAGATAGATAGATTCATATGGGACTGTACACTACACTAGAACATAAATGAGACAAGGAGTTTTTTGAACCTACACAATTACACTTGGGGATTAAACAGCAGGAAGTTAGACACCCAAAAACCCCACAGGAGTGTGCTGTGCGTACACGCTCGGCGAGCTCTCTTCTGCACTTACGGATTCCAGTTGCCCAGGCAACCCTGTCTTGGAGATTTTAAACTTGGATTTAGCATACGACGCCTCCTGTGTCTCTCCACAGTCAAGAAACAGGATTACTGGCCAGAAGAACACTTCACTTTCCACTCGAGTGTCCAGTCACATACACTCTGCCACATGCATTCGGGAGGCAGCGTATGGGCAGAGAGAGACAACGGCGAAATCCAGTGACACACTGCCCTCAGGTAATGCACTCTTATATTCCTTGGCAGACTGTGACAAGAGATAAGTCATTTGCATAGCTGTTATATTGTGCTTTGACACTGTCAACAGCTTTAATGGGATTTGTCAAAATGTGGGCCACAAGTAAATCTGAGAAACACCACCAGAGGCGAAGTGAGAGTCAGGGGTATCAGAATAAGATGCAGTGCAGAGTTTGCGTGGGCACCGATTCTCTCGCTCTCATCCCAGAATAAGTTTCCCCTCGCTGCAAGTTAGAGTGTACAGTAGTAGTCGGGTCAGTGTTTTATGTGCGGAGCTATTTTCATATTTCCAAATATAATCACCGTGCTCTCCTCAAAGCTACTGAGGCAGCTGGCCTGTGTCCAAAAACACAGCTGGCAAACGTTTAAGTACACGTGTACTGCACTCCTGCGCTGTTAAGATAATGGCAATATGTCGAGAGGGAAGAAATGTGCGTGCATCATTTCAGATACGAGAACCCTCACGAAGTCCCACAAAGGACTGCGGCCTGTTCACGATGTGAGCAGAGTGGGTGTAAAGTTTGGACATAATTGTGGAGCATAAGATTTAATCATACTCAGAAATCAATGCATCGCATTGTTTTCACGTTCGAGAAAAAGCAGCTCAGTTTGGTGAAATGAGTGAATTCAAGAGACACAGCTGACTTGAGGGCTTTATGGATGTGCGTCTGTGTGGATAATGAACGGTTAAGTTTTGGCAGCTGAAAGTACGTGATAGATTTTTGGGGCATTATTGATTTCATGGTAACATGTGCTGCATCCAAAATCATTCCCTGGTTCAGTTTTTCAGCGCTCCCTAATAGACACTGAATAGTTTGCTTCATCACGACAAATAAACTCGGGGCTGGACATTTAGATGTTGCCATTATTTTTGTGTCACCTCTGACGGATGTATATATCATAACAAAGACTGAATACAGTGCACTTCATGTACTGAGTCTTGCATCTTTGATATCTACACAACAGTGACATCTTGGACTAACTGCCTTATTCTACAGTTTGATCTGATTTTGTCCATTTTTCATTCCAACTTCATTAATTGAACAGCGCATGCATTTGTTTTGGTCTGAGACACCAGTGCTCCATTGTGATGTCCAGTGCCAGCAACTGCTGTGCATCAGGTCTGGTACGAATAAATTATTAGTGGTTGAGCTGGTGGACCAAACAATCCATGGCCTCCTCTTTTTTTATTTTTTTTCCAGAGAGGACAGTCTGGACCTGTCCTTTGTGCCAAAAAGATCCAATTGTTCGGCGAAACAATGCTGCCGCTCACCTAAAATAATTGAGCAACCCTCTCTCTGGTTGTCACTCATCCTTGGTGCACCAAACGAAAAAGCCTCTGGATAATTCTTGCAGGTACGGCAGAACTTGAGTTAAAAAAAAAAAAAAAAAAAAAAAAAAAAAGTTGTGGATTTCAAGTGTAGGGGAGAAAGTTAACTCATGTTACGGAACGATAGTAGGGATTTGAATAGTGTCTTTGAATGGTTTAATTGTCAGAATGAACACGTAATTGTGCCATCATGTTGAGTGAATGAATTAAATAACTTGGACTGATTGAATTAAATCAATGCAGACTTATACATAAAGCGGTTACATAAAGCTAGTTTGAACAGAAATACAATTTATACATATTCAATCAAGTGTTAATTCAGTTCAAACTCGTCTATTTCAGACACATAGAAGGTCCATAGCAATGAAAAGAAAGAGATGTATTCACATATTATACATGCATCCATCTATTATCTGTAACCATTTATTCCTTCTCAGGGTCACGGGGGGCGACGGCAGAGCACAGCCTGAATAAGTCTGCAGTTCATCATGAGGCCGACATGTCGGGACAAACAACCATCACGCTCACATTCACACCTACGGACGATTTAGAGTAATCAATTCACCTTTTTGCTTTTCTTTGGATTGCGGGAGGAAGTCGGAGTCTTCAGAGAAGAACCCCACGCAGACACGTGGACGACATGCAAAACTCCGCACAGAGGACGACAGCGAAAAAAAACAAAACGTACATGTGATTAGATTAAAGTCACCGTTTCAGGCGCATTATTTTTATGGGTGCAAAAAGGTGTTACAGGGAAGGTTGTAAAGCTAATTGTTAGACCTGAGATGCTCCGAACAGGAGGCAGATGGCTTCATTAAAACTGTGACAGGCTTTCAATGGTATTCAGCAGATGATTGAGATTTATGACCGTCTTTGGTTATTGTCCTTTCTAGACATTATAAACTATTGATTTGTTATTGCTCCACACAAATACCGGTGCACACCCGCACAAGAGGGGAAAGAAAATCCAACAACACACTTCCTTCGAAAGTGAAAGCTCGACGTGACATACATTCAGCCACCGTGCGCCTCGCGGATGACAATCATGATTTTCCAGGCGATGGTTAGCGAGCTGTCGGGTGGCAGGCAGGGAGCTAATGTCACTTCACGAGCTAATTATAATCGAAACCGCAGTGTTTCTTTTTTTTTTTGTTTCATTTTTCGTGCCGTGGTTTGATTCAAAACATGATTAGAAATAGACAATGTGAAAGCTACTTAACGTGCACCCGCGGAGTCTTTGTGTGATGTGTTGCCACCTTTTGTTGTCCTCTCATATTCAACACTACCCAGCTGACATTCTACCTTGCAATAAAGCACGGTGTATAATTTGAGGAAATAAGCAGATAATTCGACAGCACGTGAGGATATAATTTAGACACGGACATAACTGGAACAGCGCTCTAAACTGCAGAATGATAAATATTTTTGGAGCTTGGCTTGAAACTTTTCAAAATGAAAAGCACTCCCTTGCAACCTTCAGTAAGACCTAAATATAGAAAATGGTTTTGCCTCTCAGATGTTGTTGTAGGAGGACCTCTGATGCAGAAATTAGAGGTGTTTTTTTTTTTTTTTTTTTTAAATGTTTATGTACGTTTTTAAAGAAATGCTGTTATAGTTGGGAGCAGAATTTCTGTTTATTTCATCAAGTACAAGACAAGATCACAACTGACAAAGGAATGAGTTCCACACGCCGAGGTTGGATCCCAGTATTTTCCGGCTCTCACAAGGCAGCGACAAGTTGCTCAGATTATTTTGCAAATTGGAGAAATGTGGAAAACAAAATGTCTCCGGGTCGTAATTAATGCTTTTCTCTCCAGTCGTCGATATCGCGCGTTTCCTTGTGAAGCCGTGCACGCGGAGCGGCGAGCGGCGATGTTTAATTCAGCTGAGAGCAGGATTATAAATACAGGTGAGTTTGAATCATAATAATGAAATGGACAGAGGTAGACACAGCTGAATGATGAGAGGACTATCAGCAGGAACCGGCTCAGCTAGCAGACAGGCCAGTGGTAAATTAGGGGAAGTGTCTTAGGGAAGACGCTCACGTTGCTGAGAGAGAGAGAGAGAGAGCGGATCCCAGAAGAGTTATGTCAGGGTGGATGGAGAAATTCTGTAATGGGCAGAGTGAGGGGAGGAGAGAGAAACAGGCGAGCAGAGCGAGTTGATCCGGTGATTAAAATTAACCACAGTGCAGCGCCGCACTCAACAGGCGAGCTAACAGGCGCTGCTTGCTCCAACGCTGTCGGCTTTGCATACCTGGGCGCCCCCGCTGGGAGAGGTCCCAGACGTATACATTCATCGCGACGAGGCGGAATTAAAACGAACACAGCGTGAGATGAGCCCGCGTGCGCGTCCGCGGGGAGCGACGCCACGCTGACATTCCTCTCTGAAACAGGCGGCACATTAGCAGCACCCTATCAAAAGATCCATCATGACTATTTGGTATGCTATTAAAGCATAATAGACAGCTGGATGGCACTGCATACCCATAGTGCTTAATCCATGCCCTGCCGGTATTCACCACTCACTAAAAAACATTCATATGGCCTGTAGTGCAATATCCTACACACTTGAGAGGCTTCCATTTATTTGCTCTTGAAGCATTAGCTCCGGGGCAATACTACATCCATTACAGACGACTGCTCTCACTGTAATGCATTCATCCTCCGTCTCTGTCTGTCTGCTAATTTCTCATCTTGAGTAACCAACTAAAATGTGAAGTGCACTGTAATAGGGGGATCCTAGCCCACCGTCATTATCAGATAGCGAGGTTAGGAGGCATAAAACGAGACGGGGGGGTTTTAGCTCTTTTTTTTTTTTTTTTCGTAGGCCGAAGCTACATTTGGTTAACATTCATTTTTTTAAGCACTTACTTTTAACCAAATTTAATGATGCGTCTCCACATCGAGAAAATCATCCACTTGAGCCGCACTGCCTGGAGGAGGTAGACCTTGTAGAGTGCAGTCATTGGACTGGCAAAGGAGTCAAAGACTGAAAAACTCCAGTCGTACTTCATATTTAATGATCACATCGTATTAACTGTATGTTTCCCAGCTGCTGGATGGGGTGCCATTAATTCCAGTGCTGAATCCTGAAGAGGCCAGACACTTTTCAACAGCTCAGAAGCACTGTTTCATCACCATAATACTTTGATAACTGCATGTGTGTGTGTATATATATATATATATATATATATATATATATATATATATATATATATATATATATATATATATATATCTTAAACTTGTATGTTCTAAAATAAATCAGCTTAATTGAATCTTCTTCAAATCTGATGTATTTTGCATGAAAAAACAAACGATCTTATATGTTTTAGCATGTTGTTTCCTTTTTTTAAATCTAATTTCATGAAGTGTGTTTGAGTATGAAAAGTGCTGTGTAAATAAAACGTACCATTATTAACATAATTATTATAAGAATTTTGTAGGTCGGGAGACTAACTTCTCCTGAGCACACAGCACTGCATGCATCATAATGTTGAGGTAGACTAATCAACATGTTGTTGCTATCTGTATTTTGATGAACACGCTCAGAGTTTTGTATCACATATTCAAAATTCACAATGTTTGTGTATCACCACCTTTAACTGTATCAACTGTAAATCATTGGTAAAATGTTGCTTGAGTTTTGCTTTCAATTTTGGTCTTTAAAAACAGGTGTTACTGTACTTCATTTTCATGTTTTTCACAGCCTGTCGCTGTGCATGTGCTGACTGTGCCTGCTGCTTCCCCTACAGGCGTGTTACGGTGTTAAATTGCATTCTTTTGTGCTTTTTCACAGAAAAGTTTTGTTAATAAGAGGTCTGACCTTAAACTGATCCGTCCCTGTGTGAGACAGCATATTGTACATTTCACAGAGGAAGAACCGACTCATGCTGCTTCAGTGTTTTTAGTATTTCGACGATGACATAAAGTGCATTTCAGATTAAATGGAAAGGTCAAGTGAAAATATCCATGAAAAGGGCGGGCGCGGCTTTAAAAGAAAAGTTTCAAGGCGTCCCTCGACACCCTCACGCTTCACTCTTAAGCAGAAATATTTGTACAGTCCCTTAATTTTTTATTTTTCTATTTTTTCTCACTAATTCGTGATTTCAGGGATAAAAAGGAAAAACCAAAATGCTTCAATAAAACAGAATCCACGGGGTACCTCATATCAAATCCATTACTTTTATCTCCCGAGCCTTGAATATAATGCTGCGGAGAATCGGAGTTGGTGTGGCATGAAAGACTCTCTAAATGAATCAGGTTTATCTTAAGCACATACTAAGACATGCTAATTTGGACCACAGTCTGGATGTGTTATGCATTAAAAAAAAAAAAAAAAAAATAGAAAATCCTCAAAGAGAATAGGTCAGGGCACAGCGCCACAAATGAGCACTCGCTGAAATATTCAGCTCGAGTCCGGAACCCCCTGTCTGATTGGCCGCGCTTCGATTAGATCCGAGGATTCCCCAGGTGGGTATCAACCCCAGTTTCATTTGAACAGGATGTAAAATGAGAAGTCAACAGTATTTAGTCAAATAAAAGGCAGAGATTAAAGAAACTTTGGCAGCCAAGTGTGGATAATTGATTTATAATTTATCAAAGTTTGTGCTGAGCAGTGGCCACCAGGGAGATAGGGCCGATTTCTGGTACAACCTTTCTGCTTCCCCCTCGTGAGAACACTTAATATGGGCAGCTCTATTCTCGGGGAGGTTATTTAAACTACGGCTATCAGCAGACGCCACAGAAATGTGACGGAATGTAAGCAAAACAAACGCTCTCCAATCCACGCCTGATTAAATGAAATTGTCACAGCAATGAAAGTGATCTACGATGGTGAGGTGAACGTGTAAAGTGCCATAAATCTCTTTTTGTCCTACCTTGAAAGGTCAGCATTTGCTACGATGAGTCCAGAGACGCTGTTTTATTTCACAATAATAAAAAGTGGGAAAGCAGAAGCTGCTCTAAAGACAGACTTCCTTCCTAAGCAATAAACCGCTGCTCGCGTATTAATGAACGCTGTTCCGGCACAAGGTGGAGGGTGCAACCAAGGTGAAAGTCAGCGTAGCGCTGGACTGGATGTTCACAGTTATCATACACTGTTATAATAATTATCAATTAAGCTGCAGGATTCACAGGTAATGATCGCATTCAGTAGTGGCAGTACTTGAGTTTGTTGATAGTGATATTGGGTAGACGAACAAGGGGTTATTTTCATGTTAACGTCTCTTAAAGAGAAACAAGTTGACTCGACTTGCCAGCAGATCACAAATCCTGCTTCTGTGCTGTTGCTCTTTATATTTCTTTGCCTGAATTCCTTCTTCACTGCTGTACTAGTTACAGTGGCCACTGGAGGTCGCCATCCATCTGTAATTGCCAACGTGGGTCATAATAAGCTGCTTTCACAGTTGCACTATAAGGTGGTTTATAAGATGAGAACAGGCCGACCCAAGTCATTGTTCATCAATCAGTTTTCTGGTCGAAGATGAACGAGACAAGACGGGTTACCTCTGAAGACTCGGTCGTCACAACACAACTAGTTGATGTTGATGGTGTTTTTATCCACAAGATGATGAGGTGCTCAAACACAAAAGCAGCTAGTGTTACAACTGTACAAAGGCCAATTTGCATTCTGATTTGTTTCTTTGGTATGCAGAGTATTATCAAGCAGTTCATTACAACGGGACAGAAGAAATCCAGAGAAAGAAATCCTCTCTTTGTGCTCTCTTTTTGTTTAACAGAGGCCCCTTTGGTAGAGAAATGGTGCAATCAGTCGACAGAAACAGGTTTTCACCCAGGCGGTTAAAGAATACGATGCACCAGATAATGGTGAATTGTAGGACCAATTTTGTCTCCTTGGCAGGAACTTTTAAAAAGGCCCCTTTGTGATTTAGGGGTCCCTAATGATTTGGGGTTACATTTCCATAAAAAATGGAAGCCGCTGTAGAGATCTGAGAATTAAAATTGATGCAGCACAGACCAAGATGTCCTGATATTTAATCCAGTATGGGTAAAGCGCCAGAATGGATCCTTCATTTCCTGTAATGCAACTGTCTGATAGCATCTTTTAAAAGCTTCCTCCAGAGCTAAAAATACTTACACAAACAACCCTATATGTCTGCTTTCAAAGGCCAACTATGACTCCTAATGATAACTCAAGTGTACCTCATGTGTCTGGAACAGGAAGTCAGTCCTGCACATTATAGCCACACTGCAAAGCCACTCTAACAATGCAGCCGTCTGCATGCTGTTCGCTTGTTTGTTTTTGGAGGCCAACCAGTTTTTAGATTATATCATGAGCATAATGAACGTCACAAGACGGAGCAAGAATGCGTTTTAGGGAACACCGAACAGCTTGGTTGATGTCATTTCACGCTCCACAATTTGTCTGTACCACATTATACAAATCCAATCACCACTCAGCAACTTCGCTAACAACTCGGTGAAGAGTCGGCCGCGTTTACAAAGCGAGAATCTGCACAGCTCTCAAGAATTAGAGCTTTTTGGAGAAACAAATGGTCAGAGAAGGGTGTGATAGCAGCAGCTGCTACCGCTTTTCAATTCAAGTGCTCACCAGCGGCTGTCTTATAATGAAGTGAACGCATCCTGTGAACTGTACAGATTTATTTTACCAATCTCTACTTCATACAAAACTTCCAAACCGTTCAGTTTTTACAGTCCAAATAAACTCCAGCTAGGACATACAGAGATTTCTTGGTTGTCTTTTTTTTTTTTTTCTCTCTCCTTCAACACCAATCCAATTATTGGCACTTAAGCTGCGTAGTACACCAACTGGGATTTTAATAACTGTTGAGTCGCCAGCTGTGAACTATTAAGAAATGATGGTGATGACCAGCGGATTGAGAAATCAAATTCCCAAGCAGCAGCCAGCGACGCCTCCCATACAGCTGGCCCAAATAACGGCTTGTTTCCTAACAATTGCAGTTTGACGGTGCACGGTTGTTCTCCTAACACAGCAATAAAGCCGTGATATGACTGCTGGCATTGACCCCCTCAGACGCTGAACGGCGAGAAATGAGAGAAATGGATGGTCCGGAGGGAGGGCATCGAGTGCTTAATGGCAGTGAAAATGTTAACAGGTCTACTCACCCTGTACCAAACAATCTCTCGAAGCCTTCCGTCAGTTTTGAAGTTACACTTGAGGGTAACAGTCTCTCCCACAACAACAGGAGGCAGGGGCTCTATGGTAACTGTCAGATATCCTGCAGAAGAAAAAAAAAAAAGAAGAATTGGACATTAGTTTTATCACAGTCATAAACCAGGGAGACAATTTGCCTGAACAGGACACGTGCTTCTGTGTCGGCCGTGGCTTTCTTCTGAAGTTCAGTGTTAGAAAACAGCAATGAAGAAGTCGTGAATCATTTTCAAACACATTGAAGTTCGCAAAAACCGCCATGATTCATCCTTGTGCACTCATGCAATTTCCCACACAAGGGTTAAGTATCTTGGTAAACAGCACTTCAGCGGTGGTTACTCAAGTATTCATTTTCCAGTGACGTGTTTTTCTCTTCATCTGGTTTGACTCTTAAACAAACACACCAGCGTGATAGCGCAGCCGTTTCTGTACCAACACTGTTTTTTTTTTTTCCATCATCCTCGAAAAAGAAAAAGAAAAAAAGTGTCCATAAGACATAATTACTGCTCACGCTAAATAACGGCCATGACGGTAGCCCTGCACGCTTTGTGCAGAGTCTCTTTAAGCTCTTCACCAGTAACTAATCTGAAGTTGTTTGGCCCTGAATAAGCAGGCAGTCTGTAAACCTCAGAGCCTCTAAGAGGAGTGAAGGCAACGGCATTGCAGTTCTTGCAGTGGCTTCTCATTCACTGTCAGTTGAGATAAAGAAACAAACAAACATCGCACCAGCTAATTAAAAGTCTAAGGGTTTTGATGAAAGTGTATCTCAAAGGTCAGTGCCAGCGTTGCCTTTGACAAGGTTGGTTTGTTAGCATTGAAATGTTGTTTCTAATACTCAGAAATTAAAGGAGGGGGGTTCAGTGTCAGCGTTTTATACCCTCGGTTATGACTATGACACGGTTATGTCTATGATAATGTCAGATGAAAAAGTATCATGCAGTCCCAGAAACAATGGCACTTTCCCAGCTATGGTTGCACAACTTTATAACTCAACTGAACTATAACTGAATCATGCGCCTTTGTTTACATTTCAATTTTAACTGGAACTTAATGGGGAACGATTTATAATTTAAGATTACTTTTTTGAATTTAAAAATTATCAACAGGTACTCAAATGAATTATTTGTTTATTATTACTTCTTACTGAATCGATATCAAAGCATTTAAATCAATATTGAATCGAATTGCCACCTAAAGAATCGAAATCGAATCGTGAGGTTAACAATACCCAGCTCTCGTTAAATCACAGGCAAAGTCAGAAATAACCATCGGATACAAAGATGAACTTTATTTCCTCCAGATTTGGAGTTCAGCTTTC
The DNA here is from genome assembly GCF_904848185.1 of Acanthopagrus latus. Classification (NCBI taxonomy): domain Eukaryota; kingdom Metazoa; phylum Chordata; class Actinopteri; order Spariformes; family Sparidae; genus Acanthopagrus; species Acanthopagrus latus. Next base: position 6,661,353 of record NC_051044.1, on the reverse strand, counting down.
AGCAAAGAGACAGATATTTGAGTGGAGTCTCGACCTTGCCACATTGTCTCATCATCTCATCATCAGCCATCTTTGCTTCACATACCTGCAGGTACAGTTCCACTCTTACACGTTCACAAGGTGATAATGCATCCAGCACATCAGCAAGATCGTATCTCGCAAATAAAAATGGGCATATACAAAAGGCAATTAGCTAGTGATAACGAGAAGACCTGGGAGAAAATAAATACATCCGAAACCTGGAAGGTAAATTAAATGAAGACAGTGTGAAGGCAGCGCATAACCTGAAACTTGGGCATCTATTCTATCTATTTAAAATACATCTGCTTTACATGCAAGTGCAAAGGACATCTCTTTATACGCTACCTCTCCATGATAGCAGAGTGAGCCAGCGATGGTGCGTGGGCTGACTTCCACTGACAGACAGCCCAACATAATAGCAGTTTCAACATGTTCGGTATTTAATGAGGGAAATGCATCTTGTAAAACAGATGGCTATCGCAGTAAAAATATAAAATTGGGTAAATGGGACCTCCTGAGCAATGACTGCGTTAGTGATGGGGGAAAAAAGGAAAAAACAAAGCACATCATCACCTCACAGACGTCTACAGGTGATCTCCGTAGAGGTGTGCCGTCGCTCTGGACTGTGCTTCGTATTAAAAATGTATCGTATAAATAACGAAAATCAAAGCGATAAAACAAATCAGCAGGAGGCTGATGGAAAATGGAAAGGGCGAGCTTCGAGATTTAAACAGTCAAGTATTAGAATATCTTAGAAAACAATACATGCATAATGAACTGGCAGTGTGCACCCTCACCGAGCATCTTTGTAACTCTGTAACCTTTTGCACTTAAGTAAAATCACTGGAAATGAACACGATCCAAAGCGCTGACACGCAAGGCATATATTCATATGTTTACTTGTCTTTTGAATATAGTTAAACAAGAATGATGTTTCACATCAGTGGACTGCAGCGTTCTGCACGCAGGGTTAACTAAGAACAATACAGACAGTCCTGACCATACAGCATCCAGGACAGCCTCTCTCTTTATGTTGCTCACGGTTCTTCTTCGCTTTGTCCAGCCTGTGCAGAAATGCAGTGAATGCACGTATGGCATCTTAAATCAGATTACTGTTCGAGGAGACGACACTTTGTTGCTAATAATTTTCATGGCTGTGAGTGATGCGACCTGACAGATCGTGCTGATGAACCAGGTCATCCTTTGGTCCGCAGACATTTCCAAGTTTAGAAAACGGTTTAGTTGAACCAGGGAAAGGACAACTTGGATTCTTTTTTTAACAGACAATACTGGTTCGTGGTTATTCATGCAAAGCTTTAGGAGTCTGTTTGTTTTATTCTTTTCAAGATCTGCAGGTTGTATATATATGTTTTTGTGTGCAGTTTTATAAAATGGTAGTCCGGTCATCTGCAATCTGTTGATCCGGTCACATTCTTACCTGTCATGGGCTACATGCTATGTTGGCATGTTTACAAAACCTGTCATATCACATTCACATTACATGTTTATGGCCTGACTTTCATATCTAGAGGCGGACAGGATGTTAGTGGAGTAACAGACGAGGAGGCTGACAAGCCGCTGATCAAAGTTCAAGACTGTTTCCACATTTTCAAGCGAGGGACGACTGGATATTTTTGACGAGGGAGCGCTGCATTTCATGTGGATGATATTTTGACAGAAGACCTCAGGACACTTTCTGTGGCAACAAAAAACATGTATGGGTATATGGGTAATTTGAGCCAAAACGTGTTTTTTTCCTAAACCTAACCAGACTGTGAGCACAGCACCAACACGATTTTAAAGTGAGAATCAAAGTAAAAGAAATATAAAGATTCAACCTGCAGACATGTAACGTTTCAACATATCCATGTTTTGCAGAAACATAAATGTTATTTTGGACACATCACTCAGCTTTTGGCAACTGAATCAGTCTTAGACCACACAGAATTTTTCCATCACTCTGACATCTTTCAGAAAACAAGCCAACTATCAGCACTATGTGTGTCACAATGCGTGCCGACAGCTGATTGTTTAAAAAAAAAACATTCATTCTCAAAGTATGTGACGTTTGAAGGTAATTACAATGAGAAAAATGTCATGTTTCATTTTGTTTTGTTTTTTTTTTTTTACTGCTGGAGGGGTTTGTATCAAAGTCAAATTACATGACACGCATAAACCAGAAAGGGGTTGATACGAGTTTGATCTGTTTTATTGTCAAAGTTAAAATAGCACTGGGAGAGCGCAAAACACTCCTTTGTTGTTCACCTCTGACGTGGTGTTTGCATAAAACCGTGCAAATCTTTACAACAAATTGCCCCATTCGACTTGACTGTTTGTTATACAACCCCCGCTGGTGAGCTTCTCCACCCACAGAGACGCGGTAATGTTCACGCATCAGAATTCCCCAACAGGTACAGTGAGGGGAACGTGCATATGATCAGAGAAGATGCCACAGTGCAGGTTGCTAGGTGCCATTTTTTCCCCCCATATGTTTAAAATAAAGAGTCTTGCTAGCGTGCTCATTAATTCTCCCGGCTGCTCGCTGTTAGCCCGTTTGGCTCCTTTGTGTCCTTCGGAAGATATTTACAAATATTGCACTGAGTCACATCTCTGCTGAAGTGTGCCAGTTTTTCATGTTAGGCGACGGTGAGATCATCGTATAGACACTGTTCATCCTTCACAGGACCTTTTACATGTCCTTCGCACCTGCAAGTGAGAATCTGTGGCCACCACATTGTTTTATTGATTTCCCACACAGAGCAGATAAACAGAGTGCATTTCAAGAATTACCTTGAGTTATACGCTTAATAATATATCAAGGAAAACAAGAAGATGTACAGCACATAAAGAAGAGCAAACTGGTTAACTTCTCCTTTCAGTGGAAAGTCGTCACGATCCAGCGGTGGAATTGTGCAGCGCAGCAAATTACAAGCAGAGAAAGAAGCGAATAATCGCTGGCTAAAAAAAATAAATAAATAAAAACTAAACGCTCTGAAACGGAGAGACCGAGACGTTAACACCACTGAAATTCACTGCTACATGCCTTTAAAACAGATAGTCCTCGGTATCTGCATTGGTAGACACAGATTGGCCTGTCTCGTGTGTCAGTGCACCTAGATATGCTTATTAAAGAATCTTAATTTAATCAGCAGGCTGAAGAGATCTTCCCTTTAGAGTCAAATTGAATGGATAAACCTTTCCGGAGACTGCATGTCATTAACACAGAGCTGATGCTCTTAGAGAAAATCCTAACCACTTACGACGAACCCACAAGAGGAGCAGCCTGGCCTTGTAAATGTCTCTCTGTGAGTTTTCCACAGAGGTGGTGGAAATGCATATTACGAGACAGGAAAAAGGAAGAAGGAAAAAAAAAAAAAAAAAAACTGAGTCGACTGAGTCTGTGGAACACTGTGTTACTCCGTCACCGGTGGATAAATGTGTGCTTCGCCTCGTGAAGGACACTTTCAGCTACAGGTTATGAAATATTCCTTCCAAATTTAAGATGGGCTCTCCAGTCAATGCACATCCTGTAAAATTAAACATAACAGAGCGAGTCATCAGGGTACATTATTCAGTCGACAACAAGACTACTGTAAGGAGATAGTTGGTCTTCTTGTGCGGTTGCGGCGATTAATTGTGAACGATTCATTGACTCCGTGGCACAGAGGAAAATACAGCATAGCCAATGACAGGGAAATTCTCCAGAGCATGTGGGGAGGGATGAGGAATTTTTAAAAGAGCAAATTACACGGGCGATGCACTCGTGCCAGGGAAGTTCACATTTCAAATAATCCCTATGAGAAACTGGAGCAGTTGCAGGCTGCACATACCACGACACAAGGACATGATTCCCACGCAAATTCAATATCCAGCGACTGCCATCCAAATGACTTCATAAATTAGACACATTTTATTTGCCAATTCTCTGTTGAAAGTGTGCCAATGAAGCAATATCTCTCGTCATGCTTGATGCGCTAACGCGTGCTAATACGGGCCACATCCGCCCGGCAAAAAAACCCCAAAAAAACTTGAGTGTCAATTCAACTCTGCGCGTGAGGATCAACACCGTGCGAGTGTTTGTGTAAGTCTCCGTCCGCCAGAGATGATCAAGCACTTGTGATCGTTTAGACAGCTGCCCCGGAGCTGCAGCCGCTCTGAGTGGACACGAGTCTCCAATCAGCCCATTGTCAACTCAAAACCCGGAAAAATCAACATTTAACCTGCAGAGCGGGCTCTCGCAAACGATTTGGCAGGTTTATTAGTTTCCCTTCACGGAGATGCATCATTCTTCAGCCGCTCGTCTCAGCTCGTGACGTCGCCGCGGCTCCAGCTGTTTTCATTTTCATGTGAATTCAGAACGGCGACTGTGGCTCTTATTTACCTGCTAAAACCCGTTCGTTCAGTTTGTACAACACGTTGTACAAACTGAACAAACCCTTGATGATTTTACTTTAGCATGTTGTACAAACATATTTTCATAGTCGGGGGGGTAAGTGACTCTCCTTTGAACAGATGAAAAGAAAAAGGCATAAATTATAAAGCAGTGTTTTAAATCTCTTTTTTTTTTTAAAAACAGTGAATACATTTTGCTTCACAAATGTTCAACTTCACAGCGTGCGCTCTTGTATAGGTTTGTCTGAATGGGTGACATTTTTGAGCATTTTAAGGGGAAAAAATGACTGAAGTGTCAGGCCGGATGTATCCGGTAAGCTCTAACAAGTTCTGTCTGGCACCGTGAACACCTTTCGCTTTAGCTGAGCTTAAACCCGACAGACGGAGAGACTTAGATTCTGTTTTCATGCTTGTGCCTCGCAGTATCGATCCTTCCTGTGTTATAAGCCCTGCTTTTGAAGGAAGCCCCGGTTATATTTATACAGCTCTCGCGGCATCCTACTCGCGAAGCCTCCGCCACATGAATCAGACCGTCTGCGCGGATGACGTTACCCTTGAAACAGCAAACACATCTGTGGCTCTCACATCTCGGGGAGAACCTACAGAGCTTGTGTCACAAATAGCTCCAATTACAGAGGAGAGAGATTTGAAAAGGAAAAAAAAAAAAAAGAAAAAAAGAAATGCACCTGATCAAAGGAAAGTGTTGAGCATCCTCAGAGGAACCGGCTGCTTTAAAGGGACATCATTTATTATTGTTGGAATACGGCGGTAAGTATGCAGTTCTGCAGGAAAATCTTTGAAATGAATCTACTTGTGTGAAACCGTAATCCGCTTGCCCATGAAGTGGAGTGCTTGGATATTGTTGTAAGAGCACACGCAAGTGTGGAGTGGCCAGAGAGTGCACGGCATTTAATTGGCTCATATTAGCCGGTTGCAGAGGCAGACAAGGCCTCCAGCTTGTCTTAATCCATCAGAGGCGCTGTTGGAACAACATCTAATGAGGGCTGCAAACTATGCTTTCTCCCATTAATAACAGCAATTTGCCAAGATGCAATGAGAAAACAAAACACAGCCAATGATGGACCGGCCCAAAATGTGCCTGTTATTGTGCTCGGTGATTTATGGCCGTGGCCTACCTTTGCTTGGATGTCAGTGCAACTAAATGTAGGAGAAAAATGGATGGCTGGAGTTTCCCGGCTCTCTTCCTCATCTGTGCCTCTAAGCAGTGTAAACAAACCGGGCTGATTTGTGGTGTCCAAAACACATTTAAACATCAGTACTTTGGGAAAAACGAAGGGATGTGTGAAATAAATAAATAAATAAATAAATAAATAAATAAATAAAATTGGAATGGGATTACAAGGACATAAGATAAATGTAGCACATCATGTTGGAGCATTTTTATTTATTTTTTTTATTTTTACCCCGACAAAGGCTGGTCCGGTGCCAGTATAGCCTTAATGTTTCGCACCCTCGTGGAAAACATCTGAAATCAAACAAATCTAATGCGCCTCGTATCAAGTTTTGTCCATTACTGCGAGAAAGTGTGGCGACGTGGACGTGGACGGAGTAATCGATAAATCCAGCTAATAAGTGCACCGCTAAAGCCAGGTGACTCATTTCAAGGCAGCGGCTTTAGGCGAGCGAGCGAGTGATGTGCTGTTAATGGCACAGGGCGGCTCGTCAGGAAAAAACCAAGGATGACAAATTAATGCTTTACAGTTTGTTTTTGTTTTTTTTTTCTGCGAGCGATATCCTCTCCATTTGTAATCTGTGCATTTAGTCAATGTTCTGCGAGGTCCCCTCTGAAAAAAATAACAAAAAAACATTAAAGCCCAGAGCCTTAGGCAGATAGAGGTATAGATTATGTAAAGTGTACATGTAATATGTCTTATTCCCATTATTCTCAATAAAACATATTCACTAAGTGAGGACCTCAGTGGCTATTAAAGCGTGTCAGGATATTATAGAAGTACCTTCGCTGCCTCATCGTTTTATTTCTTAGAACATGAATAAAGGGGTGATAAAGACAACGGGAGCAAATAAGTCACTTGAGAAACATTTGCTTCAGAGTGCATCGCCAGGTTTGGTTAAATGGTTAAAGAATGCTACAGAGGCAGAAGCAAAACCAGGTTCTTGTGAATTTGCCGTCTTTCACTGAGAAACAGTCATGGGTCTTGATCGTTGTGGCAGCATAAAGCCAGATCAGCTGCCAGAACACAGTGTTGACAGTGTGCCGCTCTGCAAACAGCAGGTAAGATAAACTCGTACCTTTCATAAAAATCATATCAGCATTTCTACAGCACGCATCACATTATGTTCACGTTACGTGTATTGTGAAAGCGGTGGCGTGGCCGCGAGGCGAGACGGACCGCCGCTCGCCTCCAATTGCAACCGACAGAACCGCTCGTTTCGACGCCAGCCGGGACGATTTGCAGCCGTCTTTGTTGCAACAAAACAGCGTATTTTCAACAAGACGTCGCGGCACTTTCCCAGCCGCCTCTGTGGGGACAAAAGAAATTTAAAGGGTGAGTTCACCCAAAAATAAAAATCCAGTCATCATTTCCAAGTTTAAACGCATCTTTGGTTTGCAGGAACATACAGTGCCAAAATATATTCTGGTAATTGGGCTGATTAAAGCAATACTTCATGTCTCCGATAATTACCGTGTTTACAGTTATGAGAGGAAGAAGTAATGTTACTGTCATTGGCTTTAACTTGAGCTTTAAATTGCCATAAACCTTTGCACTCATGCTGGTATAACTCACACATTTATCATGAAGTTGAATCCATCTATTTTGAAATCTTCCTCTTATTTTTTTATCATTGTAGCCGTATTATGAACCGCAGGCTCAGTAGATGCTACCTCGCCAGTGGCTAATGGAGACCCAAATAAATACACGGAGAAAAAATAAATAAATCCCTTCAGTTTTGTTACCATTTCGCTTCATCGGTGAGATGTGGCCGCGTGGCATCTCCAGCAGCGCAGTCGGCGCTTTACAAGCTGAGTGCTCGGAGGATGCACACAGGCGATTTGTTTGACAGCTTGTGTTGCCTTAATGGGCTCTCCCTCTAAAGCTGTGTCTACCTGCGCCGCCGCATCCCCGGATCTCACAACTGTCACGGTGGCATAACCGAAAATGATGCTGCAAAGTACCGACAGCACAGGGCTGTTAAGGTATTGACATCTTTAGATTTTTTTTTTTTTTTTTTTCCAACACAAGACAACGTGCCCGACAATGCACAGAATCAGTCCATCTAATCTGAATGATCCAATCCATTCCTGTAAGAGCTTGACCCTCCGGACTGTTTGTATTTACTCACTGAACTGGTGCGCCGTCATATCTGTGGTGCTCGAAGAGTTCAGCACTGTGATACGGGCAGCGGTGTTAAAAAAAAAGCGTTATCATCATCACTGTGTCGCCCTCTACAAACTAACACTGTTGACAGCCGAGTAGATGATTGAGCATTGCGGTGGAGAATTTTCAACAATGTCAACAAAACACACACACACACACACACCCGAGGTTGTGATTTGTAACTTCACATGCGGGCTGAGCTCAGGAAGCGTAACGCGGAAGTGGAATCTGGATGAATGCTTGTTGATTTACTCTGGCCAAGAGCACAATCTGCGCCACTGGAGAAGGTCTTCTTTTGTAAACAGAAAGCTGATGCGTTTTTCAATCAGGGTGATTTACTGTTTAATGACATGCTTCAGCTTCAAGAGTGTCAGCACCCGTCCGCTGTAATCCACCGCCCTCCCACAAGCCCCGCGCTGCCATAGTGGATAGCAATCAGGAGGAAACCCTATCACTGGGCCCTCATTCTGAAAGGCCTTAGGCATGCGGCATTATCATGTCATTGGTGAGGAGAGCTGGAGCCAGGAAGGAAACGCAGCCAGCCTTCCCACATGGAGTTAGTCAGACGCAGTAGTGTGTATGTCGGTGTCGCAGCTCGCCGGGCCAACTAGAAAGCAATGAATCTCTGATCCCTCTGTATCCCACTCTTCATTTTCTATCCCTGCATTAGCGTTCCTCTGGCATCGAGAAGAAATGCAAATGAGGAATTTGTGCCTTTCCTTATTTTTCCCTATTGAAGCTATTCATTTACTTTCTGAGTGACTCTTAACGACCCTCAGGACTGTGAATCCGTTGGAAAAAAAAAAAGAAAAAAAAAGAAAGAAAACCTGTCATGTAATTACAAAAAATAAACAAACGCCGACAGGGAAACAAGCCTTTTTATTTATTTCTTTATTTTTTTTTCTCAACTTGATGCATAAAAAACAGTTCAGGGAGATACAAGGTTTTTATCCGAGCAGCTGCCACACAGGGCTTTCAGGATAAAGACAGAAGATGACCATCGCTGCAGGATGCAAGGGGCCCCATGGGGAGCCGGAATAGCAGACCCTCCACGGCCACACCGTCAGGAAAAATGACACAGGCAGCCGTGTCTGGTGCAGATTATTCAACCGGGAGCTTGTATGTACAGGGATAAATGTGCCATTAGCTTGTGTGTTTCCTCTGGAGATTTGTAATGTCGGATATAATCAGTGTGGGGAGTTTACCATGCATTTGTTTATTCATATTCCTGGAGCGTATGACAAACAGAGCAAAAAAAAAAAAAAAAGTCCAATGCAGCACTCTTCTGCTTTCAGCACCGGCGCTAAAAACTTGGCGAGGATGCGCCGCAGTCCGCAGAGAACGGCATTTTATCACCAAAGGAGGATTACAGCGGGCGCGTCTGATGGCACGACAATACATGAAAGTTTTTACTTTGCAGCCGTGAGTTGCCGGGGAAGGCTCTAAAACCTAAAACTCGCGGGGTGACAGGTATGATTTTTAGCGCAGCGGATGAAAAGAAAATTGTGAAGAAGAGAGAATGGGGTTGGTGAAATGACAGCAGACTGAAAGCGACTTTAAAATGAGATTTGACAACTACAGAATGAGGAGAAAAGAAACTCGGCTGGCACACGAGGAAAACAAACAACGACAGCGATGACAAAAAAACAAAAAAAAAACAAAACAAACATTTATGCTACATTAAGCTGATTTTTAGAAGCTAAAGAGAGAAATATGGTTTTTGTTAAAGGGGCCCCTCATGATCAGGTCTTTCTCATGAGTTTTTTGGATCAGTGCACACAAAGCCAATGATGCTTTAAATGGTTCTAAAGTGGTGCTGTACTCTAATAGTAATCCCCCTCTCCCCCGGCTAAAGAGATTCATTACACTGACATATTTAGTAAATTTCATGAGACAGGAGCAAACCGTGTGATGTCAGTGGAATGAAAGCGTTTTTTTTTTGTTTGTTTTTGGAGAGGATATTGCAAACCTGCATCCCTCCTGCTGGCTAAATATAGATCCATTTGCATTCTGGCTTCATTATTGCAGCGGGAAATGATTTGCGATCATTGTTCTGCGGCTGCCAATCTCGATAATTTCGCAAGAAATCAACCAATTTCTGCTCAGGGAGGGCTGTGTCTCCGCTTTGTTTGAGAGCAGCTGCACTCAAAAAAAAAAGTCATGCATCTGCAAGTATGTGAAAGATACTGTTCAGTGAAGTAGGGGGAAATGTGCTCGGCAACGATAAGAAGTTTTTATAACAGGTTTCCCCCTCGACTACTGTGGCCCTTCTCTGTCCGCAGAGCAGCACTGTGGTGACACTTTGGAAATGCAAACGACGCGCTCGTGAAGCAGGATTGTTGTGTCAGCCATTGTCTGCCGATCCCACCTGATGTTCTCCTCGTCAAACAGAGTGAATTGCCCACCGAAGCTGCATCTCAGCGCTCTCTCAAAGAGTTGCGGTGAACAAAAAAAACCCAAAAAACTATTTGTTTGAACAATGCCTGAACCTCCAACTTAGGAGGTGGTGCACAGAGCGGAGAGAGAGCAAGCAGAGCCTTCTGGCACAGAGCTGCAGCGTGACACACCAGGCAGTGGATCTGTCCAAGCCTTCACAGACACACAGCAAATATAGGGTTTAATGAGTTAAATATTTGTCTTTTCGAGCTGAGGGTGCAGTTGTTGTTTTTTTGTTTTTTTTTTCCCCGTGAAATATTTGGATTTTTTTTGTAGCTTTACTGAAATCTTACTCTCTTGAATTTGGAGCTGCAGAAACCGACAAACAGTGTGTTGGGCAACTGTCGCTCGGGACAGAGAGAGAGAGAGAGAAATGTTTTTTTACAAAGTGTTTCCTGAATAATAGAGAGCAACACTCCAGCATTTACCGTAGTAACACGTAGGTGGTATGAGAAAGAACTACTACTTAATCTTCCATCCAGCATATCTGCGGCAGGTGAATCAGCATCAGACAAGAGCCGAGGCGGAAAGGTAACTGGCCCGTCTGCTTTGCTTAGAAGTATTTATTTGGCTTAACAAATTAAGCGGACACCTGCAGAAGAAAACAGAAAACGCATCCCAAAATCCTGCCTCCATCCCTCAGACAGTTATTTATTCAAAGAGCATTTATGATTCTACTCGCTGTTTTTACTCCTCATTCCATAAAAGCCTCCCGTCGAGTGAGTGTGGGTGTCTAACACAAGTAAACAAATTTAGACCCGAGCGGGAGTCAGGGCCCAGTTTAAAGTGACACACGCACCCGTTTGCACACAAACACACACAGGCGTACTAATACATGATAATAGACGGCTGTACAGACAGATGAATGAGAGACAAGTTAAATATTCAAGAGGTTTTTTTTGAAAAGTTTGAGGGTAAAGTGCATCCAAAAATTCAGTCACTGTCGACTCGACCCGACATGGATGGAAAGCTGGGTGAAGGTTCATGGTCCAAAATATTTCTGGAGCTTCACGGCAAAACAGTATAGTAGCATTCTCCAAAAACAACTGAAGCAGGTGCAGACTTCTTTAAAACTTTCAAAAACTAACCACAAAAAAACACAACCCAATTGAATTGAAGTTATTTATACCCCCTTTCAAGCACATATTTTCACTTATGCTAAGCTAAAAGTTAGCACTCTGAAATGGGTGCACTAGCACAACTGCAAACTATGGGGGTAAATAACACATTTTCATAATGAAACGTCTTGTTTGTTGTCATAGCAATGGAACAATACATCATGATGTTTAATAATCTGGCCAAGTGGCCAGATAAAGCAGATAAATAGGAAATAATATCGGACCTAAAATAGAACCTTGTGGTACACCACATGTAATTAGAGTTGTAGTTAAGGAATAATTACCTATGGTAACTGAGAAGGTTCTGTCTGAAAGGATAAATAAACTAAACTAAAAAAAATAAACTAAAAGCAGTATCCTTGATGCTGACCCAGGTTTTCAGGCTGTCTAATAAAATTGCATGATCAACAGTGTCGAAAGCTGCACTTAAATCTAAAAGGATTAAAATTGCGCTCTCTCCCCTATCAGCTGCTACAAGAAGGTAGTCTGCAGTCTGGTGTTACGGCACTCTTCAAGGTCATACTACAGTTTTTAATCCTACACAGCCACAAAGATTTGCATCGCCTCAGCACCATGCATCCTGCAAACGGCTGAGTTTCAAAGTATTGAAAATACGTCGCATCCTTCCGTCATTTGCTTCCAAAAATAAATGCACGTGTTGGTCAGATAAGGAGCTTTAGACACGAGGCCGTTTACCTCATCAACAAAAAAACTTCAGTTCTGTTAAAGTGCTTTAAATATTTGTTCAAAAGAAGCACGCTGTAGTTCTGGGAGGTCATTTTTAATCAGGGGAGAAAGATGTTTTTGACTTACTTTTATGCCTGAACAAACTAAAATATAAAAAGAAAAATCTCTTTGTGCTCATGGCTGAACAAACTGAACCAAAAAACTGACCTTAAAGGAGAACACAGTTTCATGCTTTTTTGTTTAGATTTGGGGGACCCTTCCACCTTTCTAGCTTCAGTGTTCTGGGGACCTCATTTTCCTCTCAGAACAGCCTGTTTATTCACTCGTGGTTTTCATTTCTTCTCCAAAAAACGACACAGTGCCCCTTTAATAATAAAGTTTCCAAAGAGAAGGCAAAGCAACGTGAGGCTGCGACAATCCAGCTCCCTCCCTCTGTGTCTGTGTGCTCGTTCAGGAATGAAAGTGAAATGTGAAATAAATGAGAAAAAGAACATGGTGATGTTTGCGTTAATTTAATTTAATCACACACACAAAAAAAAACAAAACAAAACATGCATCACCGCAAAACACTCTCCAGTCCGATGTGATCTGAAGGTTTCCCTAACAGCAGCCCGGCAGCTTGTTTGTATTTTTCGATCACTTAATAATAAACACAACAAACAAATCTCGAGCTCAGAGGAATGAAATGTCACAGAGCCTTGGAAATAGATATTCCAATCTGTTTTTAATAAGGTAAACAGGACCTGGGCGCCATATTAATAAAGGCCTCAAAGAAGTCATGATGCGGTTATCAACGAAGCAAGTTGTCCTGGTAACCCAGAGACAGACTCACCGGGGTATCAATCACTGTTTGTGCATTCAATCTGCGGAGCCCTGCATCACCACAGGTCATGAGCAATGGCAGGAAACGAGGGAGGAGACGAGGGCAGTGTGGAGAAATGGCCATTCTGAATGTCAAACGGGCAGATTTGAGGAAACGCATCCAGCATGCAGGGAACATAAACTGCACAGTCAATTCATCACAGCGGAATTGCTGCCGTTACAAGAAGGCCATTTCATGTTAGTCCAGTGTCTATTCACCACATCTTTGCACTGGTTTGTTCTTTTTCTCTCCACTTTGAAGCCTCACTCAGAAAAATAAATCTTCCACAGGCACAGCTTTGTTTTTTTTTTTTATTTTACTCAAACTATTTTAGTGTGGGGGGCCAAAGAGAAGAGTTCAAGTCTGCCTTGATGTTCTGAAAAGGGGGGGGAAGCGAGATAAACTACTGGCTAAGTGACCTCAATTAAGATATCTTCGATTGAGTGTATTGAGTTTTGCCTGACAAACACAGCCTGCAGTGTTGTGCTAATGCCTCAGCTTATTACTGGTACTGTATTATATATATATATATGTATATGGAGATATATATATATATATATATATATATATATATATATATATATATATATATATATATATATATATATATATATACACACATCTATTATTATCTCTAGTGGCCTTCTAAACTGAGACCTCCTACTGTGGTATCCTCATCTTTTGCTCCTGAAAAGGGTGCTACTAAAATTGCAATGCAATGATAGACAAGACAGAAAAAAGAGATCTGTCATCTAGATAACTTCCTTCAAGGGCAGAGCATGTCGAGCATGATGCAACGGAAAAACTGGAGTGCATAATCTTCAATCTATGCTTACACAATCATCATACAGCTTAGAGGCAAGAGGATCAGTTTGGAAATGTTGTAAATGAAAAGTACGAATGAGGGACGGGAGAGGGACCAGCAAAACCCACCCAAAAAAAAAAAAATGTTTTTTTGTTAAGTTCCTCTCCAAAGTCATCCTACTTTTGGAGATGTCACATTTTTATATTACATGATGCAAAAAAAAAAAAAAAAAAAAAACTGCAGTGGGGATCAATGGGACGCTGCGAGAGAAGTTTAACAGCTGCATGAATTCATCACTGTATGTGTCACTAGAAGTTCAAAGAGAGACACACAAAGTCACATAATGGTTTTGGACCCTTCACAGCTGGGCGTTGTGTTCTTTGGACGTGCAGTGATAAAAGTGGTAATTGAGAGAAAACTTTAATTTCTACTCCCTTTTCCCCCTTTTTCAGGCTCGAGTTCCAGTCAGTTTGGTTTTCTTCAAGGAGAGACACTGTCATTCTGGATGATGGTTGGGGTTGAAGTTCAGCATTTGTTTTTGTTTTTTTTGGATTATCGGTTTCTGTGATTCTTCTGTCAGATTGTCAGTAAAATTAAAGCGGTTTAAAAATGTGCCACCTCCTCTCACACAGTGTCCCGTCGACAATGCTTGATTGGTTACATGTAGCAATTAAAAGCCTGCAAACACTGAAAAATCTGAATCTGCAAAGTAACTGGCAACGCAATTCATCAAATACATGTAGTGGCATGCAACAGGAAAAGGAAATACTCAAGTTAACCACCTCAAAATTGTAAATAAGAAGGGTAATTGAGTATGTTTTACTGCAAACGAACATCAGCTCCAAATGTCAGGTGTCAGTCTCCTCGCTCTCTTTTAATCAGTATCGGTATCAAACCCTGAAAAAGCCACATCGGTCGACCCATATTTACCATCCGTGCTCCAACTACAAGCAGAGAACTTACATACATAGTATTAGTGAAGCTTTCTGACTGGCTCACTGTCCTCTCCCCAGAGATCCTGCTGCTCCGTCTGCCCATGAGCTAACTGGACTCTGAGTCCATCCACCTGTTTGCCCAGTGCCTCAGCACGGCGCTGGCCCGGCGCAGAGGCCATAATCCAGGGCTGGATATTACATCAAAAGGCCTCAAAGGCAAGTGGGGGTTTGTTCATCACTCAAGAGCCAAGCAAACTGGTAAGGGGATAAAAATGAAACTCGCATGCCGATTTATCAGCACTGTGGTGAGGATTAAAGGACTGCCAGCCCCCTGCCTGCATCGCCAACCTACTGCCTGCATGCTTTGTTTCAGCAGCTTTTAAACCCCCTCTGCCTCTCAAGATGTGCTTCATCACTTCAGTAGAATCATGCCTTCATCCGACCGGCACTGCCGGATCAGAAGCGCTTGCAAAGTAGACAACAAATTCCTCCGGTCATTGATACGATTCACCTCTGGGAAGGTACGCGGGGGGGGGCGGCGGCGTGTAGGTGAGGTGGGCAAAGCATCCTTTTTATTCCTTCTCCAATTCAACCTTTACCGTCAAACAAAGGAGAGAGGAGACACACCCAAACTCAATTACAAGCTCTGTTTTGTGTCGAGGGCTGGGGAGGAGAGGGCCACATGACTGCTGATAAAGAAAAAAAACAAAACCAAAACAACACACATCTCCACCCCCACCCACTTTCATTTTCCGTTTTTTTTTTTTTTTTTTTTTTTTAATACAGCCGTGCTGGCACTGCTGTGTCTTTGTACTATGTGGAATTGCATCCCCCCATTTTTTTTTTTTTTGTACTAAAATCCACATAAAGTAACTACTCAGCTCAGCACCAGAATTATTCATCGCAGGGTGGGGTGGGGCGGTGTGCAGACCTGTATTAAAAACCGGCAGAAGAGGAGACAGCTGTCCCAGCCCACGTTCTTATGTGATCTCTGCTTAGGGAGCAGGCTGGTATTCCAAAGCCCCATCTGAAAACAAATTAAAGAGGATTAGAGGCTGCCACTGCAGCTCCTCTCCTCTCTGTTCTGGGGAATAGAGTGTCCTGCTGGCCAAAATGGTGACCTTCACTTCCCGCCCTGTGCACAGGTGCATGGCAGCAACCGTTAAGGTCATAGCACGGAGTCAGCAAAAGTCACCATCGGTACCTTAAAGCTATAGAGGGGTCATTGAGACTAAGTGCCCAGCTGGCTTCTTTCAGAATTCACACCGTATACGATGTGGTCCATGCGTGTTTGGGCATCAATGCATTGTTTTTTGCAGTGTACTGAAGCACCTCGGATGTGAAATGAAACAATCACGGGGTGGTTAAAGGAGCAAAATCTCATGATTTGAGGTTGTTTAACTTAAAGACCAGCGTGATGTTCTGCCACGTCCGCACTGCAGCCATCTTTACATCTAACTCGCCTCAGAGTCAATCTGCACAGCTGGATTAAAGTCACTGACCCGTCCAGGCGAGCACATTCCACTATCTTATGGAACCAGATGTGTCTCGATATCATGAGTACACACACATATCCACAAGTTATAAAATGTCTCTGCACAAAAAATATACATAAAAAACTGTATGCTAATATTTCTGATGCACACATAAATATTTCTTGTTTTCAACAGATCAAACAATATGTGTACACCAAAGAACACAGAAAACAGTGGGAACTTTTGTCGACCATCTGCTCGCTGATGGAGGAACAACACTGCTACAGACAATCATTGTTGTCAGAGGATGAACTTATTAAACTATCTAGCGCCACCATGAGGTTGATATTTGTGGGTTTGATGTTAAAGACATATTTGATGGACTGTTTGGACATTTCTTTCAGACGCTCACGTCCCCGCCTGGGGATCAGCAGTATCATAACGCTGAAACTTCAATGTGTCCAATACTTTCTTTATCCTCTTGGGCTTTACTCTGGTAGTCGCTCACATGAAGCATTATCAGCACAGATCACTGTAAACAAAACACCCACAAAAGATCAGCGCACTGCAGTTAGCATTTAGCTTAGAGCGGTGCTGTGCCGTGGTGCAGTCTCACAACGGGTGCAGACTCTTTCACTTGTTTCTGTATCAGCTCTGAAACGCCGTCTGATCAGGGAAGCAGAGACAGTAAAGGCCTAGCACAATACAGCCGTGACTGAACTGAGCGGAGCTTCATAAGAATGATGAAAGGACTTCAGACCCGCTCCACTGTACTCCTCCTGTAGTGTACGACTTTACCTTCTGTTTGAAGTGATGTTTTTTTTTTCCGGCGTAGGCCAATGTCAGTCTCTCTTCAAGGCTGCCCGCTGTCGTCTTTGACTGAACCAAGGGCATTTTTACTGATTAGACAGTCACCGGTTTGATCATCTTTCAACATTGCTCCCCTGTGGCTACAGTTAAAACCTAGCATTAATCAGTCTTCATTAGCCCCGGTGTCACACGTATAATTCTGCTGTCAGTTTACCCGCCTATATGTCCCCTCCCCACTGCTAGCTGGTGGCAGGTAGGACAGTCAAAGGAGCCACGTTGTCCATCCTGCGGCTATTTTCCTTTAGTCATTTTCAGATGTGGCTGGAAATGTGGAGGCGGGACAGGAGGGCACTGGCAGCGAGATGGATGTCAAAGATCAGATAGTTTGGATTTATATGGCACAGGATAAAATGATAAAAGCAACACAAGATTGGTGTGTTTCCATCTGTTTTATACAATGGCGAGCAGAGGTGTTTCTAGGTACGGCCCGGCGATGTACATTTCCCCGATTGTGAGCACCCTGCTGTTGTCTCTGGAGTCCAGCATTTTGAAGTCCTCATGCCTGGAGGCGTGTTCCTCCCCCCCACTCCACCCCCACCCCGCCCATCCCCTCCCTCGGTGGAAACACCGCCACCAACTGGAATGACCCATCTATCCCAAAGGACATCTATTCTTGTTTAAGATCCTTAAGGGGAAGAGTGATAGCTGACGACAGGAAGAAAATGGCAGAGAATTACATTTATAGTTTCCCTGAAAGTGCACAGGAACTGAAAATTACACAAATTCATCTAATCTCACTACCTCCATTATGCCTCTCAATTATTCCTCTAATCGTGCACTCCTGTATGCCTTAATGGGTTATTTTTTTTCCCCCCCGTCTCCTTCTTTCGAGCTGACGTATTTCTACGGTGGAATGAAAGAAACATGGCAGCCCGAGGAAACGAAAAGTGGGAGAAACGGGGGGGGGAGCGAGAGAGAGAGAGCACAACCTATCACTCGTTTTTTTTTTTTTTTGAGCGGGAAGTGGGAAGCATTGGTATTCACAGCGGTCCCTCCATTTTGGATCTCGTTCGGCACTTGGCCGCAGCCAACTGCAGCTCTGACACATGCACATCTCCCCCTCACACTGTTAGTAAAAGAGCCACTGTGTTAATTGGGCTAAACTGCGTTCGGGATGGGAGGGGGAAATTAATGCACGGCTGTAAACAGGCGAGGATGAATCACATCTGTCAGCTTTATGAGATCAAAGAAGACGTACAGTGCATGTGTCTCTAGCATTTTTATTTTATGTGCGCATCTGGTGAAGTGGGCATCGCGCTCGACTAAGTGAAAAGCAGCTAAATGAAAATCACTACATACAAGATCTATATTGCAAATCGCACTTTTACTATACACAGTCTGGTGTCTCTCCCATCATGCAGTCCTGATGGTTGAAATCTACGCATGTTTACACAGATGTCAAAACTGCAAGAGAAGGCAAGGTTGAGATATCTAAGCAGGATCATTAGAATTCTATCAATACTACGACTTATTGATTATTCATAACAGGACTAGAATTGAAGTGTTTCTAGAGCAGATAACTCACTATAGCCTCAATAATACCTCAAGTCAATGACATAAACAATTTTCTTGACATCATAACACCGAGCAGAGTTTAGAAAGAGTGAGGTGCACAGACGTCAGTCCGTATCGGTCCTCCTCCGTCTGCTGAGGTGATTCACCGCCTGCGGGTAGCGCTGGTAGCCGGAGGAGCAGCTGGTTTGTCTCAGCCGGGAGCAAGAATTTGCCAAATTCTAAGATGACGTCACGGGCAATCTGAGGTAAACATCTACACCGCACACAGACGGCTTTCGTTAAAGCTTACAGGTAGCTTGTCTGTAGCAATATGCCATCGGCCGAGCAAGCGCACTCCGCATGTGTGAAACACATCAGCAGTGGATGAGAGGCTGTGGACGGAGTATCGATAATTTATTAGAAGTTCACGTGCAATGAGTAACGAGCGTTCTTGTTGTCAACTCGAGTAAACTTTGAGTTATCTTCACCTGGTTCAGATCGTTTCTCCAAATCAGCCTCTCTGCTGACTTCAGTCCGTGTGTGTAATAAATTAGCCACAGGGCTGATTTTGTTCAGAGATTGGTAGACATACCAAATACCACTCAAAACACTCAAAATAGAAAAGATAGGTTGAATACATTGACATCCGTACCAGCCTGGGCTCATTTTCAAGCAATTATCACTACTGGAAAGTAACTAATTACTTTTACCCAGGTACTGTATTTAAGTACAATTTTGAGGTACCTTACCTGAGTATTTCCAGGCAAACATTTGACTTTTTACTCAACTACCCTAATTTGAAAAAGATCCAGTTTCATGGGGCGACTGTAGCTCAGGGGTAGAGCCAGCGTCTTGTTATCCAAATGTCACTGGTTTGATTCCCCTGGTCTGCATGTTGAAGAGTCCTTGGGCAAGATACTGAACCCCAAAACTGCTACTTTAGACTTTTATTCATCCCACATCGGGGAAATTCACTTGTTACAGTAGCAGTTAGACAGAATTCTAAAAATTCTAAAAAAAAAGATTTAGTTAGTAGATAAAGATACAGAATAGAAAGGACTATATGCTATGTGCATTATATACAGGAGGTAAGTGTGCATTATATACAGAGGTAAATGTGCATTATGTACATTTAAATAAAGTGTAAAAGTATTGCCCTGTTGAAGGCTGGATGCATAAATAAATACAGTGTTTAAATTAAACAGACTCAGTGTAAGAATGTGCTGATGTGCTGGTCGGTACCTTGCAGGGCAGCCACTGCCATCAGTGTATGAATGTATGATATCTGTGAGTCGCTTTGGACAAATTATATTTCGCGTCTGCAAAATATAAGCTTAATAAAACAATTTGTAATCGACAAATAAATGATGTTGTAATATTATAGATGAAGATAAAACCTTTGCAAGCAGAAAATCAAATTAACAAGGTAAGCTACCTTTAAAGGTGATTTAACTGCCTCTAGCTTCAACAATAGTGATGCGAAAATGTACCATTCCAAAAGTACTTTCACTTCAAGTTATCTAAGGATATTCTGAGGCTAATACTGTTGTCCTTTCACTGGAAATCTTACTTTAAATGCATGGCTTTTACTTATTAGAAGAGTATTTCTACAGTGCTACTTTAAGTTAAAGACAAGAGCTGAACACTTCTCCCATCAGTGGTATTTGTAACTTGTTGGGAGTAACACCAAGGAGTAAAATAATCGCATACTTTCAATTCAACATTCTCACCTGAGATAAAAAGCCAATTATCAGATGGGTTAAATAAAACATTTAAAACTATTAAATATTAACACAACGTCAAAAATGCACCCTGACGTCTGAATTTGTTTTTTTCACTGATTGATGGAGATGACTGATCCTCTGAGAAGTCAAGGTCAAGTCAACAGAAGGTAGATGAACACACACACACACACACACACACACACACACACACACACACCCACAGTCAGACAATAGGTACAAATCAAATAAGGTTGTGTAAACTCTCACAGCAGCGGTGGTGTCATGAAGCTTATAAACCTTCACTAGTGACAATTCACGTTCATCAGTGCATCCAGTGATCCTGATACAGTCCATGATTATTAGGATTCCTTTCGTTGTTAATTAATGAACTAATGGGGCTGCTCTGCTGATTGCAAGGAGCCGCTTTACATCTCCAAGGACCTCCGTCTCTTAAACTGAAAACTGCAAAGCCAATGCTGTAGAAGGTGAGCCTGGCAGTACACCAAATGTCTGGTACAGTAATGCTCTGCAAAAAACAAGGTACCCTTCGGGAACTCAGCAGAAGTGATGAGCACACTGATGCCTACTAAGTGTCAAACTGCGATGTGTGAAATCTGTTCTGGCCGCTGAGGGCTGAATTTCCTTCCATGCAAGAAATTATCTTATACAGCACAGAGTTATATATACCTGATACATCTTTTATTAATAAACAGCAGTGATCTATATGCAAAATATGCACAACTTTTAGCAATCCACCGTAGCTACATCGTGTCTTGGTGTAAAGGCACATCATACACAGCACCCTGGTGACTCAGCCGACGCAATTTGGATCCGATAATTGTGTGATGGTCTGGTAAAAATGAAAATCATCACAATCTGGACAGCTCAAACTGCAACTGTCCCATACTTGGGTGAGTATAGGTGTAAACCGGTCAATAGAAAATAGCTTAAAAGCTTTCTTTACAACAACTTCAAAAGACAGTATTATTCCTGACAGCTCCTTTCACGCCTCCGAGAAGGCAATAATTGTGTGTAGCGAGTGCGATGAGGGAATTTCAGCCACAGAAGACAGGTACATGTGTCACACAGATAGAGCCTGCTAAACGCTTGGATACTTTTTCTCGTTACTCTCTCACTATTTCATTCGACTTGTGTTTGCGCACGCAATTATTTATGTTTAGTTCTTTTTTTTTTTTCTTTTTTTTTCCTTGGGTGTCAAAAATAATTGAATTCACTTCAAACGATATATGAATCTGCCGGGAAGAGTCCCTCTAAACAACCACCGACGTGTTATTTCACGAGCATTTCTGCGGCCGTGCTAATTGCTAGGGAAGTTGAGGACGGCAGCTTCCTGCCTGGCATCGCTGCGTTTCCTTTGCCATGTGTTGCAGGTCACTCACCGCTATGACTGACAGGCGCCGCCCCCCCTCCCTCCCTTCCTGCGCACCAGAGGGTGCAACAACACCCACGACTTCTTCGACTCATTATTCACACAACTTCATTTATAACACGGTGACTGTAGATATGACTCGACTGAAGCTGGCAGTAAAAGTTTTTTTAATTGGTTATATGTGTATTTGCATATTAATTCACACATTCACGGAACACCTGCAAAGTACTTAATGGCTTGAGTCTCACTGTATAAGTTACTGTCATACTGCAGTTTCAAGATGGATAATTTTCTCTACACATGCATATCTTGATTGCATTTACTGCACACTGTGTGCCTATGCTGTGTATGTATATATTTATATATATTGTCACTGTAAATCAGAGGTTAACAGTAAGTGTGATTGTTTAATCACAAGCCGGTATAGGGGTGGGAGGGATGGGTGCAGGGGGAGGCAGAGAAGTAGAGGCATAAAGCTAAATGATGGAAATCCCTGCTGTCACCCAGGGCCTCTGCAGCATGTTCACTCAGGATGCTCATCTGTCTCAGCCGCCCACTTTAGCAAAGCGGTCTAAATAAGGAACACGAGAGGCATCCTTGGCAAAACCCTGAACCGGTCCACAAGGTCAGCTATCCCACCAGGGCCCCGGGTTACCTTCATGGGGGACTGGAGCGATCAGGTGTTAACTGCTGCACTAGGAGAGCCTCCACTATGTGTGCGGCTCCAGCACCAGAGGCAGTGACAACTCAGGAAGTCTGAGTAGATGCACTGATACTTAAGGCCTTGATGAGGGAAAGAACATATTACAGAAGGTTCAAAACATAATTCTGTGAAGTGAACAGTGACCTTCCCTGTGAAAGGAGCCCACATACATCATGTCAGCGCACAGATCCGACAATATAAATTATTAAAGCAGTTCAATCCGCAAAGCTGCAAAAAAGGAGAGATTTTTATGTAAATGAACACCTCGCCTAGACCACAAAGACAGGCTGCAATAGAGCCGTCTCGTTCCTCTAATATAGATGCTGACGATACATCATATGAGCACGAGTAAAGCATGACAGCATGCATTTCTCTTTCTCAAGGAAAGGAAAAAAATTTAACTTAGACTGCAACAAAAATGTCCTCTAAACATGAGTGAGCGTGTAACGCAGGGAAAGCGCAGGCCCAAATCATTTCATAAAACATATCATAGACCAGCCGCACAAACATCGCCTCAGTGTGCAGAATTTACTGTCTTCACTAAGGATCGGGCGAAATGGTTTATGTCAGGGCCGGTATTAACAGCAATTATTAGTGATCAAGGAGACTGATAACAAATGTTTTTTGGAACGATATACTGTACATTTGCAGTAAAAATAAATCTCAAAATTTTGGATGACCATTGATGGAATGAACTCTCCTACATGTACTATAGTACAACTTCATGTTACTTTACTTGGATCCCATGTTAAACTGTTACATACTTCCACTCCATTACATTTACTTGGTAACTTTAGTTCCTAGTTACTTTGCAGATTCAAACTATTCAGTGTCGGTAGGCTATTACTGACGATGTGTAACCAATCAGAGTGTTGTGGTCAGGACATGCGATCACAGGGAGGTGACTACAGACATATAGAGACTGCTGCACTGATAATTGGTCTAAACATGTATCAGTGCATGAAATGTTGTAATTTGCAGGGATGCA
Organism: Acanthopagrus latus; assembly: GCF_904848185.1. Classification (NCBI taxonomy): domain Eukaryota; kingdom Metazoa; phylum Chordata; class Actinopteri; order Spariformes; family Sparidae; genus Acanthopagrus; species Acanthopagrus latus. The sequence continues at coordinate 6,638,094 of NC_051044.1, read as the reverse complement.
TGATGTGGATTTTTTCCAGCCGATACGATAACCGATAATTACCTGACTCCCATGGACGATACGAATAAAATAAACGATGGCTAAGATGTAGTGATATTCTATAGACTTGAAGACTTTTTCCCTCATGTTATGTTCTTCTTGTAAAAAACACGTCCACACCAGCCATGACATGTGTGTCTCATGTCTACATTGCGTGGCTCTGCACAGGTGCAGCAGTTCACTGTAATAAGCTGTATGTTTGTTGTTCTGCTTCTGTGTTTCTATTGGCTGCTCACAAAAGGTGCATACCGCCACCGACTGTGTGAAGATGCTGCACTTGTTAAGTCAACAAATCTGCTTTTGACTTATCAGCCAGGTTCATCGGCTATAAATGTACATTTTCCATTAATGAGCCAATGATGTATCCGTCTGTATATACATTGTGCATCCGTAGTTATTGGTGTCAGATTTCACCACAGATTTCAAAATCTTCCCCATGCTCGAGTCGTGTTTCAGGCTCGGGCCGTGCCACAAAGGCATTCTCTGTGAAAAGTGTGCAGCTGTGTGAGCGAGGTGATGTTCGCCGTGGTGCCGGTGAGGACGGCGTGCCTATCACACTCTGCCTTTGTTCTCATCCTGCCTCTTTCCCAAGTTTCTCTGCTTGTCTGCAAAGTTCACATAGAGCTGCCTGAATAAAAAATGGCGCCCGCGTTTTCAAGTCTTCTTTCATTTCACTTTTGAATGTTTCATCTAATTATTATTCAATGATGGCGTCACTCTCCCAATGACAGGTGATATCCTGTGTCCCAAATATCAATTTTAATGTTGTGCGCCAGCTACAGACACATCACAGTGACTCATGGGTTTTAATAGATTATTTTGTGAGCTGTCAGGTCCAGGGTCTGTAATAATGTGACAACGGCTCATTGACTTTTAATAGGATGCAATTTGAGCTGAAACTCAGTGTTTAGAGCAGCAAAGTAGAGGGAGACGGCAGAGTGATGCCCCCGATTCCCTTAACTTGCGATGTTTCAAAAAACGTGGCGGGAGGAGGGGAGAAAAGGGAAACAGTCAATTGAGCTGTAAATCTCAAGAAGGTGCCGGGGGGGCCGACACAAAAAAGGGAGCGAACCTCGACTTTGTATGTAACGCAGGAGAGAGGCATCAAAGTCGTTCAATGACAAGAAGACAGATGCAATAAATATTAGCTTTGAGCGGCGTGTGATGTTGGATGATGACACAAAGCTGTCCGATATGGCTGTCGCTCAGTCACAGATTGAGTTTGTAAACGCCGTACACGGACGTGTGACCTATGGATGAACTGAGGGCTTTTTTTTTTATTCCAGCTCGGATGAAGACAAAAATGACAAAGAGATTGTTGGCGGAGGGAGCAGGAGAGGGGCGGGATGAAAGCGGGATCATTTTGACATTGCCTTCTCTGACATTCATAATGCTTAAAGGACACAGTGAGCATCCAGCGTCCTCCTCCCCTGTCGTTTTATGACAAGCTCAGACACTCCACAATCTGGTGGCGCCCAGGTACCATCACTCCAGTCATTATCTCGCAAAACCCATTCCATTTGACCTCTGCAGTTGATGCGCATTATTCACGATAGGAAGAGCTCCAACATGCGCCTCGGCTCTGGTGAAGGAGACTCGGGCAGAAGAGAGTGCAAGTGAGTGAATGACATAAAGAAGGAGGAAGACAGAGGAAGAGGGGGGTGGATGGGTTGGGGGGGGGGTGGGATGCCAACGCAGAGCCAAAGACCAGAGACAAGGAGACAATAAGTTTAAAGAGACAACGTGATGAAGAGTTTAACAACTCAGGGGAGACGGATCACATGCGTGTGGTGCACCTCCATTAAAAACAGTGGTCACCTTCAAACAAAAATAAAATGACCGCTGTGTGTCTCCACCCCATGGCCAACACCCCTCCTGCTTCCTCATTAGAGCATAAGTATAGCTCTAATGAGCAGGAAAAAGCCTGTGTGTTGTGGGTAAGATGAATGAATGCGAGAGGCCACTTCACACCACTCCGCCTGACGTCGGGGCGGTGTGTCTATCTCTGCACTCAATAGGAGGCTGCCTTCTGGTGAGTCCTACAGGACCAAAGGGCCCTAAGAGGCCCTAATTACATCATTCAGATAATTATCCACAAAGCTGTTGTCATGGATAGCTATTTTGTTGGGGTGAAAGCCTCAGTGGAGAAAAAAGGAATGACCTTAAGGAAAGGTTTCCAGTCCAGAATGAAAGCCCTCTTTTTTGCCCTGTTTTCTTTTGAAACACACACAAACAGGTTAGATACACTACAGATGAAAGAGTAATCTTATCTCTTTGTGCCATTCGGACTTTTGTTTCAAGGATGTTTTGGCAAAGCTCTGTAGTGCACTGCAGTGAGCAATACTGTTCATCCAGTGAACTGTGAGTGGCATATTTAGAGGCCTAGAAGACCTCTGGCAGCCTGTGATATTTAGACCCATCACTCTGCAATGCCATACTTGATATCTGGAATAGGTTTTTCTCTGAGGCTGGCATAATAAAGGGGCTCTTAGCCATAGCAGGGGGCATTACCAGTTTTACATAATTCAGTTACGTGTCAAACTTTGAAGAAGGATGATCATAGCACAGCCTTGCTTATGAATTTCTTTTAACACTATTTCCGAGTGGCAGATCATTTCATTCTGGTGTGGTGGTGGCATCTCCTCTTCCTGTCCGTGCCGCCATCTGTTCTCTTAAGCCCTGTTTCATTCTGTGCAGAGATGGTGCAGAGGGAGAGACTTTCCTTCGTTCAGGCACTGAGCAAAATAGATAGGGAGATCACCCTGGACAGTTGACCGGTCTATTGCAGGGTGAACAACAGCCAAACATTCATTACTAGAGAATGGGCAGCAAATAAGTGTCTCTGACCCGTGTGTGTGTGTGTGTGTGTGTGTGTGTGTGTGTGTGTGTGTGTGTGTGTGTGTGTGTGTGTGTGTGTCTGGGCTGTGAGGGCAAACTGAAGAAATCAGGGAAAAGGTCAATGTTAACATATGAAAAAACCAGCATAGGAAATTGGATGTAGACACAGGACACTTTTGCTTTGAGCTAAAGGTGCTACCCAGTTAGCCAGCGGTCTTCAGGCTAAGGACCCCTAAGGAGACCGAACAGGGTCCCGCTACCAAATATATTCTAGGATATTTTGCATTTTAAATTGGGCTCCATACAGGACGACCTATAGCAGCCCAGTCACCTGGTTATAACGTTGGCAGTCAATATGTCCACTGCGATATGTATCCAAGATGGTATGTATCAGAGGCTCAATGACATATTGATATTTGTGCCACTTCACATTTACATTACATGTTTATTTACTTGACAAGGCTGTCAAACAGGTGACCACTGTTGAAGTCTGTGCTTCAGCGTTTGTAAGTGTGAAGCTATTGTGTTTTTAAAGAGAACTTGGGACAAATTCCAGAAGTATTTTTGGTGACCGATACGTTTTAAGTCGGTTAGCTTGCTCACTTGATTGCAAGGGGAAACGTGGGTGGATTGTCAACAGTGCTGTGTAAACTGAATGTTTTTGTTTTTGTGGACCCAAGTTAGTGTTTCTTTCCAGACACATCAAACTTGAGAGATCATGATTTAAGTCTGCAAAAGACTAACAAGCCAGATGTTAGCATCCTGAGCAAGATTGTCTAGTCATTCACCCATCCATCCATCCATCCATCCATCCATCCATACATCCATCCACACATCGATCCATATCGCAATTGTGCGATTGCAAGACAATCCTCGAACAATACATCCCAATGTCTATTTGAAGAAAACAAAATCCCCCTAAAATCTATCTATCTATCTATCTATCTATCTATCTATCTATCTATCTATCTATCTATCTATCTATCTGTTAAGTGTTTGACAGCAACAGTGTAGGACAATGATTATTATACAACAAGATTATTATACAAGTTTGCAGATTGCATAACAGTTGGATTGGATGGCATTCTGGCACGCGAAAACAATGATGGAGTGGTAAAAGTAATTGTCTTGCATGAGCTGTGAATCTGTGTGGCGAGGAGCAGCCCGAGCGCCCACAATATCCAAAAAACATAGACTTGTCGCTGTCAAATGCTCTGTCGTTAAGAGTACATTCTTTACACCTAAAGGCTATGAAAATAAAACAGAACAAGGCCTGTGAAGTGAGAATTGAACATTAAAGGCGGTAAGTTATGAGGCTCCCCCGCTAAAGGTGGTATAGATTCATCAAGGCCAGCAGAATCTAGAGGAAGAGAGTGGTTGCTTGAGCTCAGTGATGGATTAAGCTGTCTGATGCTGCTCATGACTCATACGGACTAATCATTGTTTAGAGCAGGAGTGCACAGTGCATTACAATTGCATGCTGAAAAATTACTAATACAGTAAGCTACTTCGGCAAAAGATTACTGAATTTATCTCTAACCATCTTAAGTTGTGGTAATGCAGGATATTCTTTCCACAGGAATAAAAAAGAAAACAACCAAAGTGAATATTAGAGAGGTCCATCCTAAATTACTAATATGCTGATGCTGAAAAGCTTGAATGCGTACTCCTAAAAATAAACTCAGCACGTGTAGTCTCCTTCAAAATGTCAGAATGTGCTCATAGAGGCATCATTTTGAACGATTTTGCTTTAAACTATGCCCCGTGACACTGGTTAAATTGCTACAATTTTGCATTCCGGTACATTTAAAATGCCATCAGGCCGGCCCTAGTGCACGCAGAGTTAACACTGAAATGGACAAATGGATATAATGAGAGGATAACAGATCATTGAAGCTCACTATCCGAAATAGCATCTGCAGATCCCGTGTTTGCAGAGCACTCAGTTGGAAACAATGATGCAATACATAACCGGGCTACTCTGAATTCATTGAAAATGGCTGTTTCAACACGTATACCGAGGTGTGTTATAATAACCTGTTTGAGATAGCACAGGGCCCGTCACAAAGCATCCAGATAACTCTGTGCTACTGCTGGCGGAGCCTAATGGACCCTTGGTGCATGCAAAGAATAACTTCTTCCCATAATTGGGATTCAAGTTGCATTTCAAGGTGTGAAAGTAAATGTAATGAGAAACAGCGGGACAGCTATGATAAAACAACATACTCTAAATGCTGTCAATTTGGGTCCGGAATTGATTACTTGAGTCATTTGACATGTCTGCTCACTCGCCAAAAAAACTACTTTTTCACCGCGTCTCCAAGGAAATCACTCTTAACTAAAGCTAATTGGCTGGAACACTTTGGAAGTTAGTGGCGTGCGACCAGACACAAATATCTGCCAATCAGTCACACTGTATCGTCCTGCAGGCCCTGCACGCTGCATATGCTGAAGCATGGTTAACGGCATGTGCTGTGCAGCCACTGACATGTCCAGAGGTGACTGATAAGCCTCAGTGACGATCTGATCATTCCTGAGGGTCAGCATGGCACCCACATGCCTTCCAACCTCAGCGCATGACAGTCACAGTGAAGACAGGGTGCCAAAACAAGGACAAATTCTGCCCTGGTGTGCACATCATACCTATGTCAGCCATGACAGCCGCTCCACTTATATGGTCTAATGAGGTGGCTCAACAACAGCATGTGACACATGCCGGGAAAGGTGAGCGGAAGAGTGGAATGCGCAGCCTTGTCTGGAATTCTTTTTTGGAGAGCTTGACATTTTTTGTCACTGACTTTCAGTTGTTGTTCTCGGGGGAAGGAGAGACATTTCACTGCGGATCATTTTCGGTTTCTCTTGTGAAATGCTGCAACTGGGAGCAAGTGTACATCTGCACAGAACCTGAGTGAGCAAGGAACAATTCATATCCACAAATTGGTAGATAACAGAAGTACCACACATTCGACTCAAAACAATACAAGGTAGCTGCTATATTTTCAGGGTGATTGTTGGAAAGAAGTTCCTCTCTGTCTTGAAAGGGTTTGTCCAATTTCCATATCTTTCTAATCATAACCCACGTGGAAAATGTATACTTGAGGCAACAAAGAAAACACTATGAATATATGAATTGCTGACTTGCAGTCTATTTTCTACTAACAGGTACCTTGAAAATAAGATATCTTCAAATTCTCCTAGTACTGTATTTTCAAGGGTGTTCAAGAAACGTGTTGTGTTTCTTTTCTTTTACAAAGGCTGTAAGGCTGGTAGCACCGGATGACCTTGTAAAAGGTGCAGTTGTCCAGACAGCCTGCTCGGTTTTTCTATAGGTTTTAACTCAGTTATCAGGCATCGACCAATTGAGTTCCTCAAGGTACATAGACTGTTGGTTAGTAAGGTAATTTTCTAGGCAAGGGGCCAGAGCAGGACCACTGTGCATCCGTAGATGAGGAAATATCCTTGAGCAAGACACTTAACCCCTACCTGCTGCACTAACTGGCAGGCCCTGCAGGCATAGGTTGAGAAGGGAGTTTCATCCTGAGGCAATGAAGAAAGTGAAGAAAAAAAAACCATCATACCAAACACAGAAAACTTGTGCAAGAAGAAAAGGATGTCTTTAAACAGGCGTGTTCTCATTTTGTTTACCATCTGAGCTACAAAATGAAATGTTGCTATTACAAGAGAAGAGCCAGACATACTTAACAAGAGTCTCTTCCTCTTTGTGTTGCCTGAATATGTTGCATAGGAAGGCCACATCCCTGACAAACCACTATCCGTTCATAATAGACCTTCTGTTATTAACGTTAAAATAACTCAAGCTGCCTTGTAGGGAGAAAGCGATGTCAAGGTCTACGTTATAACTTGATTCTTAACAACTTCCATGAGACTTTTCTGAACGAACAAATAATAAGAGGAACTTAGAGGCGCCTATTTGTTTGCAGAAGTTACTTTATGACATAAAGAAGGAGGAACTTTACTTTAAGCTATTGAGTATGTTGAATAACCAGCTAGTTTTATATTGCACTATGGCATGCTATAGCTAAACTTCATATCTATACATCTACTAACTGAATGTGTATATATGCTTCTAGATTTAGGTCATATTTATGAGTTAGATGGCAAATCACCAACACGTACGTGAAAGCTCTTTCTGTGAGCCAGATCTTGACGTTCTACACTTGATGTTGTTATGCAGTTGATCATCAAGAAAGCACGAGTTTGCGCTGCTTCTCTGGCTGCTGACATTCATCCCACACCAAACCGAATAGGTGATTTGAGAAAGTTTTGCAAGAATGTGTCGAAGGATGTCAATAGCTTGGCAATTTTGAAAAGTAGCAAAGACAGCAAAAAAAAAATCTGAGGTACGACTGGGAAGACAGAGGGAATTTCTAACCAGTGAGGAGGGTATTTTTTTCATATAAGCATATAACAGGTGGAATCACATTAGAAATATAATATATGCTATTGTACAGCCAAAGGAAAGAAGCATGAAACTGTCAAAAATTGATTTTCTTGTCTGTAAATGACTTAAATCAAGTGAATGTAATGATGTTAAGGGCAGCCATGGCACATTATCTCACAGGATATAGCTCATCATTTGAGGCAGGAATCGTTAATCAAGCCAATTATCAAAGGACACGGTACATTTAAAAATAGCAAATAATTTGTCATCGTCTGTTTCAAAAAATGCATAATATCTACTGAAGCCCTGGGAAAACGCTGCAGTGGCTGATCCTGAAATTATACTTTGTATTCACTTTATTCACCTGCGAAGTAAAAACCTCTGTGAGTGAGTGATGAAATGTATCTTTAGGCTATCTGAACAGCCATGGAGGACATTTTAATTACAGCACATTAGAACCTTAAGTGCCGTATTTTACTAATCATTTTCAAAGCACTAATTATAACATTGCTTTTTGACATTTTAGCCGATGGACCAAAAGGGTTTAGCGTGTTTCCTGAAATTCAAAGACCTCCTCCACCACCACCATCACCATCAGTGATCGAGACAAAGCTGCTTATTCCACTATTCTGTCTGTTTGGCAACATTATCGGCATTATTAACTCAATGCGAGAATCACTTATGAAACAACCTTTTGACATCAAGCACTGTTACATCAATATAGATATGCGTATGTTTCAAGTGCAAAAGACAAAACAAAACAAAAAAACCCCTCAACTTTTAACATTTAATGAGCTACAGGACATTCTTCTTACCAACTGAATCACCATCCGAAATAAAAAGTTTACCAATTTATTCAGTCAGTGAAAACAGACATTATTGTATTTTTCATTGTTGGACAGTGGTGTCACCCAGGTAGAAATGAGCTCATTAACCCTTTGAGGCGCGGTGATCACTACAGTGGACTGATACTCAGATGCCATTTTAACCATTAAATTTGAGGTACCACGTCCCAGCCACCAGTTAGTGAAGCCCCAAAGCCCTGCACATAATTCCACATGATTATCATCCTCGTATCGCTTTGTCAGATTGGAGATATTGCATCATAAATGTAAGACGGCGGACAGAAGAGGAGATTCACCAAGTACCACTTACATTACTGTCAAATCTTGTTATTCTCAGAAACATTTTTCAACCAAATAAGGTGTGAGAAACACTTTTACCAACATTTTTCTCTTACTTTTTTTTTTTTTTTTGATCTGTCCACACTAGTGGGCATAATGTGCCCATGGGCTTATTCCCGCATGTTTTATTTAAAACTATGATATAATCCACACTTGAACAGTTGAATTAAACAGCAACATTAAACAGTCTTCAGATTTTATCTAAATAATGGCCCCTTTTATCTCAGTGTATGTCCAGCAGGCAGAAAATACCCTTTGGTGTATGATGCCTCCTGGACTGGATGGATGTAATTTCAGTGACAGAAAACGTACAAGAAAAATATAATTAAAGTCTGGTTAAAAGTAGAAATAAAAAATGATATTATTATTTCTTTTTTTTAGTAGTTTAAAGGTGATAAAATGTTTTAAACAGTTATTAATTACTTTCAATACCGTTGATGCATTGTTTGCATTTACATAACTCCTTCAAGATAATATGTAACAAAAATATTGTCATGATTTTTCACTTTTGAATAAAATCAAATACTGACATAAATGACTACACTGTGACTTGATAACTCATCCATGAAAGGGCAGAAAAATAAAACAAAATGATGAACAAAAGATGACAAACAACTAAATCAATCATTTACTATAGGGTTTAAAAACATGTATTCTATTATTATGAACTGATTTGGTGATGGAGGAAGGACGATCAAGTCTAAACAAAGTACAAATGACTGAAGGAGAACGCAGCACTTACGCAGGAGTTAGCAAACTGAATGTATATATATATATTTTTTCAAATTAATAAATGCATCGACCATTATTCTGTCTGTAACTGGGGTGAAGCGAGTGATTCGCCTTTTCATTCTCAACACCCCATTTGAAGAGAATTTCACTGTGCTTTTCATATATCTGTGTCATGATAAGCTTAATTTCTGTAGCGTGTAGAGATTGATAGCCACTGGTTTGGTTAGTTCCATTAGTTCCATACAATGAACCTGCAGCGCTGAACTTCAGTCAGGTAGTGATGTGATGGCTCTACCTCAGCATCGGGTACTGAATGACTTATTGTCCCCATGCAGGGATCTCGGTGTAGCCTCTCAGTCGTTAAGTTGGCTCGGTGTCTTTATAACACATACATCATTAGACAATTAATGGAGGTGTTTCTACATTTTTTTGGTCGAGGCATACTGTACAGTTCTGAGAGTTGCAGCAGGGGTGGCAATGGCACCAAACTCACATTTAATGAGATGCTAAAATAAAACTTGCTTGGAGATGTATAAATATTTGTTAGCTGTTTTTGGCACATAATCTGAACCACACACACGCACAAATTCACACCTGAAAACCGACATTCACACAGATATACAGCACTTACACACACACACACACACACACACACACACACACAATCAGGCACACACCTTACCCTTGCTGCCTGCATAACAAATTATGTTTATGCCTTCAGCACTGGGTTGATAACACTTTAGTAAATATAGATTGTTCATGGGAAGTACATTATGGAGTCTCAGCTGTGTCTATGCCTCTACTGAGACACAAGGGCAGGAACTTCAAACAATGTCTGCTTGTGTGACAGGGTTACTAAAAAAAAACAAAAAAAAAACAAAACCAAAATGTATTTGGAAATGGAAAACTTTATCTTGGGGATGAACTTTTGTGGGATGAATGATGAATTTCACCGAGTTATTGGCCTGTGCTGTCAAGGTTGCCTGCTTTGTCTCAGACGATTCCATTCGACGGGCAACAGCCACCAAGAGAGTTCGTATCAAAGATCTGCTCGCCTTATTATTCTAATGATCACTGTCAATCTTGATGGATTAGTGTATGCATTATCGACCTGAAAATATGAGAGAGAGAGACAGACTCCGCATGCATCAGTGAAGGAACAGTTTGGTTTTATGGGCAAACCCATTAGGCGCGTTAATCAGGATAAAATGTCTATCTCATCTATTTTCAGTGGCTGACCGCGATAATGAGTCATTAAACATTGTGTTTCAGAGAAATCCATCTCCATCTTGGCCCACAGATATTCTGAGATTATTCACGTTATCTCTTATTCTGCACCAAAGTATAGCCTCGGATCAAATTCTAAAGACATCTGCAGAGGAAGATGGACAAAGATTAAATAAATCAAATCCAATGTATTTAAAAGGCTAATCAGGAGCTAAGTATTCAAACTCGACCTCTATGATTTTAAAAATCGGCGTCTACAGAGGACATGTTTTTGTGCCGTGCCAACTCATCCTGCCTGAGGAAAAGACTGTCTCCAGATTCTTTTCCATGCGAGGTTCACTGATATTTGCAGTCATCTGTTATCACATTGGCTGTGTTTACATGCACACGGTATCCTGGAGACTATCACGTTTCCTGTTTGGAATCATCTTTGGGAGACGCTGTTACCATGACGGTTTTGTGATGTGCCCATGTTTCCATGTGGATCCCAGTGAGTAATGACAATACTACTGCCTATGTGTTTATTGTGGCCTGGATAGAATCACGTCAAGTAAATGTACAAATCGTTATGTTGCTGCACAACAGTGCTCAGTGTGTTCAACAGTAACACAAGAATTCTCTTTTTAATATTACTTTGTTGAAACAATATTCCTTGAAGGTAAACTATGATAAATGTTTATTTCAAGCAACAAAAAATGAAACAAATAATAATGAAAAAAACTTTTAAAAAAATGACTGACAGCAACACAAAACCAAATGTTACCCCGGGGCTAGAATTTATGTAAACTCTGGGTAGCAATCTTGAAACGACACCTTCAGAAATCTAATCTGAATGATAAAGCTGCCTTCATCAAACAATGACAACAGAAAAACAAGAAAACAGAACATTAACCACAAAAGGGGAAAACTTGCCATCTCCTTGTATGCAAAGTAAGATAAAAGCAACAACATAGAGTTTGACCACACAGAACCTGGAGAGCTTATTGATTTAGTTAATGAAAGGATTTCCTATTGCTTTAGCTGCACCGGAGGGAGCTGAGCTCATCACATTTTCATCTCCTTCCATACAATCGCTTAAGACGGCGCGAGAGCTAATGATTCTCCAAAGATTCTCGGTAAGAATGATGCTGAATGGCCCTAACTGGTTTCATTAGAGCAGGTGGCTTCAAGCAAAGAAAAAAAAAAAAAAAAGGAAAGACAAACACCATAGCACTGACGGGAAGCGGCCAATCAGAACACTTCCTGTGAAAACAGAAAGAATGGAAATCCGACAGACACATTTAAATCTATGCCCATTTGCTGTAAATCAAAGTGCTTTGTCAAAATGGATTCAAGATTGGATAACGAGACAGACTTGATGTGAAGACACAGCATGACAAATCATCACTTACGGATCTTATGAAAGCTTTTGTAGTGTTTCACATTTTATCACAGGAAATGATCTGCTGAATGATGTATCTCCTAATTAAATAAAAAAATATTACTTGCTTAGCAAAGCTCACACTGTGAGGCCATGCTGAGGGATGGTGTTTCCCATCAAAGATTGGAGACAGTTATTCCTTTACAGAAATGCATGTTATGCTATACATTTGGGAGAGCAAACAAAATTCAATCACGAAATTGGGTTGTCGTAAAAGGTTACGACCCTTGTACTCAATCGGTTAATAAGGGCTTGTAAGACCTAAAACTGGACAATAAGGCCTATTGAACCAAATGGAAATATCAGAGCATCTAATTGTTCTGACATTCTTTCATTTTCTATATAAATAAAAGTCCAACATTTCAGTCATTTAAGGTCAACAGTACTGCATCTACAGGCCTTGAGCCTGTGTGTGATTTTTGTTGTATATGTTTCTCATGGGACAGTCGTGTGCGCTGGTATCGTCTGAACATAGAAAGTGTGCCATGGCAGAAAAAAAAGGTTGGGAAACACTGCCCGAGGCTGTGTACTTGCTGAAACTCTGAAAACTGTAATCCTCGACAAAATATGCCGTGGCCTGTTGTGAAGCGATTTCTGTGTCAGACTGTGTGGGTAATATGAATGCTACCTGATTTGCCTACATCGCGTCTTCTAGCTGTGTGTGGATGCATGTCTTTGCTTGTCAAACTACGTTTCACTTAGTTTGTTCTGTGATTGTGTGTATGAATGTGCATTTGCAAGACTGCGTGGGCGTGTGTGTTAATGTGTACTTGTGCTTTCTACACAGTGAGGACCGGAAGAATTAACCAACAGATTGAGGACATTTTTGCTAAGTGAGGACAGTCTGGGCAGTTGTCACGACTACAAAGGGCTAGTTGGAGGTTAAGACTTGGTTTTAAGGATTAAATTAGGATTAGGTCTAGATTGGGGTTAGGCATTAGGGATTTGTTGTGATGGTTAAGGTTACGGTGAGGGTCCAGTGAATACATTATGTCCGATGGGGTCCTCACATGTATAGAAATACAGGCATGTGGATGTGTGTGAGTGAGTGAAAGGGTGCATAAAAGGCAATAATCTATGAAACAAGATTATTTGCATATGGTTTTGAATTAGAATGCTAGACTCCCCTGCCTAGTGTTTAATCAAGCGTTTAATCAATTCACCACATTCTGTACAGCTATGCAGAAACCCCGTATTTCACTCTCACTAATGTCTCAATCATAAGACCTTTGCCGGCAAACAGACACACACGGCAACGCATGTCAGTCACAAAAGGAAAAATAAAATCTCGCTCATCTACCTGCCACAATAATTATTCAACCTGTGAGCTCATGAAAGCCATTTTGGGTACATAATAGTCAGGAAACAGAACAACATAGTAGAGCAGCATGATCTTTTGTGGTCCTTTTTGTGGAAGTACATTGGTGAATTTACCCGCCTGCGCCACTCAGAGCAATTCATGTGACTTTCATGCACAGCCTTTGTTAACTAAGCTTGCATGGATAGTTAGAGGTGGAGAGCAGCCTCACGGCCGAGCCCAGTTATGATGTTTGAACCGGAGAGACCTCTTAGAAATTACTGTTGCCCCACTGTTGAACTTAGCCGTCGGTACAGTCAGGTGACAGTGAAAATGTCACGCACTGATGGCTGGGAAAAGTTCTCCTGTACATCTCTATTGATTATCTATTGCTGACTCTTAGCTGCAGAGCACTTGGCAAGAGCTTGATTTTGTCTGGGTGCTGTTCAAAGCAGAAATACATCTAGTGATGGAGGAGCATTTCAGGAGGGCAAACCCAAGATGGCATTTTGCAGAGAGGACAGACTACAAAGCCAAACAGGAGAGCTGTGGCGAGGGACCGGAGTGTTCCCTGTACTCAGACCACATCACTCCAAGTAACGCTTGTTCTCGTGCAATTTTCCAAAAGAAAACCAAGAGTAAGAACGTGTACCGAATTGAAAGGAGAATGAATTGCTACCTGTTCCACAGATAACTCTACCAGTGTTGTGGCCCCTTTTCTACTGCTGAACTGCAGTGATTTGGATGGTATTCACTGAGACAACATTAACTTTTTCTAAAGCACCATGGTCCTGGCCAAGGTCGGTGATAATCAAATGAAAAAGCCACATTAAAAAAAAAAAAACACTTTACAGTGAAAAATCTGGATTCCTGAGTGGATTAAAATCATTTCAGATTACTCTATATAGTGCTGTGAACAACAAAATCTATACGCACAGTTGGAAGAGGAATAAATCATCAGGTCATTTAGAGCTCACAACAAGGAGAGGCTGTTTTCACTGAATATTGTCTTAGTGACTCAACGGCAAGGGCCTTTACGACTCACTCAGGACAGTCGCAGGAAGCTTACCCTTGTGAATATCAAATAGTCTCCGGCTTCGTCACCTGCCCTTTTCTCTGCCAGTGACTTCATACATCACAGTGTTGTCTGAGCCTAGCCCTTGGAACATGGAATTTATATGAGATTACAGTTTTACAGGCTCTGACTGTATTGTCAGCACATCGGAGCGCTGGAGAGACTAAATCCTTTGATCGACAGCAGAGGTGTGTGCTCAGTACAGTGACTGCAGATGTTCTAAAGATATTCTAGCCTGGAAAAATAAATCTCCATTTTAGCCAAATGATAATAGCAATGCTACATTTTACGGTAATTTATAGAAATGTAATAAATATGAAAAATAATAACAACAATATAAGTCAATAAATACATTCTATTCTGTTCTCCTTAATAGGTGGATTTATCAGGATTGCTTCACTGCTGCCAGTTCAGTATAGAAGCCGTACAGTAAATTAAGTACTTTGTAGCTTGCGTCATGCTGAGCGAACTGTGTGAGGAGCTTAAGAAGAGACGGAGATGAAAGAGCCGTGGGTTTCGGACTAATTATTTCTGCCTACTTGATAAGGATAACTCGCCATGACCACAGGGCTAGCCCAGAGTCTGGCTGTGTGACATCCGCGATCACTAATGTTAGAAGCAGCATGCACCGCCAGACAAATCCAGGACAGGTGCCGCTTCAAGAGAGAAACTACACATTTAGCTACATTAATTTTTTTAAGAGGAAGGTCAAAGGAGCACATGCACTCTTTACTGTAGCTGCTTTGCTCTGAGGGAGCCTCAACTCTTAAAATCGGCTCTTCTTATTTGCTCAGGTGACAATTTGATTCGGCAACATTCACAGATTTCTTTTGTGCCATTACCACAATGCGGCGGAGCTTAATAGCATTTGGTTCATGGCGCTCCCACATACCAAAAAAATCACTAACTACTTGTGGCAGCTACCAAAAAATTCTCCATGACTCCAAGCACTCTTCAATAAAGCAACTAACACTTTGAACTATGAACACTTTCAATGAGTTTTCATTTCACATCGTTTTAGTGGAAGAAAATACAGCCATAGATGGTCCTTCTCTGTCAAGAGGAACGTGTTCAAGCACTCATGAATTAAGTGTGTGGACCAGCCCTGACACTGCAGTGGAAATACGGATGAAGAATGCTGGATTTATCATGCGTAGGAAATGCTACCGTACTAGTCCTCAAGGTATTTGTGTCCAAATTGTGCGTGTGTCTGTGTGAAATCAGCATCTAATTTACCAAGACAACAGCTAATTAAGCAAAAAGACCGCCTTTAGGGTAAAAGCAAGCAGAGCTCGAACATGCTATACGGTGCTGAAGTCTGACAAAAGAAAGAAAACAAAAGAAAATCAGCTCGGTGACAATTAAACAGAAATCCTCATCAATTAATTAAAGAGCTACCCAAACTTTTTTTTTTTTTTTTTTTTTTTTTTTTTTACAGGGCTGCAATTCCACTTTACCTGAGGAAAGTTGTCACAGCTTCTACTAAACATAAAGTTAATGCAGTGGAAGTTACTACATACTCTTCCACGGAAATGAAACGTAATGGAATGACATAAATGCACAAAGGAAAATGGTTGCTTATAGGGTAAACTGCTTGGGGGCGGGGGGGCCGACAGAGATGGAAACCCTCAAGAATCTCACTGGTAACAATACACGCCTGTAGTCTACGAGTGGAACCACCAAAGCAATCATTGGAAATCCCAGCGGCTGAGTTGCGCATTCAAATGTTACGACCTGTTTATTAGACACTTATTTTTTTTAACTTTTAAACTCCTTGAGTGCATCTTCATCTTCCGAAAGGATTTACATACTAACCTGACCCTAACAAATCCAACATACTGCATCGACTGCATTGATCAAATCTCATCTCATCTAAAACCTCCCTTATTGCATCTGCGAAATGGAAGAGAGGCCACAAATCACTAAATAGCGAGGCCAAGGTGCACATCAAAGTGCAATGTTCCCCTGATAAATTCGATGATGGTTATTATATTCAAGTGTAAATCGGTCGTCTCTCCAGAACAGGTATTATTATGGTGACAGGTGTTTTTTTGTGTCTGTAGAATCTATTCTGTCCACCTTTTATATCATCGAGAAAAGGCCAAATGACACAAAAAAACGGTCTGTGCAAAGCAATCCCATTGAACAGCACTACTGCACTGCAACAGTTTTTGAAGAGGGATCAGTTTTGTACTCGTGAGTGATCTGCTGCTTCTTGTTTTACAGCGTTTTATTGTGTTACAGTTTGTGTTTTCCACTGCTCTTTCTGTATCTTCTTTTACGTACTTATTACTGCATTTGTTTGTGTTGTCTCTTGTGTATTTATTGTTTTTATATATTTTTGAAGGCCCATCTAGGAACAGGCACTGCAATAGCTTAGGTTCATAATGCTTAATATTTGTCCCTGTTCAAATAAACATCTTAACTAAATCCTCCAAAATGACCGTACAGTAAAAATCTAATAAACCGAAGTGAACCGAGCATCATAGAGGGAGGATTAATTGTACATCTGTTGTTTTAGAGTACTTTAGTTTTAGCTTGCTGTACTACAGAGGCTGGCAAGTGAGAGCACGTCTGCTCAACCTCCTACTGTTTCTTCCTTTTAACTCCACCTCGTGAGCCATATTTCACATATCCACCGTGGGCTACTTAAATGTAAACGTCAATTTCTGGCATGTACACAAACAACTGGTTCTGTTCTGTTACTTTCATGATATACACACCGATGCCTCTCAAAGATCAATCAAGAGTTAAATCAAATAAAGAGATTAAATGATATGTCTCCCGGCACCAAGAACTGCACTGAATCCTTGAATGGCAGCTTAGTGTTGCGTCACCTGCCATATACACTCGTATAAACAAAAGCAAACGTGACATCTTGTAGTGTACGGTTTCGTCCTGTGATCCTCCATTCAGCTCGGTTCCTTGGCGACTGGGCCATCTCATTCCCCAAACCGTTTGTTAAGAAGCATGCAAAACATGAAAAAAAAAACAATTACACCAAAGCCTCTTTTCCATAATGAGTCCAGGCCCAACAATAGTGGTAATTGTGGTCATTATTGTATGTGCTGTTAGTATGTAATCAATGTGCAATAGCAGCTTCAGCTCAGGCAAAAAATGAGAATGACGGAGCAGATTGTGTAGTTTCAGATTATTTATGATGCGGGATAGTAACGATTTCCAATCTTGAATCAATAACAGGACAGTGCCATCGGGGCCGTCAGGTGAAATCCTGGTGAAAAAAGAGCGAGAGAGATGTTTTGTTGGTCCACCAGGCCGCATCCTCCTCCGGACAGCACGTGAATGATTCATCGCGAGGAGAAGGTGGTCCAGAGTCGCTCTTCAGTCTCAGTCCGTCCCTCCTAACATCCACACGCCTTTAACATTTACCACGTCCTATTATTAGTTGAACCTTCTGTAAGACACGACTCTTGTTTCATTCGTTGAATGTACATTTGATTAGTTCTCCAGCTATTTGCTTTACTATTCCCATACGATGAATAAATTAATTGAATTAGAATAAGAATTTATTTTAAAAAAAAAGCAATTATGCAGACACAACTGAAGATACTGAAACACTAGAAGCAGTATTATAATGTCTAACATTTCTACAATATTTGTTTTGTGAAATGCTCAAAAACATATACTGATACAGACATTGTATCCTGTATTTTCTCAGGCTGCTGAGGTAATAATTTCTCACAGGGCTCTTGGCAGCTCCAGTGACAATACAAAGACTTATTAACCTTGGTGAAAAAATGACCTTGCTTTTGCAAAAGTGGCAGACGAGAGGAGTCGCCTGACGTACGCAGGAACTCACAAAGGTCTCTTAGTTCCAATAAAACATGGAACTGTGAAGTTGAAGTCAAGCCTTCGCTTACCTGTTCGTAATAACATCCACTTAGTGTCAACGTTTGGTTTGTTTCTTCTTGCCCTTGACAACCTTTCAGTCTTTTTTAATCCAGAGTTGGAATTTATTCTTCAACGGGATTTGAATGTGTGCTTTGGTCACACAAGTTTTAATGTTCTTTATCACCTTGTATTCCTTTTACACACTGTACTAACTATACTCTAATATTACAGCTTTGTAGCAATAGGTCTATTCTGAAACGGAAATATCAACTCAAATGTTAAAATTACAGGAGCTTTTAACTAGACGCCTGTTAGGATATTGACAGAGATGCGCGTGACAAACACTGATTGCAGAATCTGTAGCTCAAACTGTCCAAAAATAATGGACTTAAATAGCAAATTACATTATTAACAGTTAATAAGCTCTTTAACAGCTTCAGCATTTCAGCCTCCGGGGGGGAATTTGCAGTTAAATCAATGATATATGAAACTTTTTCGAAAGCATTTAACAAAACTATAAGTAGTTTTAAGAATAAGACTTAGCAGTACAACTACAGAACTAATTAGTATTGCATGAATAGAAATACTGAAGTGCAGCCTATTTCTTACTGTTGATTTATATGAATACACGATCTCATGTTTTTCTCTTCGACAATATCCTTTATTTCGCCTTTACAACAGAAAACCCTACATGTGGATAAAAATTGTCCACTTCCGTTCTTTCTGCCTCTCTGCACGTTAATTGCTGCCTCTCAAGTGGACCTGCTGATACAAATTTCTAACCAAGTGTACGGCAGTTAGCTCAGACTGAGCTGCTGGAAAAAACTGGGAGATAATGGATTTCTTGAAAAAAGGACTCAAAGCCACCGTTCTCCCCTCTGACGAGCCACGTATGTAAAGCAATCATTACAACACGACAGTTACTCTCATACTGGTTTACTCTTTGAAACCACTAGTAATTTTTGCGGATGGATGTGAATTTCAGTTTTTACCTCAAAAGATCGAAAGAAGGAAGTGTTCTCAATAACAGTGTTGTCAAGATGTTAGAGATTAGAGGTTAAAACAAACAACAAAAAAAAACATTAAAAAAAAAACACGGGACAATAAACATGCTGTGGAGTAAATAATAAAATAGAAGAAATAAAAAGGGTTCGGGTTAGCGTTAGTCTTAGAAGAAGAGGAAAGAAGATTGAGGAAGTAGATGCAATATAAATGAATGAATAAGTAATATAGTTAATAGAATTTACATTCAGTTAAACAAGGTGAGGCCTGTTTGAACAGTTGTACTGACAGCAAAGCGTCCATGTTGAAGGTCTTTTGCAGATGATTCTCTGTATAAGGTGCGCTGTGAGAGAATTACTTTTTTTTTTTTCTCCAATTCAGCTGTGAATAATAGAAGGTGGAGCAATAATCTATTCTGTGTGCAAGAAACCAAGATTATAAAAACCTGCTGTTTTGCTTCATTCATCAGGATGTGAATGCAACACTGCGAGACAGGACTGTAGAGGGAATACTGATCGAGCCGAGGTGGGGGGGGTGACTTTTTTCATGCATGTGCATGCATCTCTGTTGCACTCTTTAATGAGGGGCACCAAAGACATCAACAGCACAGAGAGGGTTTCATGTATCTATCCTATATATCTTGTACCTGTCTATATAAAGGCAAGGAACTCGGCCCCTGAATCTTTAGTCCTGATTCAGCCGTTCTTGTTGATGTGGGCCGTCAGTCTTGATTTCATTGCACAAATTGTGGTTAAAGGCAAACAATCATAGAGCTCGACAGATATATCCAGGGGAGGAAAGAGCTAAAGGATTTATATCAAGTCATATTAATACAATACAATCAAGGAAAATGCAAAAGATCTGTTATTATTATCAACATCGCACAGATGACAAACCTCAGCGACAGTATTAAGAACTGATCTTGTCTGACAAATGCTGAGACGTGTTTGGGACTTCAGCTAACCACTGATTTTAGCATCTGCTCTAGTAATAATTTCACAAAAGAACCTGTTATTGCTTTCGTAAATTGCTGTAAATTGTCAGATAACGGCTGAAAATGTCCATCAGTGATTTCCCAAAGCCTCCTAAACGACCTCCTCAAATGTCTTGTTTTGTCCACAGCCCAAAAGATATCAGTTTCATCGTCAGAGACGAGTAAAGAAACCGTATATAGTGTCTGGATTGTGTAAATGTGTATTTTTCTCTCTGTCTTTCAGCTATACATTCCTGCAGTATGACATAAGAGTCTAATGGCTTGAATGAAAGCTGCAGGTCTCCTTTCGTCACAAAGGGCTTTTTAACATCGCACGATTAAGTAATATCCGCCTCTATGTTGGTTGCATGACAACCAGACTGGGTTTACGGCAGCTTTTCTCATAAATCTCAGGTTTTTCCTCTTAAACTGAGGTTTTAAAATAGCGCGACAGTGCAGATTTAACCTGAGCAGGTGTTGTTTAAATCTCCAGTGGGCGTATCATTATCATCCCGGGTTATTTTTAAATTTCCGCCCCTGGAGCACGCGATCATAAACAAAAGAACAAATGCGTCGCTTCAGCCAGATCTTTTTTTTTTTTTTTTTCTGGCTCAGTGTAGTGTAATCCTCTCGTCAGCTGATGTTTTCTCCTCATGGGTGGAGCTTAAACGGCAGCATTAATATTAAGTCTGGTGTAGCCTCAGATGGAACCGTTAAAGAGTCGGATTTATGAATAGCACAGCCCTACGACTGACACGATTCAATGTACTCTTTATTCCGAGATTATCGGCCTGAACACTGATAGCAGCCAGTGTGGTCCCATCAGGAGAGTGGCTGAATGGCATGGAGAGAAGGGATATAGAGGGATGAGACATATATATCCACCACACTCTGTCTCTGGGGGGTCGACAGATGTCTACTTCACAATACGCTTTAATAAAAAAATAAATAAATAAGTCAGCTCTCAATCCCATGGAATCTACCGTGGCAGGAGGCGACGATTTTCATATTTCACGACTTCTAATGGCACCTACTTTTACATTTTCATCCCGACCGCGGTGACGATGTTATTGTAGGAATCGGAAGCGCTGACCTTTGCTCACCCCCCCTCCAGCAGTATGACAGAGAGAGCGTCGATCTAACACGGTAATCTCGCTGTGATTCATGCTCAGCCGTCCGACATATACAGAGCCGCCCTCTGCGCTTTCAAATAAATAAATAAGCATGCAGCGCAGGGTTACTTTTAATTATGTAACATCTGTCTTGTTACCATCAGATGTCCAACATCTGACATCAAGGACATTCGGCTGAATTTCAGTGAAGTCGAAGCAGACTGGATTTCTCTCATTTTTGTTGTACTATTGCGCAAAACTTGATGCCGGGTGCACATAGTCATTGGCTTTGCAGGGAAGACGGTGTTCGACTAAATGGCAAACAAAAGCGAAAATACACTCTGTTGAATCTGCAATCCGACTGCATCCTGAAACGGGCGTTTTCCATCCCTGAGTGTGACTATGACATGATGGAGGTCTCACTATCCCGCAGAACGTGGCCCAATGCTCAGTCAGCTGTGACCAGGACTAATGTGTGCTTTCTTTTTACATTCAGCTCCCCTTGGAGGAGGCAGCCGCATGAGGAATCTGAGCAGCTGAGTGGGTGCGTAAATCAAACCGCCGAAGTGACAGGAAAGCAATTCAATTCAACTTTGCCGTTGCTTTTTTGCCAAACAGGTGCATAACCAACATTTGATACATAAAAAAAACATTGCGGGGCAAAGTCATTACAGGTCCATCGTGGATGATTTAAGGAGGATCTATTGGCAGCAATGGAATATAACATTCACAATTATGTTTTCATCAGGATACAATCACCTGAAACTAACAATCATTGTTTTGTTGTTACCTCAGAACCACGACTGTCGTTGTGGTACATGGACGGATCCAAGAGATAAGAGATAAGTTCATTTAAAAAGGTATGACTCCATCAGTACACTGCAGATTTTTGGTTGAAAACACTGAATCTGAAATGTTCATGCATTAGTTACGAGCTTAACTCAAACTGTGATGGCGAGCAGGGGGAGAATAATTTTTCGAGCAGCCCTGTTGAAACCCAAGTTGGCAACAGTGAACGAGCGTGAGCGCCGGTAGCTACTCACAGCACCTGCTATCGTTAGCAGCAAACGGCACAACAGAGTGAGGGGATATGACTTAGGGAGCCTATTATTTTCTGAGGTGATGCGTGGTTTGAAAAAAAAAAAAAAAAGTTGGGGAGGCGGTGTGAGAGAGAACGGATCCTCTAACACAGAGTCCGCCATGTTGCACCGCCACGTTCCTACAGTGTCCCAGAACAGACAAACCTAACACCGGCTCTCGATCGGGCCTTACATTTTTTTGAGCATCCACTGTAGGGGAGGGTGTTCACTGCCAAGATGTGACTAAATCCAACACACTAGACTTTTCATATTATTGTTTAGCTGGATCCAATATTAAGTTTTGTTTGTCCTGATATAAAACAGCTGCAGAGCTAACCAAGGCCTCAGTAATAAAGATCCCTATAGTGTTTTGTGTAATATTTCTGGAAATGGAGGCTTCAGTCTGAGGCAGGAAGGCTGGAACAGACTTTTTTTTTTTCCTTCCCGGAATGAATAAAAAGTCCACTCATAAGCTTCAAAAAGAATCTTCAGGCCTCAGCAGCACTTTCAGAAGTTAAAATCAATTGGTTTTATCCTTTTGACGACTATATTTAGAATTCTTGCTTTCATACGCTGTGTGTATTTCTCAGATAATTATGCACACACTACCAAAAAAGTTTTTTTCAATGTGTCTCTCTCTGCACCAATCAAGATCATTCAGATCGGTTAAGGCTGTTTTTCTTTGGGTGGGGGTCGTCAACAACCTTGACCTAATAAAAACAGTTCAGGAAGAAAAGTGCCAAAAGAAAAGAAAAGATTCCCAGTCTTCCAATCTACTTTTAACACACTTAAAGTGTGCAGCTCTCCGTCCGTTTCCTATTACCATTACTTCCCCATGCTGCTCTCTAAGTTTGATTAAATACAATCCAGTGGGGGTGTTTCAGCACAAACTTGATCCATGGCCGAGGGCTGACTTTACTCTGCTGCATCCGAGCCAGAGATTTTTTTTTTTTTTTTTGCGTGAGTGTTCCTTTTCCCATATTCCCACCTCATATTCATCACTTTCATTACGGTCTAGATATTTAAAAAAAAATCTCAACCTAGTGAGCGGTCCAATAATGTGGAGGTGCCTGTTGGGCTCGGCCACCTGTTGTCTCAGGACTACCAGCGCGCGGGTTACAAGATTACATAACACACAGGAGGACCACTGGGATCTCAGAGAGTTTTTTTTTTTTTTTTTTTTTATAAGCAATATTCTGCTTCTCCCCCTCTTGGCTATAAAGAAAAAGATTTGACCCGAACACGATTGCTGGTGCACCAAATATTTTAATAAACTGCTCTACAAAAATAAATAATGTTTCCTATATTACACAGCTCAGGTTAAATCACTGTTTGGGGATGTAAGTGTATCATCGAAGCTAGAATATTAAAGACAGTAAGATCCATGAGCAATAAACTTAATAACTTTCAGAACCAACTGCTTGCACATTAAATACGAGCACAGTTTGAGCGGATAAACTGTCTCCCTATGTAAGAAGTGCCTCATAACTGCTTAATATCAGGGCGATGGGAACAGGAGTGTCATTGAAAGTATGTTTACACTGTTACTTACACATGGCCTGCGCTGTGCTGAGTGATTGGAGATATAATGGCGTCAACAGCGGCGGTAAAGCAAACGGCATTTTAACAGCTAAGCAGGGAAGTTTTGTGTGGCGGAGGGACGACTAAGAGAGAGAGAGAGAGAGACAGAGAGAGAGAGAGAGAGAGAGAGAGAGACAGAGAGAGAGAGAGAGAGAGAGAGAGAGAGAAAGAGCCCCACTCTGATGAACTTGTATCGCTCAAATTGTTCCGAGGCATAAGGAGGTGACGTCTGATGTGCTGTAAACGGCCAGAATTATATAGCGGGGAGTCGGAAATGTAAAAAAAAAAAAAAAAAAGCTAAGCTAAAAGCTTTGAGATTCTGTCCTGTTGTTGGGGTAAACTTGAAGTAATAGCGAAGCACCGGATGAACAAGAATGAATGAATTAGATCAGATCACATCTGCGGGCCGCCGTCTGTGTTGACGGAGAATCGGACATCTGTCAGATAAACCAATTTTTATCCACGAATTAAAACGACAAGTCAAACTCTTCCCAGGCGTGATGAATGCAGCCGGACAGAAGCGTGATGGGTGCTCATGCAGTTCCCTCGAGCCGCCGCAGCTTCCTCTGAACAAAAGCATCTGAGGACAAGAGCAGGGAAACATTGCCAGACGCAACATCCATTGGATGTGGACACTCAACAGACTCTCACAGTCAACCTAATGCTGCTAACTGTGATGTGTTCACGAACACACCTCTGCCTTGTCTTGACTTTGGTCTACAATGAGGTAACACACTATGTTTTGTGGTATTCTGACACATTGTGAGCTCTAGTAGAGGCTGCAAACCTCAGCACAGGGCAAAAACCGTTTAAAGCGATTCAGCAGGCGACCTCTGTATCCACGCCGCACAATGGAACAGTAAAATGTGATGTAAAAAAGATTTGACAGAGCAACAAATTGCGCAAGTTTGTTCTTGATGGTAGTTACAGCCGAAAAAGATAAAGAGGAGCACAAGAAGCATGTTCCCCCTCACCAGCAGTCGCACCAGAGCAAAAACAAAAAAAAGAAAAAAAAGGAAAAAAAAAAAACACGCACACAGCCAGAGGGTTTGACAAACAGTTTCTGACAGCTGAAAGAAAAGAATCCTTTGGAAAAACACAGCGAATAGTTAGTGCCTCGGCGTATAATAGTCCAGTCATTACTGTGGCTAAGAACAAGGAAGGCGGACACGTGTTAGAGCGAGTGTTGTGCTCCACAAAGATAACCGTTGAAAGGTTGAGCACCGGCGTGTTTGACAGCGCACACAGCTTGGACCTTCATGCTCGTACGCCTCGAGAGACCGCGAGAGGACAAATCACACTGTGACCCGACATTATATATTTTCATACTACAGGTTAGCAACAGCAACACAAGCGGCCAGCAGCGAGGAGTCATTACAGCTGCTCCCCGGCAGTATTTCACCCTGTCCTGAGGACACTGAACACTGAACAGAAGTGTTGCGAGGTTAAAAAAAAAAAAAAAAGACATCAGCCATGCTCACTTTCAGAGCAAAAATTAATGCCGACAGTTTCATTGACCACAAGTACATTTGATCATCTGTGGTTTATATGAATAAAAAAATGCAGAATCAGAGCGGCAAGCAGCAAAGAGTTAAGCGTATTCAGCCCAGAAGATGAAGAAATCTCGCAATATTAAGGCTCCTCGTGCAAAACACAGTGAAGTTTAATAATTATGTCGATCTGAGTGCAGCTGCAGTTTCTATCATTCCATAATTCATGTCGCATGTTGAGGAGATTAATTCCCTCAACTTGCGTGTCAAGTTCTGTGGCGGATCAAAGGGTCTCTGATAAATGTTATCATAAATGGCAGACGTTAGCGGGCTGAACACAGAGACTCGTCCTGTCGTAGGCCGGCTGCGTCTGTGAAACCTCGCCGAGACCTGCTCTCGTGACTGGAGATTGATGTCTTCCTGATTCTCCTCGATGATAGAAAAATGCAGGGAGGCCGTCCCTGCGGGGGGGGGGAGTCTCTCCCGTGAGCACATGAGGAGGAAGTCAGCATGCATAAAAGGAAATAATCTGTTATCATAAGATGCGTAGCCCACACAGTCCTCCTTTACTCCCATCTGCACCGCTCCAACCCATCCTGTGTGACGTCAATGTGCAGATTAGTGCTTTTTTTTCCCTTTCCACCGTTTTTTTTTTTCAAGCCTAATCCCGGGTTTTCATGAAACCTCTGCGATGCTGCATTCACTGCCTAGAAGATGGCTCTGAGTAGCTAAATAACGGAAGAAATGGAAAAAGGCAAAGCAGTGATTTGGGGATATTTACAGTCACTACATTGGGGGAGTAGAAGGAAGTGTAACAGGCAGCTTTAAATCCAAAAGTTAAAGATTCCCGGCCTGTTCGGTTTTTCTTTGTGGTAAGGATGTATGAAGGAAATCTGCCACAGGAGCTGAGCTAGATAAGGCTTACACACGGTGGTCGAGTTATGAAAATAACCTGACGCTCTTCATATGAATCTACTTGAATAGAAAGACGGATTTCAATGGCTGTCTCATTAAATGCACATATTCATCCGACCACATTCATTCAGTCTTTTGCCCCCATTTAGTTCTAACGACCTTAATAACATTCCTGCTCCGGAGTCACCAATCGTATCTGAGATTTTGTATATTTTATCGTTAGTGCCAGTCGAGCTGACCACTCCACTCTCCACTGTGACATAACCTTGATACGTCGTCCATATTGGATGCTAATGCTGGAAAAAATAAATAAAAAGGAACAAGGACAGCCGGTGTTTTATCTTTTCAAACTGAGGTCAAAGCAACATTGAATAATTCCTCTTTGCTCAGGTCCTTTGTAAAAAAATAAATAAATAAATAAACGCAAATAGCTGGCACAGAAGAAAGAAAAACTGCGAAGCATCAGAACGTCTGCATGTGAAATATCATCTGAGCGCAGCAGTGTTGCTCCTGCAAGCTTAATGCCTCCCCTCCAATAAAACATGAACGCAGAGATAAGTGTCACATATCCCATACATGGCACTTCTCATAGTCTTAAATAAGGAGGCTGATGTTAGGACACGGCGGTGGAGCTATTGTTATTAATCGGCAGCCGTGTTGGGGCAGGATAAGCAGAAATCGCATAATCCACATTAGCATGTATGAAACAGTGATGGGGGGGCGGAGACGAGTAAAAC
The DNA here is from genome assembly GCF_904848185.1 of Acanthopagrus latus. Lineage (NCBI taxonomy): Eukaryota > Metazoa > Chordata > Actinopteri > Spariformes > Sparidae > Acanthopagrus > Acanthopagrus latus. The sequence goes on along the minus strand of NC_051044.1, from coordinate 6,611,139 downwards.
TGCTGATAGCGCCCGTCAAGAAGTCCCCGCTTACTCCAGCTGCTAATTTAGAAAAACAAAGTAAGGTTCTAATGTCAGAACGACGTCCACGAGATAGATGTCACATTCAGAAAACACATTTCTGTTCGAGAAACATAAGAAAGTATTTGATGCTGCTGTTTGCTAACTGAGGATCACAAACAGCGGCGTTACACTTTCTCTATGTAGCCTGTCTTGGGAGACCTTTCTGAGCAAAGCTTCCCTGCACTTATTCATTTACACCAGCTGCCGAGGGAATCAGAGTTGCTTCGCACTCCCACGCAAGCCAAAGACGTCGGCGAAGCCAGCCTATGTCTGCGTAAGGAGGACTTCAGGCTGGGGGTAGAAAAGGGAAGTTACTGTTTGAACTTCTTTGCCCCGGGCATTTAGTTGTCTCTGCTAATCATGGGCTTTATCATTTGATCATTCGGAGCATCGCTGCTTGTGAAAAAATGTAGTTCAGCCGTATAGGCGAAGCAAAGTAAGGCCATCTTCCTTCATTCCCCCCCTTTCCACTGCAAGAGGCTGTTGTGTTGGCGGCAGTGGGGGAGGGCAGATTTGTCATGACGGTTACGGGTTCCGTTGCATTATTTGCACCGTGAGAGACTCGCGGCCCCGTGGTCATTCCCCCTCGGGTCTGAGGCTCCCAGGCAACAAGTCATCTCGTATGCAAACCCCTTAGCTGCAGACGCTAGCCGTTAATAAAATATGGTAATGGGTTTCCAATGAGCGGTTCGCTGCAAACACCACACTTCAGCTCATCCAAAATGTCAAAGAGATGATTTGGTTTCACACATTTACCTGAGAAGCGGAGGAGTTGGCATGTATGCTAATGCTCAGAATATGTTATTCTCTCACATGTGGCTTATCACTGTCTCAGACGTTTCAGGGTGTCACGCTGTTGGGACGGATGCCTTTGAAGAAACTAAAAGCCAGAATTTCTTTCAACATCAACAGCCGTAGCTCAATGGGAAGAGCAAATGAAAGCGTGGCTGAGAAGTGTAAAACCATTTCAGGCCCGCTGTTTGAAAATTTGTAGCTTTAAGTGTCGGAGTTTTGTTACATCATTGCATAACAAGTTTACACAGCCCCATTGTGAAAGAGCACAATGTGATTTTCTTCTTTTACAGCAAAAGGTTTGAACCAAAGTGAAGGGACTACATCAATGTTTGAGATCTTCACTGCTGAGACTTGGATGGAATTCAATTTGTTTTATCTATAACACTCAACAATGTGAAGAAAAAAAAGTGCTGGTTAGCCATGATTATAAGGCCTCACTGTTTTTGTTATTCTCTGATTATGGGACAAAATATCATCTTCAGCAAAAAAAAAAAAAAATTCTTGCCAGAAAGTGAAAACAGGACAGTTTCTTTGCTAGAATGTTTGCTGTCAGGTTGTCAAATGTGATCCATTGTACTGAAGTCTCAAGGATGCACATTTTAAAACCACAGCGGACGGACAAAAACCGTCCCCACTGCTAGATACCAACTTGGTTTTTGATTTGGGTGGTCTCACCCTTTAAAAAATACAATGAATCTGATCAAACAAATGTCAGGGGTTTCCAAAAAGTTGAGACGCTGTGACATCATTTGTAAAATCCTTTTTTCGACCTATATTATATATTCAATTGAATACAAGACAATAACAAAGAGATTTGTATTCATATCCACCACTCTCCTCACAGATGTCCAGCGGTGCGACGCTTGCAAACGCGCCAACGCAGACTCCTCACCGGAATGCTGCTTTGCAGTACTGCACAGGTAAAACCAGCTCTTTGGTAACAGGTGATAGTATCATGATCGTTTACAACAGGGGCATCCTGTGAACACGGGGCGAGGTTCACCGCTTTGGAAAAAAAAACACACAATTGTGTAAAGTACAGGAACACTTTGCGGAGCCACTGTAGGTAAACACAGCTCATTCGCAAATGACTGCATTTTGCACAGCATCCCAACTGTACCGGAATCAGGGCTGCATCGAAGTCCCACTCTTCTGCTTTCTTGTAACACAGCGAGGAAGTAAACACAAATGCATTTAATGATTTCGACGAGCTAACCCTGCTAGCCAGATAGCAGGAAAATATGACAGGTCGGAGCTCATTGTAGACCACAGTTCTGTTCCAATTATACATTTCTCCCTTGTTCTCCTTCCCCTGCAGGTGAGGGAGGTGACGGTGGACAACAGTGCTCCACAGATCAATACTGTTTCTATTCCCTATAGAAGCCACATAAAGTATATTCTCATAATCATTTCTCACCAACATGTTACATTTCACTGGAAAATGAGTCACATGCATGGTAAAGATGCTCTCCACTTTAAGCAGTGAAACCTCCTCTACTCCGGATTGTCAGATAGTAAACTCCAAATATCCGGTGGAGTCATGCAGGGACCGTGCAACGCCGCAAAAAAAAAAAAAAAAAAAAGCCTTTTGAGGTCATTCTGAATTTTCATTTTCGTTTTTTTACCTTCTTTTTTTTGCACAGTGGTCTACATGCACAAAGCTGGCAGGAGCCCTTCAACAAAAGCCATCGTTTCTGGGTCAGCAACCTGTTTCAAGTTTTAATACGGCTCTTTCATCACATTAAATAGGATTTCAAGTTACAAAAGATCCAGACTAAAAGGTGAGCATAACACGAATTATACTTTAATTGAAGGTGATCACTGAATGAGACAATTGGTCGTCACACGCGGTATCTGCACTGACTGCTGTACGGATTTCTGAATGTTTTTTCTTCTTCTTCTTCTTCTCTATTGAAGCTATTACTGCAGAAGTATTCCGGCCACCACATCGCTTTGATTGCCGCTCTAATGTCTGTTAAGAAATACTCTCAACTAGTGTGAGAGGTCAACCGGAGACTCGGAGCAGTTTCGTTTCGCCGTGTCATCGTGTCCGAGTGAGCCGCGCACTCGCCTGCTTTTTCGATTAAATTACCAGCAAAAAGAAATGTAATGTTCGGTTTTTCTCATTGTTTGAACTCGCTGTCGCATCAGAGCTATCAGGAGAATACTTAATGGAGTTGTAGGGACAAATGGGATCCTATCAGCTGCAGAGGATAGTGTGATATTAAATTATAATCCATCTCAACAGCGCTGCATATTGAGTCTGGGCCGGATTTAAAAATAGTCAAGAAATGAGACGTGAGCAATAAATCGATTGGATAAATCGAGCAGCTGCACTTGTGCGTCCGCAGTCACCTCGAAACATACATGATGCGTTCAGACAGCCGCGGTGACGGGCCAAACAAACAGTGGCAGAACAAAAACAATGGAGACAGTTTCTAATCTGTGTATAATCATTTTATATAACTGCTGAAAGCTGCAGCGCTGATGCGAAAGCCTGGTGATTGTTAGATAGCGGCATAAGCGCACAACCCCCATTTTTCCCAGCCAGCCATCTCTCTCTCTCTCCCGTCTCACTTCCTGCGAGTCAGGACCAGCCATCAGCAGCAGACAGTCACGGTGCACCGGAAACCATCAGATCTAACAGGAGATCCACCGGCTGTTAAATCTGTCAACACCGCTCTGATCCGCAATCTATAAAAGCCAACCTACAGTAGGTGTGGCGGCGCGAGGAGACACATTTTTTTTTTCCTCTGTGTTTCAGCAGGTGGCGGCGGTTTAAAATAAACATGTGCCGAAAAGAATACGTGACACGAGATGCTGTTTTTAGCCTAAAGCAGATTCCAGCGAGCCGACGGCAGGCGTGTCAAGTCAGGTCGGGTTGACTGACACTATAATTCTACAGCCACCTGTGGCTGTCATTACATTTACGTATCTCTACACCCACTCATTTTTAAACTGGAACAACTCCAAGAGTCACAACGGCGCTGCTTGAGTCTGTTTTTTCCATAACGCTCGGGGATAAGGGGTAAAAATAATCAACGTGGTCGTGGTCTCACGTTCGCTGTGTCAAAGGTCAAAGGGATACAGCGATATTCCCAGCAGATTCCGCTCCGGTAGCAAATCACCAGAGCTCGCCCCGGCCCACTTCCTGATCTACATAAAAATCAGAGCGCCTTGTGCTTTACTGCTCTGCTCTTTGAACTCACGTGCAGCTGGTCACAGCTGGCTCTACAGAAGTTCCCACACCAGGTTTGCATTACGCCTCGGATGAAATGCAAAGGATGACACATAAAAAATATTCACTCACTGCAGCACTAATTGGAAAAAAACTTTTTTTTAAAACAAGATATATAAACATGAACATCTGAGAAAGGACACGTAATTGATGGCACTGGGCAGCAAATTGGTACTCGCAGCGAGAGAAAACGAGGGTTATTACTCATTTTCCAGGAAAAAAAAAACAAAAAAAAAAACATTATCCTCAGCGATTCATGCTGAAGGACTTAGCTAAGACTACATGTAAAACACTTCATCCACAGATTGCTGTATAAAGTGAAAGGGAAATGAGATTCGGCATTAGAGAAACTTTGATTTCTAGGTAAGACTGATCTTAGAAAATGGTTCGGGCCAGAGGACGGACATGAGTGGAAATACCAAGCTAACTGCTCTGGCAGGAGAAAAAGAAAAAACATCAAAAAGCTGCAATTTGATAAAAAAATTTCAATCCAGCTTCTGAACACTCTTATCTGGTTCTTAATCTCTTAGAGGGAATCTGTACAGCAAGTCTGTTCCCCTCTAAACGGCATTGTGATACAGACAGTAAGACCACCTTGTGCCATCCTATTAGGTTCCTTTGTTTCTTTAGAGGGTGGTGGAGGTCTGTGAGGGCTGTAAAAAAAAAAAAAAAAAGAAATGAATCCGGCTTCACACTTCAAAAAACATAAAAACCCGAATCACCAATGGGACTGCAGAGAAGACAAGCCAATCCCCTTCTAACCAGTGGAATACAGAAGAACACTATTTGCCCAATTAAACTCTACGAGGTTTGGGTTTATTAATTCCTTTCCAACAAGAAGTCGTAAATCAGAACTTAACAGTGAACCATACACCATCTCTCGGACAGCAGCAAGTGATCTCAGAGCAGCACCGGTGATTGGTTGGTCTAGATGAAGCTGGACCGATACATCATCCGCCGCACACACTTTTTGGTACACTTTACCATCAAGACATCAGATCACCACTATTGTCGGGCCAAAGTGCCACATGTTCAATCTCGTGCCAGCAGCACTCCGGAGCTGTGAATATGTCATGTTGCTGGTGCGGCTTAGACAGCCGCACAAACCGTAGAGCTTTTATCTTATGTGACATCTCATACGACGCTCCGCCAACTGCACTGTACTTCCAACACCTGCTTTGACCTGGCTGTCGCTCCGCCTGATTTAAAAAAAAAAAAAAAAAAAAAGCTTGGAAACAGCTCTTCTGGCTCCGTCTGAAGGCGACGAAAAAAAACTGCACCACAAGCAGCACCTCTAAAGCTCAGTAATTTACATGTTGCATCTCCTTTGTTTAATTTGCAAAAAGACCCCAGCGTGGAAAAATGATATGTTGTAGTTTCATGGGGGATTATGTGCGAGGCTATCGCTTCGCTAGGAGCTGTAGTCTGTACTTTTTCTCAAGTCTGGTTGTCACCTTGAGATTGCCGGGCAACAAGCCAAAACCTCACTTCAGGAAGTCACTGCTCCCAGCCTGGACATGGTCTGGCATACAAAACTCATGTAAAACCACTGCTTAGCATTTATTCTACTTTTTGTAAGAAATAAACAAATGTGTTATCATGTGTTACAGTGAGCTTCAGAGGCTCTGGGAGAAGAATCCTGGGCTCCAGGTGCTTCCAGTCTTTGTTGCTAAGCTATGCTAAGTTATCTCTATAGAGTTACGACTGGGATATAGATCCGCTTATGAAATGTTGGACAGTTCCTCCAAAAAAACAACATTTTGTTTTCCCGAAGTTTAAAAGCATGAGCGTGTAACCCCTCGTCAGTTCACGAGCCGATGCTTTTTCATATCTCCGGGATAAGACCTGATTTCTAAATGAATATTTCACCTACAGGGCGAGCACTGTGGCGCCATCGCTCCTCATAATGGAGTGTCTGCACTGATGTTCCAAAAGCCAGTCAGATGTAACAGGTGCACTGGGGGGCCGACGACAGCTACATGTTGTCAACACGGACATAAAACTGTGCGGATGCTTCGGAGGAGACGCTGCTACAGTATGTCAAGCAGAACATCAACATACGTAAAATGCTAAATAATTGATATCTGCTCTTTTTACACTGCATATCTGGGGGAAGGACTTACTCAAAGCCTACTGTGGTATACCCAGAAGATATGTATAAACGTGCATGTGTTAAAGCAGCGACTGTAACGTGCTTTAAAACCACATGTGGATCCCCAACTGCTAAATTCCACTAGCTGAGGCTAGCTTGTAGGCACAGCTGCACTGAGCAGGGACCTGTTCTGAAGTTTTTTAAAAAGGGCAACACATCTGGCAGACGGCGATGGTGCGTGTGAGCTGCAAGCTAACAGAGCAGATAGAAGAGTTTTATTCTAAAATTAGACACTGTTCGTTTCATTTCTTGTTTTTTTTTTTTTTTTTTTCCCTTTACTGACATGACAGAAACCGTTGGGGGAAATAAAAAGGTATGACATTCCAACATCGTGATGAGGGTGGAATCCCCGACCGAGGGCCCCGTCCTCTCTTAGGGGAACAGCATCTGTCTTAAGACGCTGGTGCACACATTGAAATGCAGAGACCTTGATTTTGCTAACACACACACACGCACCCACGGGAAAACTGCAGACTGGCGTGGATTGAGTGTGATATCCAGACGACAGCAGACATCACTTCATAAACAGAATACCTCTTGGGAGAAAAACAAACAGAAAAGGTGATATTCCAGGGTGTACGAGCGGCGTCAATCTATTTCGTTAGCACAGTTGTGACAAGGGAAAGCCAGCGACGACCACGCGGCCCGACTGCAAGTCACCACTGCTGACGTCCCGCCAATCGATCGGTCAGATTCAGCCCTTCACTGTTTGTTTACATGGCGATCAATCTCGTCTCCTGCACGGGGGGAAACAAACAAACAAAAAAAAAACGTCGCCGTCGCTCCACGTGACGAAACCGAAGTCGTCTAAGCTGTTTTGGACGCTTCAAATGAGCGCGACTGCATTATTGAGGTGGCCCCTGAATACTCCACATGAGGCAGGGCTTGAGTGCAGCTCAGCATCATCACCAGAGCCAGAGCAGGACCCAGAGGCGTTTTATCACTTAACATTATGTTAAGCTCAGCCGACATAATGATTTCCCGTACGGGTCAGCAGAGGTCAGGAACACTTCAAAACAACAAAATCCTCGGCTAACAGCGCAGGTTAACAGGTTAGTTTGTGAGGCGCGCCGCTCTGATGTTGTAGCCAGGAGGAGTCAGCTCTCCTCTGAAGTCCTTCAAACACCACCACTGTTACCACCGATGTGTGTGTGTGTGTGTGTGTGTGTGAGCCTGCAACTCCAGCGGAATGAAAAGGAGCCCTTTACGATTTCTGTATTTCTCTGCAAGGGAATCTTTTTATTTATTTATTTATTTATTTATTTTTTGCAATGCAATGCAGCCCTGGTTCTTGATGTATGTCACCAAGGAAGGAAGTGTGTGTGTGTGTGTGTGTGTGGGGGGGGGGGGGGCATACATGACCAGAGGCAACCCGGATGTGAGGACAAGTCATATCCACAGCAGCGTGCCGCCCAGCAGGTCCTTTTCTGTTTTTGCAAATATTTGAATAACACTGGCTTCCCACAGATTGCAGTGCAGCATGCACAGTCCCATCACAACTATGACAGCCTAGTAAAATATCTCTCGGGTGCTCATATATTAAAAAAACAACCCCTGACTCTCCTTCTCATGGTAAAACATGATCACTGTTGTTTTCATCTTAAACGCGTCAACGGAGGCTCGGAGGGGAGGGAGGGGGAGGAAAACACGCGACACTGATGCCACCGCTGTGCCGAGCGCATCGCACTGAGAGCAGACTGCATCTGCATGGGAGGCGGGGATGGAGGGATGGAGGGATGGATGGAGGAGGAGGTGAAAAAAAGACGCACTTTAATGTTTTTTCAAGGCAACAACTTTAATATCTGTTGAGCCCAGGCCAGGGTGCTGGGTGCTGGGTGCTGGGTGCTGTCCCTGGCTCTGTCCCTCTGTCCCTGCACGATGACCAGGACGGGGAAGGTGCGCTCCGGCTTTAGTTGTGGTCGCCGCTCAGAAGTAGATGCTGTCATGAACACACGCTGGTCGTGATAGTCAGTGCAGAGGAATTAAGACTTAATACATAACCAGGCCTCCCCCCCTTCTTTCTCTCTCTCTCTTCCCTCCTCTCCTCTGAGCACTCCGACACCACGCATTGTGCAGCCAGAATCCCGACCATTATTCATTGATTGCTCTCTTTCACGACTTGATCGCCACGGAAGGAGGTGATGGTGTGTGTGTGTGTGTGTGTGTGTGTGTGTGTGTGTGTGTGTGTGTGTGAGGGGGGGGGAAAGTTGGCATGAGGCATGAACAGCACCGATCGCCTCCATCCGGCTGTCCTGTTAATGGCCAGTTAGTATCTCGCTGTCACATTACGCATCAAACTCATTGATTTGGACACTTGTGCTATTGTTGAACATCCCCCCCGCCCCCGACACACACACACATACACACACACGCATCGATCCGTGCGTGTGCGGTTCCGACTGCGTGCAGAATAAATAAAAAGAAGGAGGTGGAGGAGATGGAGGGAGAAGGAGGGGGGTCAGACTTACCGACGGCTAAATCCAGTAGATCCGCGCACAAGAGCAAGCACAGCGAGAAGACGGTCATCTTTCCCTTATTTTGCAATAAATCCCAAACTCCATTGGCGTTTACATGCTCTCCGGGTTTCGGCTGTGTAATCCCCGCCATTCCAGAGGTATGCGATTGAAAGGTGCCCCCAAACTATTCATGATGCAGCTCAAGTCTTTAAGTGGAGGAATCGGGAGAAGTTGTCAGTGGATACAGCGTTTTTTTGTTTTTTTTTTTCTTTTAATCAGAGCGAGCGGAAACAAAAAATAAATAAATAAACAAAATCGAGCATCAGATGTTCCCCCAGGAAGATGAAGAAGAAGAAGAAGAAAAAAAAAAAAAGAAAAGGCAACAGAAAAAATAAAAAATGAGTCACAGGATGCGATTACAGAAGAAAAAGAAGAAGAAGAAGCCTGGGTGTGATTTTCTTTTCTTTTGCCTCCCAGTTTAAACAATGAGGAGCTGCGGTGAGCCGCGGAGCAGAGACAGGCTCTGGAAAAACCGGAGGTTTGGATGAAAATGTGTTCCTCTCTCTCTCCCCCTCTCTCTGTCTCTCTCTCCCCCTCCCTCTCTCTCTCCTCCCGCCCTCCAGACAGACGCACAGTCATTCCCGATCACTCGCTCTTTTATTTCACACATTTTTTCTCCCCCCCTCCTGTTAATCCCACCCTGGATTCAGACCACTCTAATTCTGTCCATTAAGCCGATTTATTTCTGTTGGATTTTTTTTTTCTTCTCCTTCTTCTTCCTTATATAGGCTATATGATCACTACCAAGAACATGCATGCATACATAAATAAATCCGGTCTCAGTTTTATCACGGCCATCAGTTCTTCAATCAGATGGGGAAAATAAATAAAATAAATAAATAAATAAAAATTAAAAAAACGTGCGATGGACGCTTTTTTCTTTTGCTCCATCCGGTTTTGTGCATCCAGAAAAAAGAGGCGAACTCTGTGCTCTGCCAGTGAAAAGGTGCTTTTCAGTTCAGTTCCTGTTGGCTTCACACTCCAGTACATGTTGCATCCAATCGGGATCCATTCAGCAGGACTTAAACTGAGTGTGTCCACAGTTAAAGAGGAGACAAAGATGTTCAATATGCAAAGCTGGTCAGGCGTAAGCATGTGTGTGTGCAGGGATATGCCCCGACATGAGATGGTACCATTTTGTTTCTTTTCCCGATAACCGATTCTGATACCTTGGCATTACCGATCTGATGCCAGAGCCTGTTAAAAAAATAAATAAATTTAAAAAAAAAAAGGAAGAGGAAGAATAAGATTTTTTTTTTTTCTATCAGCTGTATTTTCCTCGAACCCTGTCTGGATGTGATACAATTGCTCCTTACTTTGTATTTTTTTTTTTATCTATTTTGACAGTCATTCACAACCGAAAAAGTGCAAATAAAGAAATCGGGGAATAAATTTAAAAAATCCTTTAAAAACTGTTCAAGTTTTTGAATAGAAGTTCCAAAAAAAAGTGCAACAGCAACTTGAATACATCTAGGAGTTGAGTAAAAATGCACTCGCGGAACTCGTTTGCTGGCAGCACCGCACTGAAGGGCAGATGTTGGCGGGGACACCCGGTGTGCAGACTGCAAGCGGCTGACATGTTGCTAGCTTCCGCCTGACTCACTTGAAATCAACTTCTTCTTCGTCGCTCTGAAAACAGTAGTCGTCAGGGGGGGAGCACGGCACAACCTCGTTTGTTGGCTTTTAGAGCAGCAAAGAGGAGACGATTTCAGGCGTATAATGTTAAAGTGAAAATCTCACCATAATGCAACCTAGATTTTATTTTTTTTTTTTGTTAATGTACCCGAGCTAAACCTTCGTGTGAAAGCATAATTACAATGAAAGAGGCACTTCACTTGACCTTTATTTTGTTTCGGCTCAAACTCATATAAATGGGAGTGCATGGAGCACTGTCACGCTAGCATCAAAATTGCTGCTTTTAAAAACACTGCGAAGGCTCGACACAACATGAAACTTTGCTGGTAGCATCACCATCATCACACATCGCTCAACTGAACCACATACTCTCTATCCAGACATGTTGATCCTGAGTGCGTCTGGGCTGCCATGATGATGGCTACAGGAAGAAGCTAATGCTAACATGACTTGTTAAAAAACATTCTTTTTAGTAAACTCTGTGTACACAAACAATGTTCTCAATGCTCGTGTAACATGTGCAGAAACCCTGGTGATACTACCAGCAAAGTTTCATGTTGAGTCGAGCCTTCTTAGTGTTATAAAAATAGAGATTTTGATGCTATCGTAAAAGTGTCCCATGCACTCCCATTGAAAATAAGTTTGAGCCGAAAACGAAAATACTGTAAATCTTAAAAGTGCCTCACAAGCAGCTGTGTAACAGACCTGCTCATGCAGGTTTAAGTCACTCTTCTGGTTCAAATTGGCTGCAATCATTTGTCTCATTAATGCTCATCCATCATGCAGCCAGGCGTGTGTGGATTCAAGTGTCAGGGAGGATTTTGCCCGAGATGAAGTGTCCGTTTTTTTAACTCGTGCACTGCAACATCGGTGCACGCCTGTGTTACTGACGGCAGCAGCACTACTCCTTCATGCTGTGATGTCACTCAACTTTAAAAGCTTGAAAATGTCACTTTGATTGAAATCACGCCTTACGTGTCCTTCTTGACTTAGCAATGACATTTTCGAGACGCGAAAATTAGCATCCCTGCTGTCAAAAAAACAAGTTTTACATCAGTCACCTGTAAATTAGTGGTTACCTAATAATACACTTATCAAGACTAAGCATTTTGGGAATTTTAGGTTTAAAGATTTAACAAATGTGAAGAAATACCAATGTGTTATGTACTGGGGTACAGGGATGTCTGCCATAGTTAATTCATGCTTCCAAAATCACAAAAGTGGTGTTCATCTGTCAAGATTATCTTGCTGAACAAAATATGTAAATATAATCAATTTGGGTTTGCCACAGAGATTACTTTCACCAAAAATAATCCAAAATCCAATTCAAACCTCCCGTAGGCTTGTTGTCGAGGGAACCAGGGCGATGCTAACTTCTGGGATAGCCTACAAAAATACATCATCCCTTCAGCACCCTACGATGTTACTTACCACCCACCTACAATGCAGTACTGAGTTCTCTCTCCAGACAGATTGACAACCGTTCACACCTGGGCTCACCTAGCTCGAGCAACCCACATGAAGGCCGATTAAGTCAACGACCCACAAGGGGCCCAAACGACTCTGAAACTCAGAGCACATGTGTCCTTAACGACTCTGTAAGGACACTCCCACACAGGGAATGGACACTCCTCTCCAGATAGTTGTGAGATGTCTTCAAGAAACTGAAACGCGTCCAGTTGCCTGCGATACAGCACCTAGAATTGTTTATTTCTGTTATGTACTAACATATACGTAACTGTATCTCAGCCTCAACTGTAACATGTAAAGATACATTGTTAAACACGATGGTCTGACCTATCTGACGTCTCTACTGTGCTTATTTCATACACTTATTGTGTTGATTTGCTGCAGTCTTTGGTTTCTACACAACGGAAACATTCTATGCCAATGCTAGCTGAAAGTTTGGTTAAACTCAAACTGTCTGTGGCTCAGCAGGTAAATCAAACCAGGTCTCCAACCTCACATCAATGAAAGTGTTGTTATCATAAATGACATCATCAAACATGCATTTTAGATTAAGTGCATTTGTACAATGTTGATGCAGACAGCAGAATCTGGCCATATTCTACAAATAACACCGTAAATATGTTACATTTGCGGGGGGGGGTCATCGTGGACATCTCTAACATCTGTCTATGTCATTCTAATCAGCACCACCTCAGCAAGGTTGGCCCTGGTTTGCTACTCTCTTTTGCTCTGAAATGATGTTTGCAGCACTATAAGCCTTTTGTGAAATGGTCCTCCGGGTCCCCTTTCAAACTCCACTCAACAGGTAACACAGGAAGACAGCCATGGGCATGCCAAATCCATTCCCCCCCCAGAAAAAAAATATATTCAGGTGAATAAAGCCATTGGTTTCCCATTTTCAGTGTAGCAGACTCAATATATCAAGGCCGTAAACTTGTATTGATCGGCACAGCAATGACCCAAAGACTTTTACCTTTACGGGGACCCCAGGAAAGAGGCTGCCTGGCAGGTAGCGATTTGGCGGTCCATACATTCAACTCATTATTAGAACCTTGTCATGCAGTGCAACAACACCGCACTGAATAATGAGATGACTGAGCCGCTCTGCAAAAGACAACAGCGTGAAAAGGAAAAGGTGTCACAAATAAATAAACCCCAGACGCACGAGAACATGCAAGTGCAGTGGCGGAGACTCTCCCACACACCCCTCCTCCCCTCACAGCTGACTGGGAGGAGAGGACTCTTCCTCGGTCAAGGCCTTGCGGTGCTAATGCACAATCACACATCTCTAGAGGGCGGTGTCAACAACAATTTATTGGGGTAACGTAGCTGAAGGTGTTGCTGTCCACGTGGCATCCAACCCACTAACAAAGAGGGGCTCCTCCAGTCTTGTGAGAGGCCACATACTGTTTTCATGTGCTTACCTTTCTCCCCGTACCATAGGCACAAATCAATAAGCCTTGGAGTGTTTTTTTTTTTTTTTTTTTTTTTAGCTTTTTATTTAGGATCTGAGCAATTGCACGGACAAAGAAACCTGACAAGCAGATAGAACTGACTCCATCTTGGTGAGGATTACGCTGCCTCCTCTCATTCCTCTTGTCTTTCCAGCGATCATTAAGTACCTGTCCCTTTGAATTATTTGTTGTGATGCCTGCATCGTTCCCACTAATCCATTAACTATTTTTCTTTTTTTTTGTGAGCTTTGCTTCCGGCTACTCTGCTATCAGAGATGCATTTTGGTGAGTCACTAACTGGTGGCTACTGGGTGGACACAGTTGTGGTTTATTTTTTTTTATTTTTTATTTTTTTCTAATCCTGTGCTTGCATGCACATTAGTTTACTTTGCAGCACCTTGTCTAATTGCATGTTTTTTTTTTTATGTAAATAGAGTTCAAATGAAGGTCATCGCACCCGATGAAACAGACAAGCACTAAATGTGGAGGCGCAAGCACATAACTGTCGGGTATGTTAAACTCAATGACATGGAATAAATGTGTTTGAACATAAACTAAGGGATGGGTTATGCTGTGAGACTACAGTAAGTCTAATCTGCGACCCTTTAAAATAGCATTTGTACATGAAAGTGGCCAGATCAGCTGTTCAATTTGGTATCATTCTACAAATTAAATCAAAAGATGCATCCTTTGCGTTTCAAGGGATCGTGGGAATCATGTCTCCTCTGGGCAGCTGTGGCTCAGGAGGCAGAGCAGGTTGTCCGCCGATCACAGGGTTGGTGGTTCAATCTCTTCCTGTCCATGTGTCAGAGTGTCCTTGTGCAAGAACCCCAAATTGCTCCCGATGGACACACTAGCCCTCCCCTGCATGGTAGTCTGCTGTCAATGTAAGTGTGTGTTTGAAAAAAGGTGAATGATAGGCAATATAAAGCGCTATGGATAAAAGCGCTGTATGAATGCGGGCAATTTTTGTGTGTGTGTGTTCCATCCCTCCAAGGAACTCTTGAGATCTTGTGTTTGAGAGACGTGTTAGGATCTGGAGTCTCTGCTGTCACGTCCTTGAAAAGTCATCAAGTTTTGAGTTAATTTCTCACTGCAGATGTTTTGTCTCCAACACATCACATCTTACAATAGCTTATTTGTCGCGAGGAAAAAACACATTTGGGAACATTTGATTTGTAATGGTGTGAAATAAAGAAAAGTAAGAAAATACACAGTCGAATGGTTTTAAAAAGGTGCACTGTGTAGTTTTGGGGAATAAACTTGAATGAGAAGAGAATGATCTGTCTTTCCAGATTTACACCACCATGTTCCACGATGCCACTGATGAACTGCCAAAGTAAACCTTACATTTTATTTCATGTGAGCGCCCATTAGCCCAGCTGGTAGAGTGGGCGTCCCCATGCACAAGCTTCTGCCTTGATGTTTTTTGTCTGTAATTTGCTCCATATGTGAAAAGTTACTTGTAGTTGTTGTGTTTGTGATCAGTTTGCTGGTCGGTGGTTCTGTCCACCCTTTGGCAACACCAACACAATCCCAGATGGCAAAAAATAGTTGTGCAAACAGTGACTTAACAGATTGACAACAATACTGAAGTAACCTAACTGAGCAGAGGAGAACAGAAAATAATGATATTCTGATGATGCCATTTAAATGATGAATGATACACTTGGCAGGATTATCTACAAGGAACTGCATCACACTGGAGATTTAGGTGCACATGTGCAGCCACATAGCGAGTATAATAACTACATAAATGCCCCTTAGGCTGTATGCCACATATGGTGGCTATGCTACACTAATTTTGTAATGTTTTCCCGCTATTTGTTGTCTAATTTGCATCATTATGACTAATCAATCAATCAAAAAAAAAGAAATGCATTTTCTGATGAAACAAAATAAAAGGCGATTATAACTTACAGAAAAAAAGAAAACTTGACAGCAGAAAAAAAAAGGGTATTGAAAGAGTTTAGGACAGACTTTCTTAAGCGCCATGTTGTAAGAATTTCAAAGCAGCTCTTTGTTTTCCCTCCAACACACACATGTCCCCCCTCCACCCCCGCTGGACAGAAACAAGGAGGAGCATCTGTTAGTAATCATGATAGCCTGTGATTGCACAGTAACACTGTGGTATGCTGAACTGACCCAGCTGATGTCACTGACAGCATGATGGGCCCGATATCATGTCCGGGGGAAGCCACTCTCTCAACACTGCAAATCATCCAGAGTGGACAGGTTCAGTCCAGTCCGGGCCTTTTATACCAAAGAATGCAGGTGCTCTTATCGAAATGGGACGGTGATTCAAGAAGAGCACCTGAGGCCTTTTTACAGCCCACTGCCCTTTTCACAATAAAGATTGAATTTGAAAACAAAATGATCAGACTTGCCAAAAAGCTTCACCACTCCCATGCAGTATTTTGGATGTTTTGACCGGACTAACTTCAAGTTTAATGAAATATCAGTATGGGATATCTTAAATGAAAATATCAATTCATTTAATTGCAGCAAGGATTGGCTCCTTCATCGTTAAATGTCCTGACTGATCAGCCTTTGTGAGCGCCCCGACAGATTCTGCATCCTTGGCGGTCCCAGAATCAGCACCTTGGACAGCGGCTGTGCAACACTCTGGTGCAGAAAGTCCTAAATGATTCACCTCAGCTGTTCAGGAAGCAGCAGCATGTTTGGCTGACATATTGACAGTTTCTAACTTTCATAACAGTTGAGCCAATGTTATTCTGGATCGATAATGTTTGCTTTATTAAAACAAACCTGGTGATCCTGAGGCCTATAGACCAATACAACCTGATCCCTGTTGATCTTTTGATTAAAGAATAAAAATAGCTGGGAAAGAACAAATCCATACCAGCTTTAAAACTAAAAAAACAACAATGTTACAACTTATGAAAGACAATTAAGTGTGGAACTCACTTGCTCACTTGCTGGCTTTAGAAACGAGCAGTAAAATCAATTCTCAAACTCACAGATAACCAGCAAAAGGGGGCAAGAATGTGTAGGATGCAGTCACATTGTGTCTCCTCGATCTCTCAGTATGTGTTAAAGGCCTGGCTTAAGTGTTTTGTGCAAGCTGCATTCTTTGGATGATTCACCTGCTGATGCCTGTAATATGCAATGCAGTAGTCTGACTGAGATAAAAGCAAGGAGGACCCCTTTTTCTTGATCTGCAGATGAAAGAAATGACCTGATCCTGTTAAATGTTTCAGCCAGACAAAGCAGGACAGGGGCACATCAGTAACCTGGGCATCAAAAGATCACTGAATCAGAAAGTACAATCTGTGACTTTTTCTACCCAGGCTAGACGAGAGATTATCAGTGCTGCTTGTGCTGCTCTGATTTATGTGTTCTGCAGAAAAACTGGACATCTGATTCTTTATTATTTATTATTTCAGTGATGAGAAGGTTGGTGGCACTTATGGGACATACAGTTGCATATCAGTCATGCACCAATTGACATTTGTCCTATTATGCTTGAGGATGCTGCTACCTCTCGTGTTCCTCTCGTTTGTGGGGTCCCCCAGGGGTCTTTTTTAGGGTCCCCTTTAATTCACTATCTACTCGTGAAGTATCCATGCCTTTAGTACATATAAACTTGCGAACAATGGCTAGAATTCCTCCCCCGTTACTCCTGAGGGCACAACGCCTTTGGCAAATGAGGCATGCAATGTAACCCACCGCTTAAACAAATGTATAATAAAATGCTTAACAGCATTAGGAAGACTGGCTCATGAACAGCCCAAATACAGTATCAACCTGATTCTCCAAACCCTTAAAAATGTCTCCCCGAGGAGAAATACATGTCATTTAGGACATTCGTAGGTCTAAGCTTGTTGTGTGGAACAGCACATGAGGCTTAACTGGATCATCAGTGGAGCCATCAAGCAAAATGACATGAATCAATTGGCTAAAGTGAGTCGTGCACACAAACCAGTGATGTGACCTTTTATGTTTGTTTTCTCGGTCAGACACCTGCAAACAGCAACTGTGGACTCACATGGGAATTCATGAGAGAACTGTCTCTAAAGCCGACTTCTAAGCATTAAGAACAGCTGCCAAGAGAGTATTTTCTAAGAACCCTCTGCATTTTGTCGGAGGTGTCAGATTGCAAACACGGACAGATTTTGTCTACCTTAGGCTGAATGCACCCTGAGGTCCAGGCTGACTAATATCACATTGTGTTGCAGTTTTTGTGCTGCAGTGGTATCAACTAACAGATGTGTTCTTCTTAGTCACTTAGAAATCAATTGTAGCATTAGGAGAACACTGAATCATTCTTTATTCCTTGTAATGTCGCTAAAATGAGTTGCTATTCAAGAACGGAGAAGCATCTTGCCGTCTTAATCTGCCGGTGACAGTACCGGCATCTTCCAGCAGAATCAGCCGTCATTGTGAACGGCCACACTGTGCAAAACCATTTATACCACCTGCCAAAGAATCTAACATGTACCACGGTGATTTGAGAGAATTATGTTGCAAAGTGTCGGACATTAGGAAGCTCCCAATTCACTGGAGTCTTACCAACACAACACTATTATGCTATCACAATAAGGACTTTTTCAAGCAAATATCATGTGAACACCAGGAGACGTGCAATCAGATTCGTGTTGGTTTTCTTTCTTACCCTTTTTGAATAGTTATACATTGTTATTTTCTGATTTTGGTCGATAGAGGGAACGGTATGCATTCAAACAACTGAGTTAACTGATGTCAGTCTTGGATGCAGGCTTTCTCTCACTGCCTGCATCCAGCTCACTGATAACGGCCAACCGGAGCTGATGATGCTGGACACGCCACAAAAAAGCTACATCTGAGGGTCAGCCACACACAGCCCAATGACATCCAACGACTGGCTGTCAGCTCGGTGTGTAAGAGCCCCCGACAGCTAAGCTGCAGTGCATCTGTGGTACATTCTCTCACAGGGTGTCGAAGTCATTAAGTGGGGGAGGGAGCCATTTAGGGACACTGTGCCTATAGATCAACATCAGAAATCACAGCTCACAATGCTTGTCTCTTTCAATAGTCTCTATGTATCACTCAAATTATTACTTAGGGGGGAATTACTATCCAAATGTGTGGCGACGGAATTGCCTCTTATCATCTGAAACCTTGATCTGAATATACACTTGTCTTGTCATCAGCACAAATGCCCTGCCAGCTATTAAACACCTTTCAATTTTGACCGATTTAATTGCTAAGGTACAGTAGGATTGATTTTAATTATATCCATTACTCAATCCAAAGGGCTCTCATGTTTAGAGTCTGGTGTGAGGAATATTTAATAAGACAATCACATCTGAAAACGCTTTCACACTTTCATTAGCGAAATGGGACAGGCCTGAGCACTGTGAAGTACCGAGGAAGAAAGATTAGGATCACTATAGCGCTCCTAACCATTACCAAAAATGGGAGTCACTCTG
Organism: Acanthopagrus latus; assembly: GCF_904848185.1. Taxonomy (NCBI): domain Eukaryota; kingdom Metazoa; phylum Chordata; class Actinopteri; order Spariformes; family Sparidae; genus Acanthopagrus; species Acanthopagrus latus. Next base: position 6,592,384 of record NC_051044.1, on the reverse strand, counting down.
TTTGATCATTTTGCTCGCAAGCGTTCAAAGCATTAACTCGTGACAACGTGGGCAGAGATTAAATATCGAGACGGCAATTTGAGTTTACTTTACATGGCCCACAATTGTGTTGATGAAGGTTCTGAGTCATCCAGGTCACGGTAATTCTAAGTGCTGTATCATAAGCAACTGGACAGGTTTCAGTTTGTTCAAGACGTTTCGCCGCTCATCCAGGAGGCTTCTTCAGTTCTAAGTAACTGGAGGGGATCTGCAGGCTTTTACACCCTATGTGGGCGTGTCCTTACAGCCGGCCTTCACGTGGGTTGCTAGGGCTAGGTGAGCCCAGGTGTGAATGGTTGTTAAGCTGTCTGGGGGGAGAACTCAGTGCAGGTAGGCTAAATAATGTCGTAGTCCACCTCCTCTGTTCAAAGATGGTAATTCTAGTCCGGCATAAATGAATAACTTTACTTTTCCTTCGAACCATCTGTCTCCTCTGGTCAAGATGTTTACATTTTTGTCCTCAAGGGAATGATTTTTCTCCTACAGATGTAAGTGGGCAGCAGTAGTCTCGACATGAGGACCTGCACAGATTTGTACACCGAGGAGACAAAAAAACAACCCCTCCATTAACAAATGGTGCAAAGCAGGAGGGCCGACTCCCCCGCCAGTTAGTTAGAACTGTAGATGGCTCTTGGATGCGAGGTGGAACGTCTTCAACAAACTGAAATACGTCCAGTTGCCCATGACACACTGTCGCACTTGGAAGGCCCACAACTGTGTCTAGACACAATGCTGAGCCAATCCAGATGTTTGAACAGATGTTATCTCTCAGACTGAGGGCTGCAAAGTCAGAAGAAACAGATGTATTTACATTTGCTGTACAGTTTCTAAACGGTTATCTTACTACATATTTAATAATAATAATAATAATAATAATAATAATAATAATAATACAATACAATACATATAATAACACATTTAACTTAGACCTTTTCAAGATATTCAAAGATCAAAACCACACAAAGGGACATATCTCATTATTAAGAAGCTTGATGCAGATTTCACTTGTTTCCAGATGTGACAGCAGATTTGTGTCAGTATGCTAAACGCTGTTTTAACAAAGATGTATTTTGAGATCAATCGAGTGATCAGATTAGAATCATTTGGATTGTTAAATTACCCCCCTGCTACTGTCACTTCATGAATTATTTGAAGTTAAAAATGTTTATATAATAAATGTATTACGGAATCCGCTTTCAAAGAAATTAATACCAAACTCTGTATGAAAACACGGATAAAAGGCCAGGCTCAAGGCAGGGATTTTTTTTTTTTTTTTACATTGCGTTTTTTTTTCTATGTCATTTTCTCCCTCAAACTTCTCAGACCCACAGCTTTGAGGCTCTTACATGTTGCAAATGCTCATTTTCAAAGAGATTACAACACATATCTGTCAGAAGCAGAATTGCATGGATATTATGCATGGGGACGACTCAGAAGTCTGCCAGTGGGGAACACATTGCAGAGTGCCTGAACCATCACCAGAGATTACGGGTGACTTCTTAAAATGGGACAAGACCAGGCTCGCGGGGTTGACCAGGTTGGAACCAGCTGTAGACGTGCTTTAGCTGCACAATTACGCTTTATTTGCAGCACACGTAGATATGGAGGAATAAAACATCCATGTCAGCTACAAGTGTTTCCCGGAGCCACTGGCCTCACATGACTCACTGAAAACACTTGATAGCCTGTGGTGGCTTTGCAGAATCCTTTAGGCCATTAATACAGCACAAATACACAAATGCACTCACAACCACACACACAAATCAAGCGAGAGGGGTCATTTATAGCTTTATTACGCACTTTTTCAAACACAGTGAAGAAAACGTAGGTACTTAAAGATGACACATTATGAAAAGCTCACCTTTATAGTGCTTGTTCTCAAACATTTTGGTATCCCGAGTGCATAAAAACCCACAAACTGTGAAATAAAACAACAGGGTAATTTTTTACAGGCGATTCCATAAGCCACTCAGTGCCATGGGGGTCTCATTTGATCGATATCGCGCCCCAATCTGACTATCTCCACCCATGTCACGCGCATTATTTTGAAGGTATGAGGGCTCCGGTCTCAGAGGACATCAAGTTGAACGGATCTTCACCGTTTTGGACGGGAAACACCGCTATAGCAACTTGAAAACGCTTGTGTGTGCAAACCATTTTACTTCAGAGGGATCAAGCAGGGCAAAGCTGAGAGCTAAACACAGGAACCTACTCTCAAAGGAGTATCTTTATTCATTGAAATGTGATAAAAATGTCTTTGTGTGTGTGTATTTTACCACCTGTGTGATTTCAAGGATAGCTGCATTAGCTACTGCATTATGACCAGGAGCCAGTAAGCTCAATCGATATCTGCTCTGCGACTTCAAACTCAAAGGCTTTACATTCTGCCATGTTTTGTGTTGTGTTGCTGTATATTTGGAGGTCAGCCTGTTGAATGTGTTAGCCTTAGCGTGTTGCTTACATTCAGCGGACGCTTTTGTCCAAAGTCATTCATATATACATACATTCACACTTTCATACATACATACATACATAAATTCATACATACATGCATGCATTCATACATACATGCATGCATACATTCATACACACATTCATACATGCACTGATGGCAGTGGCTGCCATGCAAGGTGCCGACCAGCACATCAGGAGCAGTTTGGGTTTCAGTATATTGCCCAAGGACACACTTCAACATGCATGCCAAGGGAATCGAACCCGCGACCTTCCGATAACAAGACCCCGGCTCTACATGACAACATCTGCAGCAGATGTTGGACTCATAACTGTGTGACAGTTAAGCCTCATGTGAAGCCAATTCAATAACGACGAGTAGGTTAATTACTGCATTTCAATGTTTTTGGTGAAACGACAGGAATTTGTGCGCTCCAAGCAGTGAGCTTGCAAACACCAAACAAAGACTGTTACAAAGCTCGGCAGTGAGGCCAAGGCTGACACAGATCACACTCTTTCTCTTTGTAGTTAATTATGGTTTAGGAGCGGTTGTTGTGGTGATATTCGTAGTAGAAGTGGAGCTAACTGGAAGCAAAAATACCTCACAGGGAACTGACCAGACACGCAGTGAACACTAAAACAGAGCGTTTCAGTGAAGGGGAGACTAGAGTTGAGGATCACTCTGCTGTATGAGAAATGTCCTTTGCTGTGTTCTTTTCAAAACACAACACAGCATACAAGCATGTAAACCTATCCTGAGCATAACATATCTGTCTTTAGGGGTTTAAATAGACGTTAACCTGTGTTTGAAAAAAGCATATTCCCATCTAGCCGTGTTAGCTATCATGCTAGGCATAAGCAGAAAACCTCGACTGGTGGAACCCTTTGACTTTTACTCCTGTTAGAAATGTATAAATGTCTGTTCCTTGTGAGAAAACACTAGAGCCAAAAAAACAACCAGCATAATCAGGGTACACTGGTACATCAAGCAGGCATGCAGGCTGCTTACTCACCGGCTTTCTGGTCCTCAGGCGGAGTGATCTAGTGAGACAGAACGGTGTGCTGAGGTGATGACTTACCCGTCCCAGGTCTGCAAGGTTTTGGGAGGTATCTGCTGAGGAAAACATCTAACGGTGATATTCACCGATCGTTTGCTTATTGGACTGCATTGTTAATACTCATGTGACCGACTTGTGTGTTCACCTGCATATACACTTTAAAGTTAACTACCCACATGTGGATAAGGCAGCTGGAATAGATTACTAAAAGGGGTGACTGTCCACACAAGGGCCTCCTCACTTCTCCTCACATGTTCAGAGTGGGTGCTTGTTTGACGGACCGCATTTCCATTTCGAAGGCGAATTGTTTCAGATATGTATGGACTCACTCCGCAACACAAGAGCTGTTATGTTCCGGCAGAGCGTCGGCTCTTGTGATGCTTCCATCGACTCCATCAATATTTGGATCACCCGAGCCACTCGATACGCGATATTGAAAGTGGGTACGGCACACTGTGTTCTAGCTGCCCTGATTTAACCTCATGGGGCGTTGAGAGGATGTGCGTTGCGATGCTGCTGCTTCTACTGTTTCGTCGACCCCGTTTATTATGACGACTTGTGAGCTAGTGACAGAAGCGACTCTCGACATCACTCTAAAAACGGTTTCAGCAAACCCTGAACAATGAAACCTTTATGAATGTAAGATTTGTGTCGGGGCTGCATTAGTTTAGCTCAGTGTGGTACATTATTAGGTGCATGACTTTCTGCTTGCCCCTGGTTGTTGTGCTCGGCTGCCAAAAGGTACCTCAGCCACTTTATTTAAGTGGCTAACTCCAACAACACCGCCTACATCTAGTGACTAATGAGCTCAAACTGCGGTATGACCTCTGATTTTTAAAGTACAAAAATAATCATCTACTCTGGCCAGTGTTAAAAAAAAAAATATATATATATTATAGATATATATATATATATATCTATAATATTAAAAATATGAAGAAGATTACCTGGGGACAGATTGATCCAAACCTAATTAACCAAAAGCTTTGGTGCACGTGATGTCTTTACTTTCACTTCTGTTTTGTCACAGCGGCACTGGCATGCTTCCCTCTGTTGCAGCGACAGGCGGTTGGCAGGCAGACTTTGATGCAAAATAATTCTGTTTCCAGCGAATTCTGTGGATTATCACCAGAAACTGTGTCACAAGTTAAATTGCCCTTTATATCAACATTTGGTCGGAGGAACGCGCCGCGACGACTCCGTGCTCGAACAAATATTGGCCGTGCTCTGTCTATCAGAGCGAAGACAACCATCCATTAATTATGAAATTGATGAAGTTTAAAACCATTTTGATTAAACCCAAGCCTGACAGTTGTGCTGCACATCAAAGCACCAGAAATAATCCATCTTCTGGATGAGATTCTGTCATCTGTTTGCCTTTGAGTGCGAACATACTGCAGCATAGAAACGCAGCTCTGTTTAGGGGCCCTTCAATCTTTTCCATTGACATGTGAGCGCCGCCTAACAGCTATGACAAAAAAAATGATAATTGCCCAGTGGCAGTCATCCCAGATCCAGACATCACCGAAATCTGATCAACTGAACCTTGGGCCCACGGCCATCTGCCACCACATTTCATCCAAATCCGCTGATTAACTTTTTTGGACATCTTGCTAACAGACAGACGACAACAAATGAGTGAAAATATAACCTCATTGGTGGAGGTAAATATCTGTAGCACAATATATCAGCCACATCGCAGAGGCTGACAGCCCTCTATTCCAAGTGTCATGTGAGTCATTTTCGCCGTAAACAAGGCTGCCAACGCATCTGGGTCACTACACGTCTCAGAAGAAAATATCATTTTGTGTGTGTCATGTTGGTGATGGAGGGATAAAGAGAGAATTTTTAATTCAGTTTCACCAAAGCGATACTGTATCCACTTTGCTTCCTTATGCCTGAAAGCATGTAATTATGCTCCCGCCCCCATCTCCCTCCCTCCCTCTTACTCTCACTCTTAAACACACACACACACACACACACACACACACACACACACACACACACACACACACACACACACACGTACATTTATGTTACATATTCACAGCGTTTTGCATCTGGCTAGACTTCCTCATTATGTTATGTTTATTGCCTCCTTAATATATTTAGTGTCGCAAACTGCTGCTGTATAAATGTGACCTCATGTTTGAGAATGCAGGATGTGTAAAGGATCATTCCACCACATTTATACTCACACTTAAAGGGGCACTATGCAGTCTTGGAGAAAAAATTCAAACTCAGAATTTTAATATTTATAATATAAATGAGATTATATACTTTTTTCCATAACTGAATAAACAAGGTGTTAAGGTCCGTCAGTTTGAAACCAATTCATTCAGCCATGAGTTTGTTTAAAAAACAAATTAAATAAAAGAATATCTTTCTCTTAATTAATATTTCTTCACTGACCTCAAGGATTAATGACACATATAACAGTTTTTTCTCTGCTAGTTTCAGCCACATAAAATAACTGTAGACACAAAATAGAGGGCTTGTGCTTTTTACCTTACTGCTCTGAACTTCATGTTATTTACATTATTTACATTATTTATATACTAAAAAGAATAAACATTTACATTTGACATACTTCCTCAGAAAAAAGTCAAATTCATCATCAACTACCACAGCACATCCCTTTATGTGCTTAATGGATACACTGACTTTTATACATTTGTACAAAGGGAATTTGGGGAAAAGGCGAACCGCCGTCCCCTCTCCGCATTTAGAAGCCATTCAAGTTCATGCTTGAAATGCACGCTTATAGTTTTCCTACAGTAAACTTATTTTCTCCTCAATAAACTCCCACTTTGAGGATTAGGAGTTACACAAACGGGCCTCATCCAATAACGCAAGATGGGGGAAGATCTCCCACCCACTGACTCATTACTTGGTAATGCCTTTAGTCAGCTTTGATTGCTTGCCTCCATTTCAGATCTTCGCTGCAGATGGGCTGCTCCGTCTCATCGTGCATTCGTGAGATGGCATCTCTGACCACATCTCACTTCCACCGTGTTTTACTGCGCTAAATGTATGGAAGGGAATGACACAATCCACCAGCCCGAGTGCTTTTTGGTTTCTTATTGATTATAAACAGTTTGTAAACAGGGTGTTTTTCACTGCACTGCACCAAGCCAAACACTGGAAATACATCTTTTAAATGTTGGAGTGCTGACAGAATGAGATAATATTAAGCCATACATAATAAGCCTTAGGCCTAATTTTCATTCAGAATGGATACATACTGTGCCCCTGCTGTGGCAGAAGACATGGAATTTCGATCAAAGCATAAATTAAACTCATATTACACACTTAACATGTAGCCATATTAATGTAATCATTATAGTTTAATAGCATAATAAGGATGAATGGTATCTTGAGTTGCATTTAATAGAAACAGGCGAGAACCTTATATAAAGTAAAAAACTGCAGAATGCAGTGTTGCCTTGTAGTGTTTTGCAAACACTGAGTTTTAGTATTAGTTCTAAATCTATCAAAACAATTACAGCTAAATCAAGATAAGACACATGAACAGGTGTAAAATATATATATATATATATATATATATATATATATATATATATATATATATATATATATATATATATATATATATATATATATATATATATATATAAATACAAATATGAAAATGTAACTCAAACATCATCATTTTGATGGCTACTCTCTTCCAGCTTCAGTTAATTAAGACACCACTCCACAATGATGGATGAGCATATGGTGAAACACGCTCACGGCTCATAATAAGACCAGTAAGAATAAGAATTAAGTGTATATTTTTTGTATCTATATTTACATGTGTCGTGACCCGCGAGGGAAGCTCCACTATACCTGCAAATTCTGTTTTTCCAATCCAGGGAAGTGTTTGCGGTGACCTGAGACCGGCTGGCGCGAACTCATACATTTTCCATGCCGCTGTGCCAAATTGACTGCGAAAATCTGTGTGCGTAAGAGTGCATTCCCGCTGCAGGTTAAGGCTTGTGAAAAATCAGCTGCATGTCATTACTGCTGGAAAAATTTAGCTATCAGAAGATCAACAGTTTTCTTGCAAAATGCTCCTGGAAAATAAGTGGCGAGATCAGAAAGTTATAATCGTGCCGCTTTATCGACTCTTGAGAGTTTTCACACTCACAAAAAAGGCTACATGTCTTATAAAGCATATTTTACCTTTTTCCTCACTTTTTTTCTTTTTGTCCATAGTTGCTATTTTCAGTCACTGTTCTTAATTGTTGTAACAGTCACTGCTTTCAGTGGTTGCCTTTCTGTTTGATTGCTGTTTTATTTTTATGCGTTTTATTCCCCAAAAGCCAAACCATGAACAAAGGACTGAATATTACCCTCGGCTAGACGTTGCATCGGTCGCATTTTAATTTGATGTTACAATCCCTACATGTGTTGTCCCTGTCAGATAAACCGATAAATAGAAATTAAATAAATAAATATGATGCATAATTTAAGAAATCTATCTCCTCGCAGTTCATTTATTGTTTACTCTGCTTTGCTGCTCTGTGTCCGGAGTTTGAGACGTTCTAATTTAAAGTGCACTGACCAGAGCTGCAGAAGCGGACACATGACTTCCTAAGGAAGATGGATTGCTCTTTCCTCGGGAACTAATTAGCCAGAGTCTTCCAGGGCCCATGTTCAAATGCCAAGTCCTGAAGCTCCATGACTATAGGGGAGACGGCCAAAGGAGGATTCATAAAAGCGGCAGATACAAAGACGATGCTAATTGTTCATTATGAAAGCTCTTTGGAGGCCATTTGAGTTGTCTATTCTGAGGTCAGTTTGTGTTCAAATGGACTACATTTCTTACATACTAGGGTTGGAAATCCAAGTCGATGTGTCTCAGAGAGAAAGCACTTTATAGTGTCTCTCCAATTTTGCGCTCCAAAAAGACTTCCTGATGTTGTGGTTCCCCTTTGGGAACCCAGCTGCACGCCAAGGACTTTTGAGTAAGATTTAAGGATAAAATTTCATGATGTAATTTCGTGAAATTCTCGATGACCAAGCGCAGGATCAGAATCTAGCATTTGCCCTTTTTTCTGTCAGGGATATGGTTCAGGATATTAAAAAAAACCTTGATATTTCTTTCGCTCGTCATCAACCAGCAAGCCTGAAATGCACAGACGATCCGGAATGTTAAAAAGTATAACTACTTCTTCAAGATGTTTTACACAGGTGTTTGGATTTTGAAACTGTATTACTTACCACTACTTTGATCGCCTACAGGACACATTTCTTTTTATTTTTTGCACACAGCTTCTTTTAATGAACATCTAAGACTCTCATGTAACCTCCGCTCTGCCTGTCTTCATCACACAGTAGATGATGTGTCATGATCCATGCGCTATAAGTGGATTTGCCGATTTGCCGAGTAGTGAGGTAGGCTGCGGCAATAACCGGTGGTGTTTTCTGACACACTCCGTTTTGATTTCTCTCTGGTGAATTTGAATAGCACGCTGAGTGATACAATGGCTAATTGGCTGATCCATCTCGACATTAAAGGCATTTCATCGCACACTTAGTGTCTTTTCAATAGCATTCAATGTGCCATTACAAGAATTCAATTGAAGGTAGAGAAAGTAATGGAACGGCAGAGAAATGAATAGTCATCAAGTACTTAAAATCATTCACAAGCTATCTCTGAAAACTGCCAGTGTGACAATAAGCATAATTTGTCTTTCTTCCTATTGTTGAATCTGTGTGATGACACTTCTGTGTAAAAAAAACCCACGTTTTTAACATGTACAAACACACACACACACACACAGACACACATACTGTGTATTCACTGATCAGCCACCACATTAAAAACACTGACAGGTGGATTGAATGATGTTGATCCTCTCATTACAAGGCAGTGCTGTGCTAGGAAATCTTGAGTCCATTTACTCATGTGGATGCTCTCTGACATGTTCCGCCCATCCACCCACCATCGCAGAACGCAACGACACACCCTCAAGGCAGTGGCTTCCCCTGCAGGACAATGCACCTTGTCCGAACCATGGAGGTCCCACAGTGGATTCACCTTTCCTGGATTTTTCACCATTCCTGACCAGTTTTGGCAGTGTAGCAGGGCGCACCGACCCGACATCAGAACGTGCCACTGCCATGACAGATTATACTTCGTGGATTTTACTTTGAGTAAAATCTGCATACAGCGTTGGGAGATGGTGCTCAGTCCATTCCTATGGAAACTGCTCAGTAGATGCAGCTGATCACTTCCTGCAGGAGCTGGCAGTCAGGGAGGGATAGTTAGGGTAAGGTGTTGACACCTGGCTAGGCCTCTACCAAGGTTATTAATGCCAGCTTGGTCCATCTATCCATCTATATCTATATTTATATCTATATACAGTATATATGTCATGCCTATGTGTGCCGAATGGCGGTTAATCATGTGTCACTGTTGTACAATGCATTTGCTATGCAAGTGGCCAGAAGAGGACTTCTTGCACCACTCCATATTCAGGGGGTCTGTATGTTTAAGGGATGAGATGAAACCTAACCTTGAGTATTTACTGAGTGCCTCTTAGCTTCCTTTGCACTCCTCAAATCTGCAGCTCTCACTCACTTCGCCCTGAGGCCATGTTGATGCTGAAGGTGGGGGTACGGAGCCCCAGAGACAGTCACGCTACTCTTTCATTCATTTGTGTTTCATGTACAGATTCTTATCCACCTGTGTGCTCCCACTCACAGAAGACGCATCTAAGACTCGGCTCCTGAATATTCATGAGGAGAAAATAAAGAGGACAGAGGGAATCTTTGTTGGTATGTTTTTAACGTTATAATGACCAGGAGGAGGCCGCTGTGAGACTGTGTTAGCGAGGGCCTCGGGGAGGGTGTCTTTATCACATGAGTCTCACCAAAGACTATACCGTGTATGCTACTGACTGTGACGAGAGATGGTCCAGAGAGGTTCTTTTGTAAAACCGTTAAAGCAGAAGTAGCCATTATTATTTTTCGTGTTTTTTTTTTTGTTTTTTTTTTTTTCCACCCATAGGAGGAGCTTCTGTGTCTTGGTTACATAAGACAAGCTGCACCTGTGAGTGTGTGTCTGCCTGGAAGTGCACATGTGGGTGTGACAGCACACATGCGGGTGTGTGTGTGTGTGTGTGTGTGCACGCATGCACGCAAGCCCCTGTGTGCACAAGTACGTGGGTGCGATATGGATTAGTTTGAGTGAATACTGCTGTGCACAGTGTAGCTAAACCCTTAAATGGGATTAATTCAAGGTGGGCTCACAAAATGAAAGATGCCATTTACCTTTCCGTTGGTGTTTCCACGTAGATTTGCTGCCTTCAGTAAGCTCCTCTGTGAAAAGTACCATGTTTTTTTTGTTTGTTTGTTTTTTTACAGTAAGTTTGTTTACGTTGTACAGTAATGTGAGCGCGAGCGTTCACATCATGAATGGGGGTTCGAATGTGGATCTGAATGGAGAGAAAGGTAATTTACCTGTCCACAGTGAACTCAGTATTCAAGCACATGCGCCGCTGAGAACAATGCAAACGCATGGAAGCTACTTGGTGGTGGTGTTTTATAACACTGTCAGAAAGAATGTAAATGCATACATATTAAAGTAATGACCTCCACGGTTCAAAATAAAAAATGCATTGCCAGACGGAGGGGTCAGCTCGAGTCAGAGGATTTTAAAGCCCCGCTTACCATGAATATACTCTCCCTCTTCTGAACAACCCTCTGTAGAGTATTACTATAATCTTTACTCTTTTACTTTACTTCAGTCACTTGAATGGAGGAATACACTGACAAAACTGACAGAATGATTCTGAGAAAAAAGGGATTTGAGCCAAAAAAAAAAAAAAAGCTGAATGAATCCTCGGATGATGGGAGCTAGCTGCGTCACCACTCATCCGCACTGCATGTTGTTAGCATGAATATGATCGGTGTGGCGCGGCGCGCTTATTCTTATTTTCTTCGTCCGCAGTTATGTTCTGAGCTGCAGGAGTTAAGCTTGAACCAGTTCTTAAACCATGAGGCAAAAGGATTCGAGGAAAGCAGGATGTATTCACTCTTTCCCTGCAAATGGCTGTAATTAAGTCATTTCTCTGGGTACTTTTGCTACTACTATGTAATCTACTCAGGTAGTTTTAAAATCATAATCGGCTACAGAGTACAATTTGTATTTAAGCAGCTGTTAGTGTTAAATAGCTCCATATTCCAACAGTTATCACTGTTATACCCCCACCACAGCCCTGCTGATGCAGTAAAAGTAAGAAAATGAGTTTTCTAGTATCCCTGCCCACTTCGTCCAATCAGGTCAAAGAACTCCATAAAGAGGCGGTCCCGTCCTGAGAGCAGGATCCTCCTGTCCTGGTTTATGCTGCCAAACAGGCTGAGTTGAGCTGAAAAAAACGCTTGAAGAAAAGAAAGCAGCAAAGAGAGCTACTTCGAAATGAAAGGAGTTGTGCGAGTGTGGTGACGTAGAGAGGAGGGAGGACGTCAGCTGAAATGACAACAAAGCTCGCAGCAGCTTTGATATCCAAACCTTTCATCTGCAATCCTGTAGACAATGAGACTATCCGATCACAATGAAAACCCTGACGTAATCATTTGACAAAATCAAACTCTGTAGCAGGCGCAGGTCTGGAGAGGTGACCACGGGGCAGAGCAGAGCAGGAGTTGAGAGAAATTTGGACTGAAGATCCGCAGAAACAGAAACGTATTTGACTGAATGCTGCTATTGATACACATTAAAACACTGATGTTAAAAAAAAGTAACTAACACTCAGTGTAGTGTCTGAGAATATGACTATTACTTACTATACTTTTCTAATAGCAGTTAATATTACCAGTAATTTCTCTCTCCACCACCGGCCTTGTGTCAGACGCTCAGATGTTTCCCATGCAGGGTGTACATTACATAGTGCTACAGCTGCAGCGCACGTGAACACACAGCTGCATGCTATGGCCTCGCTGCAGCAGATCGCAGTGACACTGCATTTTCCCTACCAGAAAAGTTGTGCATATCGCTGAACTCCCTGCTTAGGTACGACAGTCCCACCTCTGGTGACGGGGACGTGATGTATGTGATCAGTCATTTCCCCGTGTAATTTACTGGCAGTTGATTTTTCAGAGGTTAAGCAATTAATTTCATCCACTGAAGTCTGACTCCCTCTCTGGTGACTGACTTGGCTGTTCGGAGGAATTTAGATGAAGTGACACATTCGGTGACACTGCTCACAGAGCAATCTGAGTCAACATCAACAACCTGAGGTTTTAAGATAAGAAGAACGGTGAAAGATGAGTGTCTCCTACTGCACCATCTGGAACAGATGATGAAGTGCTTAAGCATCCAGGAAGTATTAAGAGGAATAAAGGTAACAGCAGTTAATGGATGGAGACACCTAGGATGCATTAAGACAGTGAGATATCTCTGTTTCATCTCCTGCACTCTGAATGCAGCCGGGATACAATAGCTACGGAGGTGAGGTTTCCGTCAGCCACCTCATCTGAGGGAGAGGCTGGTTACAGACTACAGTGGCTCATGCTGGTGTGTCATGCCCCCTGCATGGATACTTTGACATTCACATAAAGGACAGGCTCGGTAAAGCCAGTTATCTCTCAGTCCAGTGACAGCAACGGCCGTGTGGCTGGGAGGAGATGGGGAAGCGTCCTTCAGCCGTGTTTGTGATTCGCTCTTAGACACGACAGCAAAGATGGAAGCTCCTCGGGGGATGAGTGTCTTCATTACCAGAGCCTGCCGCTGGTGAAGGATGGTTTAAAGTATACTCCATATGGCGGACAGACAGATAGATAGATATCACAAAAGAGCAAACGTGCCCTTCCCCCCTTCTTATGATTTCCAAATAGAATGAAAGCCAGAGATGGTCCTGATATTGGACCCTGACCGGCCTTTGGAGACACTGTCGACTTATGATGATGGAAGTTAAGAGATCACATATCAGATACAAAACAGATATTTTCTCGTGTTTATTTATTTATATAGACAGGTCCACAGGATCTTTTCTTAGAGTCTGTGCCACCACACAGTGGTTAACAGTTCTAATTCACAAAGTAAATGTTATCTTACTATGTTTCTGCAAAACCACGGATGAATTCAATCTGTACATGTCTTTTATGTTGCAATTTTATATTTGTTTAATCTCAGTTTTCCTTTTCTGTCTTGTTACAACTCCAAGCTTATATGCTCTGTCTAGGTTAAGGCACAAACACCAGTTGGTTATAGTGAGAAAAACATAAAGGTTTTCATCCCCACAAACACATCTGGAAATGCCCTGAGGTGTCCTTCAAAAGAACCTGGTTTTGGCCGCTAACTGTCCCCGGGTCTCCTTGGCCGTTGGTGTCCGATGACAAATGCCAGAATACAAACACAAACTGTCCTCGCCCTTTTGGCAGCCTTGTTGTCTGTAACTACAAACATGTCCCCTCCACCTCCTGATGTGAAAGACAGTTAATAAACATGTAATGTGAACATGATATCGCACATTGTGTACAAATGTCAACATGGTATGTAGCCTTTAACACATCAAATCTATATTTATCTGTGGTTTGCAGATAAATGTTCACTGCTAAATGAGATCCTGGCAACTAGGCTGCTACTGCTGCTGCTATTAATTTGTCATGTATGAATTAAAAAGATATATTTTGGGATGTCTTGGAAATGTAAACACTGACTGCATTGAGGAACCTCTTAAAAAGAAAAAGAGAGAAAACAATGATGACTCAGTCCTCAGCTGAACTGATATCGACTTTTCCCCCGTCCTCCCTCAATTAACAAGATTTACAACATAATATGATAAGTTATATTTTGAGAAATTGATCGATTTGCTTTTTTGATTATGATGGAGATTCTGAGTCGGCATAATTGTGATAATTGCAATACATCTCAGAAGATGGAGACAGACACTTTTCATCTTGGGTAACAGTGTGAGTGAATGGTGTTCAGAGGCAGTACTGTGAATAACAAGTGACTGGTGTAAAGGGGCAACGACATCCAGAGTAAAAGACAATGGCTGTGGCTGTCCCTAAGTTTTCTAAAATGATCATGTAGTAAAATGTGGATAAATGATCTGGGCACTGCCAGAATAACACAAAAAGGACCCAAATGCAAGACGCACAGGGGTGAGCAGGGAGCATAACAAAAAGGGAGCTTTTCACTGAGCCGATCCCAAAGAAAGACAAACCAACGAAGAGTGAGAGAACAACACAGGCTTAAACATGGGGTGGGGTACATGAGGAGGAGGAGGAGGAGGAGGAGGAGGAGGAGCGCAGGAAGACTGGAGGGAAACAGAACACTGGAAACACAAGTGAGCAGGAATCAGAAAGTCACAACAAGACACAAGAGGATACAACTACAAACTACAACAGGATGTACACAAACAAACAAAAAAACCCCAAACCAATGACCACATCTGTTTTTATGTAGGTCGCTGATTGAGGCAGTAGTTTGAAAGGTTAAGATAAACAGTTCTAAGTAGAGGGACGTTCAACATTTGATCCTAATCCCCAACCTTCCATAAGTGCTCTGACAACTTATTAAACAGAATATTTGCTGTGACAAATCCCATGACCCCATGCATCGTGAATTCTATAATGTGACCTTAACATTGTTTACCAGAACTGTAGGTAACCTGCATGCACATACAGACGTTTGGGATATCTCGTGCATCGTGTGGAGTGTGTGAGCTCTTCAAGGCACTGCATGCATAATCAAGAAAAGAGTAATGAAAAAAAAAACACTTTGCCGGTGCCTCATTCAAATATGATGCAAATGCAAATGCTACAGCGTGGGAAGGTGTGAAAGCAATTCTAGTCAGTTCACTTGCTGCGGACCATTCTCTGTCATGAAAATAGGCTTTTTAGCTGATACGATCCTGTTAGCCACAAAAACTGCCGGTGGAGTAAAAGCGATGCAGATTGGAAATAGTCACGTAGAAGTGTCCTGCATTCGAAAATACCTGTTTATACACATGACAATTATTCCAATCATGTCGGGGAACACAGCCCGACTGTGCTCTCAGTGTCCCTTTTGTCGTGAACGTGACAACTGATACATTAAACTATGTTGTGTGGTCAATGAATCATGACAAAGTAGCCCCTGAATTACTCTGAACCACGTCTGACAGCAGGTAACTAAAGACCGGGCTATGAATCATTAGATAATTACTACTGATAAATAACTGTGAATCAACTGACTGCTCCCTTTTTTCCTTAAAGCGTAATTCCTGATTAAAATATGAATCAGCGACTGAGCGGCGCAAGACACAAAGCTTGCCCCCACAAGTAAAGTGATACATTATGGAGAGTAGCTGCCAAGAAGTCCCTCGCTGCTTGCATGATCATGACTCACAATAATTATGACTACTGACGTTTTTTGGAGGGGAATTTAATAATAAGCTCATATTTCCGTGGCATGCTAACATCTTAAAAAAACGTGTGTACAGGTTTTGGTTGAGAGTTGACCATGAACATGTGCAGAAATGCGATTTCTCTAAACACAAACCGCTCGCTGACTATTTACTTATTCACAAAACGTCTTAAAAGTACCTTGTGCAATATGTTGTGGCATTTGGCAAAACAGACTTGGCAGAAAAGGGATATAATATTCTCAAGTATTTTTTTTTTAGTTAGTGCATAATCACCTGAATCATTGTTTGTTTTTATTACCATAGAATAAGCTGATTAAATCTACATAGAGAGTCCACGGAGGCTGCCATGTTGTGCTGGCATGTTTTCACAGTAGCCCAGAAAGATAAAAACCTGGCACGACTGAGGGCCTTTAGAGTTTCGCATGGCCACTGGAAATTACCAGGTTGGTAGATGAAGAAGGAGCGCCAGTGGCTGCTGTTTTTCCTGCCAAACAATATGTACTGAGAGAAGCTAGAAAACAAAATCTGATCAAGGATGGATGATCATAGTTACTTTGTACACGAAAAATCACAGGAGCCTGAACTGAACCCCAAGACGCGAAATGAGAGTGCTTAAAAAAAATAATAGACGTTGATAGACTTTTTACGCCTGTCAACGACACAGAAATCATAAGATGTCTCTTTTTATAAGATGAAATCAGGTGTGATGAGGCAATCAGGTGCACACTGATCACAATAGGTGAGATCGTCCATGAATGATGACGTCATTTAGCAGGGAACCGACTGATGTGAAGCACTTTTCGTCACATTGATCTATTGTCTTTCACATAAACTGCTCCTGAGTCGATCAATTAGGAGAAACCTAAGGACAAAAGCAGAAATGATGATAAATCATAGACAGCGTAATGTTTCTGTACTTCTACAAGTTCTCCAACACCGACGCCTGTTCTGAGGCGGGTTTCATCCTTCTGATAAAACATGTTTTTTTCCAGCGGGCCACCATCCACTGTGCTCCATCATTATTATGATAATCTGTCACGGTACATCAAACAGCTTCTGGCTTATAAATTATAAAGATAATTAATGGAAAATGTTTGTCAGAGTGCACCAGCAGGACCCTGACGTCCACCGTTTTTTGTTTTTTTTTAGCAGCGGCACCAACTTGTGCACATCGTACAAGGTGGTAAATATTTACCACACCACGCCGTCCGTCAGCCCGCCTGACACACTCTGTGGCTCGAATACTGAGCCTATGGAGGGAGGAGAGCGGACAGAAACAAAGCCGATTTACACAAGTTAATGTACTCTTTCACAGTCCTTGTACTTTACTTTATACTTCTTAATTTTAACTCAACTACAGTTACCTTAATTACTTGTCACTAAGGTTAATTACCTCGTGATTTACACATTAACACATCAACAGTTAGAATCTAGTGGTAACATTTATATAATTTGGAAATGGAGCAATGCATAATGAGTGTTTTAGCCATATTCTGGTGCTGATATATTTCACATGCAGGACTCGTAAACACTATGTTTCGACTTGTGTTGCTACTTTTACTGAAGTAACACTTCTTCCACCGCCTCATTAAATCAGGCTCCACAGTAAATTCCCTTCATTACATATATTTGACACATTTATGTGGTTTATATGAGTAATTGCAGTGTCATTACTCTAAAAGGATACGATGACATGCAAAAGTCCCGACACACCTTTCAGCATATTCCATACAATGAGTGGTTTATTGCATCTTAAATCAAATCAAACGTCTACGTATTAGAAACATCCACATTTAGTCGCTCGTGATTTAAACACTTGTGTCAAACTGCATATTTGAAATGTGTATGGATCCTGCTCAGGGATGTACAGCTGTGACCAACACTGGTTTTGAATTTGACTGGCTGTTTTTTTTTTTTGTTTGTTTTTTTCCTTTGGCTCCAGATTGGGATCCAGTGGCATCAGAGGTGGTGTTGGAACTTAGAGAAGTGAGGATGTTGGGCCTCCCTCCTGTGTCCAGTGTCACAGTGTAGAACAGGAGATAATGTCAGCACTGTCGGGATTAATCTGCCTCAGCTAAGGGCAGAGATTAAGGCCATCCATGAAAGTGGGACAACGAGGCATCAGTGCTTAGCTGGATGGAACGGAGCCGCAGCAGCTGGAACAGCGCCGCCCTGCGTGCTCAGAGACGAAGGTGCGCCCATCCTACCGCGGGATCCCCGTGAGATGAAGTTTCACTGCCTGTTGCCTCCCGTAAACACGCTCACAAATCCATAAAAAAACAAAACAAAAAAAAAACACATCTCTTTATAGTTTTCATTTCTGTCAGCACAAGCTTGGAAAAGGCACTGTGTGAGAGCTGTTTTCAAGTCCCACGTGTCATAATGTTTTGCTCATAGATTTAGGACATCCTCATGGATAATTAGAAGTGTTTGACTTGTAAATTTTAAATAACATTATTACAGCCCCCTTAACCCATCATAACTCAAAACATGGCCTCATATTCAGCAACCTTTATCATCTCCCCTTCTGCTGTTTCCAGTGACTCACTGGTGCTTGCACGCCAAACCCTTTAAATTAGAGTTAATTGCAGTGAGAATCATAAACAAGACACGTGCATATTAAGAGCGCTTAATGACTACAGAACTAGCAGATAATTTGCGCATAATAAACACTTTTGCTGCTCACGCTGACTGAGGATACACGCCTTCATTACACTCTCACATGTCGAGATAGCCGCAGTTCTTTGCATCGATGCTGCTGGAAAGCACCTGAAAATCAGCCGGTTAATTACAGAGCCAGGCCGGGGCTAAATCGGTAGCGACTGTCATTAGTGGAGCCGAGCCGCGTCTCAGAGAGTGTGGGAGTGACACGTTTATTACTTCACGCTGACAAATTGGAATCAAGATCTGCATTCACCAAACACCAAATCACCTTCTCTATTGTGGGTTACTTCCTGCTTGCCTTATTGTACTCAACACGGCGCGGTCGCCAGAAGCAGATAATACACAGGCATTATCTTCTCTCTCTCTCTAGCAGATTATGGTTTTGTTTTCTGCATTATCTTTTTAGTGCACACACAAAACAAACAACACTTTTTTTTTCTTTTTTTTTTACCTGAAACATTTGAAAACTCAGTTCCATGAGTCACTCCCTGTTGTGTGTTTTGAGCACTGCCAAAACCTGCTGCCGCAAGAAAAAACGTTACTGTGCAGCACTCCGAAACCAGAATTGTTCTGAAAATGTCCCATTCGAGAAGAAAGGTGTTCAGTAAGAGGTCACAGTGACTCTGAATCAAAGTTTCTTTGGTGACTTTTTCACTCATGCTGTAAACACGGAAGAGAAGAAGCTCACACAAACTTCACAATAACTTTAACCATTTTTTACTTAAAGCTTGGTTCGGTAAAAGCAAGTTTTCAAAATATCCAACCAAAAAAGTCCCACGCATTCCCTCCAGAGCAACTGCCTGGCTACACACATTCCCGATGCTCTACAAGCTCTCCGAGCTGTTTTAGATATGAATAGATAATAAAAATAGACATATAAACAATTGTTAAATGCTGAAGTCACATGCACACAAGCAAAAAGC
This sequence comes from Acanthopagrus latus, assembly GCF_904848185.1. Taxonomy (NCBI): domain Eukaryota; kingdom Metazoa; phylum Chordata; class Actinopteri; order Spariformes; family Sparidae; genus Acanthopagrus; species Acanthopagrus latus. Next base: position 6,572,881 of record NC_051044.1, on the reverse strand, counting down.
CGTCACAAATGTCCAAAAAAGGCTAGACAGCACCACAGTTAGGCCTATAGCTTCCTGCTGCAGCTGTGTGCTTTGTGCTAATGCTAGCCGCCAAGTGACGCCATTGCTGCCGCAGTGCTTTTGTTTCGTGGCTCAGGGGCTGTGTGTTTTGTGCTACTAAGTTAGCTAGCTGCTGAACAACAGGCTCAGTGGCTGCATACTGTGAGTGTGGTACATCGTTTTCACCGCCAACCATATTCAGCTTCCTCTTGTCTCATTCACCAATAAGAATGTTATCATGATGTACTTAAACAAACACGGCTATCATTAGTACTGTGGAACAACAACTGGTCGACAACTGTTTTTTTTTTTTTTTGAAGAGCATCTGATTTCTTGATTGTGGCTGGGATGTTCAGACATTTTCTAAAAATATGATAAATAACAAATAAATATATCACTTTAATTAAGCATCAGTTTAAACTACTTTCAGTTCACCAAGCTCATCAACAGTATTTCCAGAAAACTGAGACCTGTGAGGATTTGTGGTTTGTTTTTGTGCATCTCTCTCTGTTAGGGAATGCATTCTTTTAGATCATGTATGTGTTTGTTCATATTTTATTGCCAGCATGCCAAAATGCATGATATATCCCCACATTTCCCCGCTATAATATTATTGTGAGCTGGGAAATGAACATAATTGACAGTGAACTATATCCACAGATTCATCATCTCATGAGGAAAGACTTGCAGTATAGACTGATGAGAGAAACCACTCAAAAAGATTTGAAAACAAAGTTTTGCTCAGAGCGTGTGGCTAAGTCATTATGAAACCCATTATTGAATTCAATAATGAGATACAGTGTATTGATAAAGCCATATTTTAATATGAATTTGCTGCATAATCTAGCTCTTTATCAGAGCTTTCAGCTTCGCTGTTAGATAACCTAATGGTCTGGCCATGAAAATAATAAGTCGTGCACTCATAACAGGTGTTGTTGCTGTTGTGCCACTAAAATGATCTGGATGCTGATTATACTTGTACACAGAAACAGGTTATTTTACAAATTATTAAAAGGTCACCTTGGATATTTCTATGCTCTTTGACGGCTCAGTGCATTCTCAATGAATATGCAGGAAGAAGCCAGAGACCAGACTTTACAGGGTGATCTGTTGACAGTGAAACTTACTGTATGGACAGTTTACGTGGCAATTTAAAAGAGCTTTGGGAACAATTTACAGTCCTTAAATTCAGCTGAAATTAATGAACTGAAGATTACTTTTTACATAGAAGCTCAAACAGGCATTATATAAGTCCATAAAGGACCTGGAGGTTTTGTCGCCTGGTGACATTTCATTCAACACTGCTCTGTAGAGTCGAGGTCTCAAAGTCGTTCACGCTCACAAATAATATTTAAACTATCCGAGATTGGAGGTAGGCATTGGAAAAATTTAATACGGGTCTGTAAATTTGATCTATGCTTTCCCTCTGAGTGCCAGTGTACTGGCACCGCGTTAAAGTAGCCCGGCTCCATTTTACTTTTTTGTATATAATATCATAAGATGCAGCCAGGGTTAAAAAGGTGGAAATTGAAATGTAACAGCTTCCAGACTAATGGTGACCTTGTTACTAAAAAAAAAGAAAGAGAAAAATGTTTCTACTACTTCAAAGTCATGCAACTTCTTACTTGTGATCATTTTTTGATTCTCTTCTATCAAATCTGGGCGATGAATATGAAAAAGTCCTGAAAACATATGAGTTGTTTAAACCTCACAACAGCACCCAACACTGATTATTGCCAAACTTTTATCCAAACTTCCGAAATCTAACCTGGATGATTGGACCTCAAAAAAGGAATCAGAAGTTGTAGGTCGACATGAAATTCTGAGGTAACTGGCTGCTCGCAACCGTGGCAAACTGGGGCTGATGGGCAGGTGGGATCAATGGACATTCAAACAAAGGAACGTTTGAGTAAATACTGTCAATGGAACTGTTGATGCAACTCCTTTTAAGGGTGTTGCACTCAAATTTGTGCCAGTGGCTTTTGCTGATGTTACATCATATGCTCTATCCTTCTCCATATGTGCATTTAACCGAAAAATATTATATCCAGATGGATATATTATGTAAGACCTTGTGAACACCAACGTTTTGATCAGTAACTGTAAATGAATTAAATATGTTTTTTCTCTGCACCTGTGACAGATAACTATTAGATTAACCCTGTCATGTCATCACATAAAATGCTGTCACGTGTAACTAGTTTCTCCTCAACACTGGCTGCGGCACCAGTGAATCATGGAGGATGCAGTTGTTGCATTGTGCCTGTTAGGCGTGTGTTTTGCTGATAAATACGCTTCAGTGGAGAAACGGTTGCCATGGTTTTAGAGACATCTAATGGCACCCCTGCTTAAATTTGGAGGAACTCTGCTTGGAATGATTCCTTTTTGTTTCATATCAAACTGCAACGTTGTTGAGCTAACGGGTGCACAGCCGGGAAACTGTACGTTCAGAGGAGGACCACAACTCGCACACAGATGGGATAGCTACAGGAAGCCAGGCAAATGTTTCTGTTCGTGACACATTTGAACATTAGCACCATTCACCAGCCTGTTTTCCTATACTATAGGAGAATGGCCGGTCCACTTGCCTGAAGTGTCTAATTAGTTTTGACAGGGTAGATTAAAAAGAGATCCCTGCGTGGTGTATGGGGAAAGTGACAGTATGGGGAGTTTTTCAAATGAGCAATTATCACTCATATGAACATTATCTTTATCTTTTGGTGGCTTTCACTTTGGTTGGCTGCAGAGAAAAATGGAATTGTGAGTCATTTTCCTGCCTAAATCTGCTAACCTGCCTAATCTAAAGATTTATTAGGCAGTTATGTCAATTACACTCATATCTCTTAAAGTATATCTTCGAATTACAGAGGCTGGTTTATACAAATTATCTGAAAATAGAGAAAAAATGCTCAATAACCAGTCATGATATCAATCTATGAACTGTGATACAGTAGAAGCTGTACGTCTGCTGACTGACTGGAGTGTATATATTCTATAATAAATATATCAAAAAATACATTTTCATATAATGCCTGTTACATGGCGACACACAGGAAGTTACTGAAGTAAAGGCTTGACTCCAAACCAGGTGGTGGACTTTGGCGAGCACAATAAAGGAATGGCAAAACCCCAAAAAGCACTATACGACCTTGTTAACTCTGGTTATCATTGTAATCTTTTATTCCAATGTCATTTTTATTTCTTGTTGACTTATCTTCCTGTAAAGCACGTTTCTTGTAGGTACCATATGCAAAGTAAAAGTGCTGGCATTACAACTCGTATGCACCGTAACAATGTGCTGTCTGAATGTTTCTTAAGGGAAAATGGCAGCAAGCTTTTCTAAAATGTCTCGTTTTTTACACAGTAGCGTTTTGAGGACTTTGGAGCCGTTCTGCCCCACACCTTGCCTACAGTACTGACTACATGAATCAATCAAATCGGACCTGAAAGAGCCGCCGATAAAAGGCATCTATGCAGGAATCACAGCCTGCCAATGTCAACGTTAATGGCTAATGTTTCACTAATGACTGAAAATGAAGAGGAACTGCAAACTTAAATGTGCAAAGAAGTGACTCTAGAGACAGACACTTGATTGTTGAGTCTCATTCTCAGGTTGTCAAATGTTGACACTCTGAGTTGGTGGGTCAGGTTGGCCGCCAGCCCGAAACATCAATATCTGACAGGCGCTGCATCAACTATCCTGTATTTTTCACTTTTAACCACGGTCATCAAAGTTAAAGACACATTGTTGTAACATATTATAGGGATAGTTCGACCTTTTGATATGGGGTTGTATGAGGCACTTATCCTTAGTCAGTGTATTATCCGCAGCAGATGACCACCAGCTCTCCTGCTGTGTGGAGAAACAGTGTGTAGCACCATCAGGGAAGCAGAGCAACGTCAGCAAGTCTTATTTTAAAAGAAATATACGCTATATTTAGAACATTTGTGGAGCTTTACATTGCCACCGGTTTATACGTTGGGCCTTCTTTTGGGTGGCTAAAATACATCTTGCTGCCAGTATTGTGTACAGCAGAACAATGCTCCGCTTCCTTGTTGGTGTGTCTCCACACAGCAAACTACCCCTTCAATATGTTACTAATTTTCAAAACGCTCTAATAACATAGTATTTCCTGTTCCAGACCCATCTATTTCTTTTAGGATAAGAAAAGTTTTTCATGCACAGGCCATTTATTAATTTGCCAGCAGAGCCATTGTGCTCTTGTCATAAAATGTCTGGAAGTGGTTCTGTCTCATGGTGCTGATATGAAATGAATGCAATAGACAGACCCTTTGTACTGACTGCATCATTCACTACACAGCAGCGGGAGGAGTAGCAGCCTGTCTGGACTCATCTGGTATGAGACTGTAATCTAATACCTGGAGGAGGACTAGCTAGGGGAGGGGACATTTAGAAACCAAGTCCAAAACACAACAGAAACCACAGGCAGTGGTGGGTTGGACTCAGAAACTCCCACAGCTTTATAAAGGGAGACTCTTCAGCTCTCAAGCTAAGGAGAACATGACAATACACACTAAAATACGCAAGGAACGCATACATCAAAATCTCCTAAATGCTGAGGTGTTGTCATGGCAGCACCTGGATTGAAAGCACACAAAAGGACGGAGGGCTTTCGTCAGTGGACTTTGTTCCTCTGGGACTACCAAGGCCTTAATAAGTAATTCCGAAATTGGTTGATGGGGTTATGACATTTTGTAAAACGAGCATCTTGCAGCTGAATTAAACTTGTTATGCTTGCGAGCATTTGCATCATCATCCAGATGGAGGTTCAGAGTGTAACCTAGATGGCTGATGGACTGTGCGACTTTGTGTCTTGATAAAATGTGACAGGTGATACAATTAATTTATGAAACAAGACAATGGAAATATTTCAACAGGGCAACTCATAATTAGACGTGGTTATCGCGTGCCTCCTCTGTCTTCTTCTATTAGATGCTTTTGTGATTTAAATATGCTGCGTAGCGCTGCATTTCGTGATCACGCGCGCATGTGTATGTGATTTCTTTAATTTGCATAGAAAGGTAATTGTGAGTGATTTGTGTGAGGGAGGATCATACACTTAACCTAGCAAAACATATTAGCAGCTGCAATGGAGAGCTTTATTACTGCAAGATTTATTTCATTACTTTGCAAAAATGCAAAAATATTAATAGCTGAGAATACTTTACATTTTTGGGGGAGAAAATAAAATAATAAATGTATAAAAATAATAATAACAACAATGCATTTTTGACCAATCTGTTTGGTTCACTTTTCAGAAATGAAGAACCGACATTTGAAGAAATGTTCACGTAAATCGTTGCACAATAACTGTCAGTTTGTAGATTAATGCTAAAAAGACAATGCACTCAAAATAAAATCTGGGTGTTTTTACACTAAACTACTTCACACTACGCTGTGTGATGTTACATTATGCGTTGTTTTGTTATGTTGAGTGTTGTTACATTTTTGTTGTTACATTATGTTAAGTTAAACTGCACTGCGTTGCGTTACATTGTCTTACGCTATGTTTTGTTTATGTTATTATGATGTTACGCTACATTATAGTACATCACATTACATTATGTTACATTAGGGGAAGGTTGTGTCATATTATGTTATGTTGAGCTTTGTTTTGTTACATTGAGAACATGGAAAATAAACAGAATTAATAAAAACTCATTCTATTCTTAAATGAAAACACAGTTTTTGTCAACATTGTCCATTGGTTTGTAATTATTTTACTGGCATTGTCAGAGTCATGTTGTTTAACATTTTAGTAATGTATGCACCAATAATATTTGTATATCATGTGTATACATTTCTATAATATTTACATTGTGTTTGCATTGGTCTGTGGCGCTTGTGAGCCCTGAAAAATAAATAAAATTTCAGTGAATGAAAATATTATTAATGGGATGACATTGGGAGATCATTTTGGAAATGTCATAACATATAAGCAACAACTTGCTAAGTGCATAGTCCAGTTACAAAGAAGAGACAGAATCCGATTATGTGTGATATCAGGAGACACTGACCCAAGAGAAACCAGTGTCTGTATAAATGTTATTGATTGGCATAAAGATTGATGATCAACAATGCTGCAGCATTCAGCCGTGCGTTGCCTGTATCTGTTTGACTTGACTGTGTTAAAACAACAATGCAGGGAACTCAGAAGTCATCACCCTGCATGGCCTCTGCGTCTGAACAAACAAACAATTTGCCTTGAGCAAATATATCGCCTACCTTTTGCAGAGACATCCAATACAAATTTCCCCCAAGTTACAAACACCTAACAAACAAACAAACGAACAAAAAAAAGAACCCTGAAATGTGTCACTTATTTGTCACTCATGAAGGGTTTAAACGTCATGCCAAACGTCTTTGGCTCAGGCGGTGGGGGTGCAACATGCCTTTGCCAGATGTTAATGGAATTTCTGCCAGCATCCAGGGTAATCTATCCATTTCCAGATGGATTTCCTCATTTCATTAGCTCTTGATTTGGTCATGAGCCACCTTGAGCAACCTCCGAATTACCAACATAACTGATATGTTGGTGGGAAGACCTATTAATGGTTTGAATTCAACAGTGAATGCCTCCTGACATTTAAGATAATAAAACACTTTATGTTAATTTTAATGAAAAATACAGACCATGTTCAGAGTTTTTTTTTTTTTTTTTTTTTCTGCCTCCATGGCAGCCCTTTATAGCAGTTATCAGCCTTTAACGAACCATATAAATTATGCAAAATTATTTTTCATTTCCTATCAGCCACACTGGGCTTTTGTGGTGATAGACAAAGAAATCTGTCCACCTGCAGGAGAGTTAAAGCTACTTGATGCGATGTATGGCAGGATGATCCATGGGCTTGCCACCATCACAGATAAGCAATCCATGTTCTTTTATTGAAGCAAGAGCTTTTCCAAAGTGTAGTGGTTTGACTCTATATTGCAAGTCCAGACCTTTATGAGTAATGACCTGTTACAATGGTTATCCCCCCTGCGGCTCCAATCACTCAAGTGATGGTACAGTGGGAGAGCAGTGGGATAAACTAGCCCTGGGCAGTAATTACACAGTTCTAGTGCTCTGACTGAGATGGTGTGGTCTCCGTTCACTCCCCAAAAACCTGAAAGCAGTGAAAAAGACAGAACAGCAAAAAAAAAAAAAAAAAAAAACTCTCACCCAAGCAATTAGATCCTGGTGGAGCCAGTAATGAAACAGTTAAATGCAAAAGGAAATCAATGAGTCAGTGATGCTCGTGACACGTCCCTCTCCCACAGCGGCCTGTCTCTCATGTCTGACAAATCTGTCAGCGAAGGTAAAACCGGCGCTATTTGTTCACGACAGCGATCTGCTGAAATAAAGAGCGGCTGAGCTGCTGTCTCTCCTGCAACAGAGCTGTCTCTCAAATACTCCGTGGACAACGATCATCAGGATTCATTAGAATACGACTACCTGGAGGAAAATAAATATACTGCGGTTACAGTGTGAATTAATAGCGGTAACAGTTAACACTGCTTATTTCACATGTATTTTTTAGGTTGGCTGCCCTGAAGGCACACAGCCAAACTAACGAGGCAGTAAAGAAGCCATCTCACAGAACCATAAATTACAGTCAGGAAGGAAATTTAACTTATTAGAACTCCTTCTTCCATTGTATCACTTTATACGAAGCTTCTGCAAATGTAGTGCTGAGGCGCAACATCATATTTTTTCATGATTATTCTATAATTGTTACTTTGGCAGTTGCGAGAAATATTTACATATACATTTACGGCATTTAGCAGATGCTTTTGTCCAAAGCCACTTACAGTAATTCATACATACATTCATACACTGATGGTGGTGGCTGCCATGCGAGGTGCCGACCAGCACATCAGGAGCAGTTTGGGGTTCAGTATCTTGCCCAAGGACACTTCAACATGCAGACCAGGGGAATCGGACCAGCGACCTTCCGATAACAAGATGCTGGCTCTGTCCCTGAGACACAGCCCAACAGAAGGTCATAGTATTTGGCTCGCCTTAATTTGTGATTTATTTTCTTGAACCAAATACAACTGCTCCCCCTCCAATGTTTTTATTTTCCAAAGATTGCCACAATGTGTATAACATTATGACTGAGCATTATAAATTAGTTCTAAACATCTAGTTGATCAGATTGTTTGGTAGGCTCTATGTATTGTATAGCAAGATTTTTTATGCAGACTGCAAAATTTGCATTTCCATATCTTGCCTCTTGCATTATCTAAACTGGAGGTAAGTGTTTGTGCACCAACCCAGAAAATATAAACTACATAACAATGCTTGACGTAACATTTAGCCACTAAATGTTGTGCCATGTCACATGGCCACTGTTGTTTGAATCATCTGCCTTCTTAAGTAGCTGCCAGTTTGTTGCACAACCTTGATGCTAAGGAAACACAGATACCACGTGATACCAACGCCGTTCTACTTTTGACTGACAGTCCCTGCAAGAACCTTACACCAACTGTCAGAGTTCTCACACAGCAATACAAATAATACAAGCTCTGGAGATGATTTATTATTAAAAAAAAAAAACATTATCAATCTGACCTATAATCAACCACAATGGAACTGACAACTTCATGAAATTTAAAAAAAAGGTATCCAAGGAAACAAGAGAAGAATTTTGACCTGCTTACATTTTTTGCTATTTCGATTTCATATTGCATTAGTATACAGTATTTCCTAGGAAATTACTATTTACGTATCTTAAATTGAAGATATTAGAATAAATATTTGCCAGCAGTTCAAGGCTCAGGTCTTGTAAATGTCACATAGCAAACAACTCATCCATTTCTAACTTCATTAAAGTTGTAGAAATCGTCAGTACACAGTAAATCTTAATGACCCTCCTCTGTTTATTCTCCCTCTCCACCGTATTCTTTTTCAATTGATTTTACTGCTGGGAGGATTTTTGGCTCCGTTCTCCGTCCCGACATAGTAAGTGGCTGGTTTACTGAAATTACACACAGGTGTGGACAGTCACTGCGAGTGGTAAATACACAGAGCAGCCCTTGTTGATTTTCACTGGCTGTCTCCTTGGCAAGCAGTATTTCTTCTATGTTCAACCCATGATAATTACAGAGAAGCTCATCAGTCGTGAGTCATTACATTAAAATAACAGACCATCAAGTTTGTGACATGTGCGTTGTTATTACGTGACAATTTGGCCGAGGTGTATCTGCGAGTCCCTCACCTGTCTTCTTAAATAAACTCACAGTTAATTAATCTACGTTACACACACTGCTACCGCTAGTGTTTCATTATATGAATAAAGGAGTTTTATCTCACTTCAATAGGCAAATGTTTAAAATGCAGAAGAGTCATTTCTTAAATAGGAGTCTTTTCACTTCCTTTTTCACTGTCACCGCCACAGCAAATGTGTTAATACTGATTAAAGAGCAATCTAAGAGAGGTGTGAAACAGTGCGAAGTGAATGTGGGTTACCCAGAGCTATATACAGGACACAAAACACACTTCACACTACACCACTGACTGCAGGTTGTACCAGCTTCTCGTGCAGCTTGTTATTTAGTCAGTTCCGAGGTTAAACCTTGGCCTTCCTTTACCGCTCAAGTTAACATTGACTGCTTGCTGCACAGGGAGTGAATCATCTAGTGAACATTCCAACAGAGTGATATTGCAGATTTGTTTTTTTGAGTACAACAGGAACAGGAGATTCTTTTTTAAAAATACATTTTTAATTGCACATTTGTATTTCTCTTTCTCTATTTGGCACAGGTTTAACAAACAGACTGTCCTTGAGAAAATATTATCCTCAGATCTGAACACTCACCAGTAGCCTGCTGCACCTTTTATATATAATATATAACTTGTGAAATGATTAATCCAGCTGTTCAGTAGTGTTATGCCTGTAGAGAGATGTTAAAGAAGTTGTGGACAAGACAAGACAATGATGAACTCCATGATTTGACAGCTCACACTCTCAGTGCGCCGATCACTCATGTCACGGCCGTGGCTGCAGGCTGAATTAGTTGGTGATTTAGACTTTTGAAAGAATTCAAGGTATTTTCTGGAGGTCATTTCCAAAACAGTGCATAGGATGTGTACTCAACCTGTACGCACACACGGAAAACTAGGAATCCCTTGTGCCTTGTGCCATATTTCCACAACTGCATATTCACAAACCTGTGGGCAGTGTTCAATCTATAGATCAATCAAATCAATCAATCTTCTCCTGACTTCCTCCTTTGCAGCTGTAATAATTACTACAGCCACCAGAGGTCGCTGCTGAACAGGAAATGTAAGTATGTGCTTAATAAGCTGCTTTCAAACTCTATATGGTAGTTTGTTTCTTTATTGATGAGGATGAGCTGTATAAATCACAGTCCACCTTGGAAATATGTGCACAAAGATAAGCCTCATATCCTGCACTGTACTTGCAACCACGCAGCCATAAATGGTTAATACAAAACTCCTTACGAATGCTGATGCAGAAAAATAAGTATCTATATGTCTACAGCAATCAGACTGCATCACACACTGCCAACATGATGGTTAAAAATGGGACCTCATTTCTCTTTTGCTACAGTATAATTTTTAAGTGTTTTTAACTGAAAATGCTTGTGAGTGTTTTAAAATACACACATTTTGTCTCTGAGATTATTTTTAGGTTGTGTTGTTTGCAGGATTTCAAACTGCTCCCGGCCAACACAAGCATGCATTTGCGGTATCAACATCAAGTATTTCGACATCGCAGTACACACAGCTGTGCTATGGTGCCTGTTTAGCTGCAAGCCGATGCTAATGGCCACATTTAAACCATTTCATTTAAACCAGCTTCGGCCCTGACCAAGTCGTTAAAGTACAAATTTGCTGAGTTAAAATGTCATTATTTTCCACCAGGGTTTCATTAGGTTCATTGAATGACACTCAGTGAGGTGTGTCACCATCACTTTACAGTCTATAACATGTGGTGGTTTCAGTAATTGCGTTTTAAATAAATAGATTTTTCTTTTTTTAGCCACGTTATTGGTGTGATTGAATAAACCCTTGGAACCAGACGGTTGGCTGGAAACCCACCTGCACCATGACCCACAATGCAAAGCATATCATTTGCTTTCACCGTGTGGATTCTGACCAGCTGTAAAGCTGTTAGTTGTTCAGTTGAGAATAAGAAAATGCAAAGAATCCAAAAAGGCTGGAAAAGAAAAGACAGCAACAAGGACACAGTTTGCCAAGAAAAGCACAGTTCACAGAAATCACAGCTCTTGGATTCCATACTGTTTACAAAAGAAAGTTGGGTTTCTTCTTTTAAGCTCCTGCTTTCCTGGAAATAGATCATTACCAATTTATCATGGTTAAAAACTGTGATTACTGATCTCTTCACTAACTTTTTCTTGAAATTTGGCTAAATAAAGTGATCTCATATATATGCTTACATATGTTAATCAGATTATAACTCTTCAAGACAAAGTGTTGAACTGGCCACAGTGAGGCTTTGGGTGTGGTTCCACTTTTTAATAAAATCAATCAACGATACTTTCATCTTTAAAGTTCTCACACTAAAAAATTGTATCACCGCAGAACAGAACAGTGTTGTTAGAAAAGCTGAGCGAGAGCCCAGTTCCACAGCCTCTTGACTTTCTCAAAGATTTATTCTGATTCCCAGAACAAAGACATGGGCTTAAGGTCTCAACTCATGTAGAGTGAGAGCAGATCACAGTTTTCACAGCGTTTTTATGCAGGGGAGCATTTTGCCGATTTACATAACATGGTGTAGCTGGTTATTCATACTGGACATTTGGTTTGCCGGTCCTGGACAGAGTACAAACTGATCTGGGTGAGTGTGAGCTACCTTAAACGTCTTCTTGTGCTTTCATGAATAATTTAATCTTAACAGTCACGCTGAACTTACTCAGTATCTGCTGTGTGAACTTAAGGCTAAGGTATGGTGCTGTATAGAAGTGGAAGAGCATGATGTATTAAATCATAGAATACAGATCAGAGTTTACAGGAGTCAAAATATAAGCGCATTTCAATCATAAACTGCCGCATAGCTGTGGGTGGACCTGGGCTCACCTATGTGGCAGTTCTGCCCACCTAATCAGAAGAATCCTCGATGGATTCAACCACTCAACAGCAGTCAGTGAACACGTCACCATTAAAATAAAAACAAGTCTGGTTTCTTGCCTCTTGTTTACCACGTGCACTTGACAATCATAGGTAAGTGCATTTATTGTGGGCTAAAGTACACAGTGATAAAATTGGTGAAACAAAGCGGTTTGCTTCGGTTTGTAACATAAAGACGTTGCGAGGAGCAGGAAGAAGTGTGTTCAGCTCAAGTTCAGCCGTCTTTCTTCACAGAGACACCAGTGTCAGTTTCTCCTGAGCTGTTCCAAAGTAATGACATGAACATGACCGCTGGTTCAGCCCTCTCCCCATCAGCAGCAGCACCAGCAGTGTACGACTTAGCTCCCGATTCTCCAACAACATCCACCCATCCATGCCAGAGTGCAGGTACCCACAGTTAATGAGCATGCACTTGCTGTTGTGTACTTGTATCCACTTGATATTGATTGTCAGTTGCGTGTGTTTGTGTAAGATGTGGCTTGTTTGGTTAAACTGTTGGTTTTCATGTGGTCAATCACAATCACTCACCTGCATCTTACTGTATGAACATCACCTGCTCGGGTACTAAAACTTGCCCTTGAATAAACTGCAATTTCCAAAGCAAAGTTGCCTATGACGTAATTTGTAGGGTGGAGGGTTTAAAATGTTTTTTTTTTGTTGGTTTTTTTTTTGACTGAAGCAAAGAGGTTTGTAGCGGTTTAAAATGACACAAATGAGTTTTTGAGATTAATAAAATATCATGTGTTTGTTGTCCAACTTAGTTCAGCTTTATCGCACAGTTCCAGGGTCGTGCTGTCTGTTGGTTTTCAGCTGTAACAAACTGTCCCCGTGTAATTGAATATTAACATGAAGTATTCAGACAACCACAGTGCAACAGCTGTGCTTCAGTGTTCAGTGTTTAGATGTAAGCCTGTGCTAATGGTTGCATTTAAACAGTGACCAGCTTTGGCCTTGGCCCATTCATTATGGCGAAAATTATGCCAAGTTAAAGCGCCGTTATTTTCCACCAGGGTTCCATTAGGTTTACTGAATGACATCCAATGAAAAGTGGCGCCAATACAAAGAACTTCCTGTATTGGTTTGCACTGAACAAGAACTTGAATGAAACCAACAGATAGCATTGTTTGTTTGAATCTTAACTCACTGTGTGGATTCTGACTGATGAATTACTACGTATGTCATTCAATCCAGAATTACAAATCCTTTGTAAGAGAATGTCCTGATTGAGGCTGAGAGAAAGAGACAGCAACGAGGACACAGTTTGCCAAGAACCTGCTCAGCTATTTGAAACCAGGCCTGCAGCTTCAATGCCACGGACAGAAGGAAGTTTGTTTCAGAGTTTTTGAGAGAAGATCAATTATGTTTGCTTCTGCTTCCCTGGAAATAGATCAATAGTTATTCATCGTGGTACAAAATTTTGATTGCTAATCAGCACCTCTAATGTGCCAATCACTGACATCTTATGAATTCTAAATTAAACACCACTGGCATCTTTGATTTGTCCCTGAATCTTAAAAAATGTATACAGATCCCATCATCCAGTAACAACTGTATTTGATTGTGCTCCATTTCCTTTACATAACACGTGTAATTTATTTTGATGTAGGTTTTTCAGTGAAGGTTTTTTTTTTTTTCCCCTAATCCTGCAAACAAATACATGGAGCCAACTAAATAACTGGAGCATGCCAATTGACCTCTACTCTCTCTCTCTCTTGCTCTCTGTCAGCTTGACATTTCTCCAAAGCATGAAAAGAGAGCGGAAATCAAATAAAACATTTTAAAAGCATGATAATGCAATGATAAATGCAGGTTGAAGGGCTTATTTAATTCATCTATCCAGATGGCTGGGTTGAGGCCTCAGCGCTAAATCATGACAGGGGGAAGATTAATCTGTACTCTCCACTCTGGTCATGAAGTGGCCTTGAACTCTTCATCTTTTTGTAAATACTACATAATGTATACAAAGGCGGCCTTTTTTTGTCTCCTTATCACAAATACTGACATTATTTAGAATATAAATTTTTATCAGTTCTTCGAGACGTTGCATGGCGCAGTTCCCGTCGCCCTAGAAACAGTTATTTAATTTGAAGGTGTCACTGAAGACATGAATTATGATGCTCTCCCTCCCATCACACGAAGTTAAGCCGACTCAACATCCGAGCGTCTGACTTTGAATGTGAGAGGGAAATTAATAGTAATGATGCTGCTGTGTAACAGTACTGCCATCGCCACAATGAGCAGCGGTTATTCAAAATAGGGTTGATGCATGTTGAATGTGAATCACTACACAGAAGTAAAAGCTCCCAACGAGTATCTTGAGTACATATTTTACTTAAAATAAATAGTTACAACATGTCAAAAAAGACGTAAAGGCTATGAGGGAACCCTGATATTTCTGTAACATTATCCAATATGTCCAGCAGTCATGCGGGGACCAGTCATGTTTGTGTGCCAACAAAGGCATGCAAAGCAAAACACTTGTAATGTTCTCATATTTGTTCAGAGGTCGACAGCTCCATAGCGGTTCCTCGCTACGCTGGGAGATTTGGAGACGTTTACTGTGACCGAATGATGTGTCTCTTGCTTATTGAATAGCAAATCGGTTCTCAAAACGTTAACAGGTTGAATCAACTTTGAAGCGGCACTCGGCTCACTTTGGTTGAAACTGGGGAATGAGTGACACATCCAACCGCCATGAATACCTCCGGTCCAGACTTTTCTTGTCTTCATCCCTCTGCACTAGGCCGGCGCTTGAACAAGTGATGAGCGTCTGGAGGGCTGTGGCATCAGCCTTAGAAGCCAGCCGCCACTGAACAGCCCGCTGGATTTGACACCTTGGGAGTGAGAACAGGCTGTGATATGACAGGTACTGTAGAAACGTTGCACATACAAATGTGAACATATCCGGGGTTTCCAGACACATCAAACTGCCATCTTTTTTTTTCCATTGGCGACAGGGCTGTGACCACGTGAGCGAGTTCAAGTATCAGTGCTGCTCTGTAGGGGACACGCACGCAATCTCATATGAGCCCGCGTCGATCTGCGTCATAAGTCATAAATGCATTATCTCGGCATGATTTGTAAGTAAGTAATTAGATGCCAGGAAGCGGGAAGGGCTCTGGATGTTTGAGATGGCGGAGCTTCGGCCCCAGTCATCGTCTAAGCAGGTAAACTGGGCCGTGCTTTCACGAGCTGGGAGAGACAAGAATAGCATCAGGCGTTCCAGTCAAGTCCAGTTCCAGACACTCCTCGTCTATCACGGGGCCTGCACTCTGGTCTGAGTGCTGCTATTGTGTCTAATGCAGTAATGGACGTTTCCTCTCACTTACAAAAATAGGGTGCAGCTCATTAATTCTTAAAAACAGAAAACGTTTATTTCAGTATCCCAAATGATGCGTTATTATCATCAAGCAGGTGACGTAAAACGCTCAGTTGTGTTTTCATCCCTTGTGAATCACAACAAGCACACAAATGCGAGATAAAGCGCCGAACAACTCCTCTGCATGTTGGATTAATATTTATAAAAGCAATGTAATGTGTATCCCACTGATAGTCTAATGTTTGTGTCCGGGAGAGCATTAGAGGGAGATGCCAAGTGCCTCTTGTGCGCTCAGCATGGGTGCTCAGCATCGACAAGAAGCTCCGACACGTCATCTCGCTCCTGTGGCATTTAGTCAGTGCCGGTGGCAGCAGAGAGAGCCGACTCGCGTCGTGCTCCGACTCTGTTCCTCACCTCTGTCGCTCTCTGGCACGCCCCGAACAGCCCGCTCTGTCTGCGCGGCACTTAGAATCAACATAATTAACTGTTGTGTGTTTAATAATGTACAGAAGTGTTAAGCTGAATGCACCGCTGAAACCCCAGCTGCCTGATATAAAATGACTCCATAAAAATTTGTGTGGAAATGCTTATTGCTTTAATTAAGTAGACGAAAAAATGGAAACACTTCTTATGATGCACATATCCATGATGTATTATAACTACCCGCATAATACATGGTGAGAGTCCCGGGCCCCTAATGATGCATCGTGATGTCTCATAACGAGTCATTATGATCACTGCAGTTTATAAGGTCAAGCATCACGACTGTTTGGCATTTTTTTCAGCATGAGCGGTTGTGATTAAATGTGAACAGGCTCTTTCTGTAGAAGGCATAGCCGGAAAAGGGTTTTTCCACATGCCAAATAAATCTACAGCATAGAGCAGCGGTGCATATAGAGCATCGTATTGTTTCCTTAATTGTCCAATGCTCAGATAATGAAAAACAATCGCGGGTCCTACACATCTGAAGAGCTTTTTACCTCAAATTATAACATTTGTCAAGCCCTGCCACATCATAACATCATGTTCACTGCAGGAACAGTATGAAACAGGCCACTGAATCACTCAGTTAAAGTTAGGGGGAGAATAGCATCGAGGTTCAGGTTCGGGTTAGGTCAACTACAGCTTTTGCTCACAGTGCAGCCATCTTCCAGTCTCCGTTCAGGAGGCAGACACCCTCTCTACATTTAAGAGCAGGCTCAAATCGTTCCTTTTCAATAAAGCTTAAGGCTCGGGCCTGCACGGGTCCTTAGCGATGCTGCCACAGGCTTAGACTGCCGGGGGGACTCCCATGATGCACTGAGCTCCTCTCTCCTCCTCTTCCTCTCCTTCTGTACACACTCACGTCTCATTACTACATGTTGCTAACGAGGCTTCTGTGCTCCCTCGTCTGATCAGGGTGGGCTCTGCTGCTGTGGTCGTGCTCAACTCCACCTGATAGAATTATTATTCTTGCTGTTGTTGTTGTTGTTAATTCTCTCATTATTATTATTTTGAGCAGTTGTATAGCTGTTAGCATTATTAATATTCATATCTCCATTAACGCAGCTGCTGTTATTGTTGTGGTTGCTATACATCTGTTGTGATTAATTCAAGAATACAGTCTAGATCTGCTCCAGTTGAAATGTGTCACGAGATATCCTTCTGTTGTGCATATATAAATAAAGCATAATGGACTCGATTTGACTTAATACTTGTGGTTGGGCTACCTTGACTTTCATCATAAAATAATGAAGGATAAGTTTACCTGAAAAAGAAAAGTCGGGAGAAATATTGTAGCCAACAAAACATTTCTGGAGCTTCGCAGCAAAACAGCAGCATTCTGCTAAACAACTGAGGTAGACGGGGGACGTTTCAAAATGTAAAAAAAAACAAAAAACAAAACATAAAAAGGTTTGATACAGCTCCTCTTGTGTAACCGCATCTCTAGAAGCCCAGAGATCCAAAACTGATTTGAAAAAAACATTATTTACAACCTGCTAGATCGAGTTTGTACTCCCACTTGAGAGGGAATGCCAGCTAATGCTTTTTGCCTCAGCAGCTTCTGTGAAGATTCCTCCCTTTGACCTGACTCAAAATTCACTGTCTGAAGAGCCGTATGAGCCATTTGTCTTTTTTAGTCCTTATTTATTCATTTTAAACAAGTCTCCATCTACTTCAGATGATTAGTGTTAATTCTCCAATGTTGTTTTGCTGAAAAGCTCCAGAAATGTATCATAGACAACGAGCCTTCCCCCTTTTCCTACATAATAATGACTCAACATGCATTTTGTTTTTTCAGGTGAAGTTGTCCTTAGAATAGCCATTACTGAGTGCTGGTGTGATTTGACATGGTAAGGAAATCAGTATAAGTTTTACTGGGTAAGAAGAAATAAAGGAGAACAGTCAGCTCTTGTATAAAGATGTGTAAAGATGGCGCCATCACAACACCTGCCCTCGTATATACCATGGAGGAGTGTGGCTGCAGAATTACACACCGTATGAGTGGGTGATATTTAATTATCTCTCATGTGTGCAAGTACGTTCATCTATCAAATATTGGCTTTTTCTATTTTTAGTCCTCCCCACACTGTAATAAAAATCAAATCTGCATATGCCTACATGTTCCTGTACCATAAGTCTCTGCGGTAATGAAATGCTGTGGAAAACAACGATCAATTTAAGATGTTTGCTTCAAAATGTCATGTACATTCCTTTCAGAATAATTGTAGAGCCCTGCTGTGCTTATCAGGGAGCTTTCCCGATAGCTTCATAATGGGAGTGAGGGTGGACTTATAAACATATCAATGCTGCCTAAATCGGGTTTTTCATTTTTGTCTTCAGGGTTATGCAAAAGATATCGCTCCTCTGACAGCTATAAGAATGAAACATGGCAGAGAGTAAATAATTAAAAGCATAATTTAAGGCGACTGTCAGATAAAATACAATACAGCAAAACTGTGCTGCAGAGTGAAGTTATACACATATGGTTCATTCGTGTCTTTGTTAAATGTACCTCTTCCACTGGTGGATGTATGAAGAGCTGCAGTGGAAACCATGCACTACTGTGTATGTAACTAAACTTTGTATAGGGAGAAAAAAAATATTTTAGGACAACCTAACTAACAATAGCACACGAAGACAAAGGCACTTTTTTTTTCTCTTACTGTGGAATGTATTTATTTATTTACATAATTACTTTTTTTTTGGTACCAACATACGAGCCTGCCTATCTGGACCAGCCAGGTGTGTTTTTGTGAGCAAGGTTTACTATCGGAGGTGCACACGGGAGCACCGCTACACACAGTGATGATGCGCAAGTACAAGCCAACATAGTTCAGGAAATGAAATGGCAAAAAGTCAAATAAAGTGCTTCTCAGTGCAAAAATATGTAAACAGAGAGGTTTGTCTAAAGATGTAAACTGCAACACGTATACTTTAAAGGAACAGTATGTGCGTTTTATTGGCATCTAATGGTGAAGTTGCTGATTGCAATAGCAGTCACTAATAACATGCAAAACACAAGAGGACGTTTCAGAAAGAGGGTTCGATTTGCCCCATCTGGGCTACTGTAGACGCTTTACAGTGCAACAAGGCGATTGTGGTGGACAGCTGACTCTGTCTGTAGATATGAACAGCTCATACTCAGGTTTCACTCCCATTACATGCCAACTTCACATAGCCAGTATATATGGGGGAAAATGTCACTATATGCAGCACTTAAATTCTCCTATAGTGACCTCAGTTGTCCACAAGAGCTCTCAACACTCACACACGTGCGTGATGCAGCCTCCATCAAACCCAGCGACAAAAAAGACTGTGATTTTCTTTCGCTCTGCCAGTCTCCTCTCCTCCTGCCTCCGCACAGTCGCGACAGAACATTACTACAATTACCTCAGCATTACAGAACTGGGATAAGTATTCGCAATAGCTGAATTTGGTCATTACTGATGAGAGCTTTCGCGGCGGTGTGTCCTTACAGGGCACAGCGGTGTGCAGCATCGAGCCAGAATCCGCTGTGATCTCTCTCTCTCTCTTTCTCTGTCTTATGTTTATATTCCTTTTAGCTCTCTCCAGCTTCTCGGGGTGCATCAGCTGCAGAAAAAAAAAAAAAAAGGAAAAAATAGCAGCCACAGTAGGTCCTCATCTAATGCTCTAAAATCCAAACAACGATGGAGGAGAGGCGTCCAGCAGTCTGGGTGCAGATTTGGAACATTTGGAACGATACGTGCGCCTCTAAACAAGTTGCCCTTCAGTTGCTTTCAGTGTGTTTGGGCCTTTGGTTCAGGAAATGAAAATATAAATAAACATTTTATATTCCATCTGTGCCAAAAGAGCCCTCTAAATCCCACAAAATTCTACATACTACCTATGTCTATATATATATATATATATATATATATATATATATATATATATATATATATATATATATATATATATATATATATATAAAATAAATATCTAAATTGTATGACGTTTAAGAAAAACTACAACCACACACACACTGCACTGCTTATGTCTTTTTTAAAATTACCTGAGTATATTTATAAACCTCGGGCCCCTGCTGTAGGGGACAGGGGATGTCAGCTAACCCAGTTTGTGTGACTCCTCCACTGCATTTGCAGAGAAATTCTCAATTTTCAATCTAGCATAGGGTTATTGGCACCTGCCCTTGTCGCTCATCTTCCACATGATGCACTGACTAATCTAGCGTACCCTTCCCTACCTGCAAATGTGTTTAGTGAAGGGCAGATAAGACCTGTCACATATGAAATCTATTTTTCTCCCCACCCCACCTTACTGGTAATGTCCTGACTGATGTAATAGCCACAGCTGATGTTGAGACATGAATGGGGGGAGGAAGTTAATGGAACATTCCAGACTCATTGCATACGATGAACCAACTGATTTAGAAGTGTGATGCCATTTCCAAGGTAAATATGCACATTTCTCACACATGGCTGATCCGATTTTTACGTTATTATTTTGGCAATCTGATAAATATTTGAGTTATTTCAATTTTTTTTTTTTTTTTTTTTTAATTCCCTTTAGTATCAGTATCATTACAAGATAGCAGTACTGCCTTGAATTGTGCAGCTGGAGAACAGAACAATCAAGCCCACTCAGGTGGTGTCAAATAACTCACTTCCCTCAGCAAACTGCAGATTAGATACAGCTGTCATATTGACTGTTATCCCTTAGCTTCTAATGTTTCTATATATACTGCTTTGCCTGTCACTGCAAGGAGTACATCTAAGACTTGCATTACCCTTTGTCATGTATTTTGATCACTATAGTCTATTTATAATGTTTCATAAAAGCTTTCTTTCTGCCAAGTAATAGGGATATGTAGTTATGTCAAATTAGCTTTGATTCTTGCTAATTGTTGACCTTACACAAAATAAATGTATTATGCAATCTCTATTGATTAAAATGGTAATGTTGATGATAAAAGATTGCGAAGGGCTCTTGACAATTAACAATGGAAGGTGTTTTGTAACGAGCCACAATGATTATTGTGTTCTTGTAATCAACCAACACGTCCAAATCCCGACTCGTCAACATCAGCAGCTTGTTTAGTGGCCTTAAGCTTCAAACTTTGCACGTGAAGGGATCTGCAGTCAAGTTAGCAATGAGACGTCATTTACAAGGTCTGGATAGACTTTAGACAGCCTCCTCTTGTGGGGAAACCAGACATGTCGATTACCGAGTGCAGTTAGAAATGCTCAATTCAGTTCTTTTCCCCATCCGCTCTCGATAATAACTGTCATATACTGGTAGGCAAGACACATATGAACTTTGATTGCATTTCCATGGAGTAATAATCGTACATTTTCATCCTTGAGCTGCAGAACTTGACTGCACTTGGTAATCGACTTGCATGGCAATTAAACTTACACCGGAATATCCCTTTAAGGTTGGAAAACTACATGTTTTAGGTTCCAAAACTACATGATAAATTTAGGCTCAAAAACTATTTGGTTAGGTTTAGGCCTCAAAACTAATGGGATAAGTTTAGGTTCCAAAACTACTTGATAAGATTTAGGCCTCAAAAATACTTGGTTAGGTTTAGACTCCAAAACTACTTGGTTAGGTTTAGGCTCCAACATAACTTGGACACATTCAGGCTCCAAAACAATTTAGTTCCAATTTAGGCTCCAAAGCTAACTCTTTAGACACCACAACTAGTTGGTTAGGTTTAGGCTCCAAAACTACTTGATAACATTTAGGCCTCAATACTACTTGGTTAGGTTTAGGCTCCAAAACTCATTGGACAGATAACATACTTGATGCCACTCACATAAGTGACCCGAGTTACGTCATTTATGAATGAAACTTACTTAAAATTACATACATTTAGAACAAATAACTCTTGACTCTTGGTCACAAATGGCAGACGCACCCCAGTGTTGAAGGGAAAGTTCAGGTAATGACCCATCCAACCTCCTTGACTTTGACTTTCTCACTCTTTATAATACTGGGGCGATTCAAGAAGTGATGCTACACGGGTGCACACAGCTTCAAACTTAGATGCAAAGGGCCACTGACCGGGCTACTGGTTTGCACATGTTAGGAGTGAGAACATGTTGAATCAACACAGAGAGACGACGCTGAATGTTTATGTCTTGCATAGTTTTGGGGTGTGTATTCTGGATGTACCACCATAAGGACCACTGTATTCCTAAGGTATAAAAAAGATTCTACTTTCAAACAACACAGGCAAAAATCAGCCATAAACCATGAACAGTCCAGAAATCCAAGTGCATTTTTCCACAAAGTCTGGAGGAAAGTGCTTAATATGGCAATGAAAAACACTTCTGGAGTCTTAATTGCAATGAGTGCCGGGCTGGCGTTGTGGACACCATGGCACAGAACCCAGACTGATTTTCCAGGGATATGGTTGCATTTTCTGGTTCAGAGCACTAAGCGTTACCATGGAATGACTCTCATCTGGGTGTTAAACGCTCAAAAGCACAGACACACAAAGTGATAACCAAGTGTCTGAGTTAGGAATTTCTGTCTTTTCTAGAGTGTTGTTAATGTTCTAAAGAAAGTTATTTCAAGAAAAGATTACAAGAACTGTGTGAGAAGGTTTCTGTGTTCTTAGGATGTCTAAATTAGCGTTTGGATTTTTTTTTTTTTTTCCCATTGATGGAATTTTAGCTCAAAAGCTGTTACCTTGAAACACGACATTTTCAAATTGTTTTTGAATCACTGAACAATACATCCTCAGACTCCCACGTTTTTTTGACGCAGTCTCTAAAAATCTGCTCAACACTGAATATGTGAATGCTAAATCCTCAAGTAAGTAAACAGTGATTACTTTTCATTAAATAAGCCAATTTACCTCAAGGTCTAAATCTGCAAGGTCCAGTAATAATGCCAGAATTTACTGACTGCAACAGAAAAGAAAAGAAGAAAAAAAAAGACATGAATCAGCATTTCATTGTATTTATCTGGTGGCTATGAAAGGATGTGGCAAGAAAAATATTTCCTCTGCTCTTTGACAGCGTTTCTTTCTTTGTGTTTCAGCTAACGAACAACAAAGCCCTGCAACAAACAGCCTTACAGACAAACAGTTGGCACTATGATCAAACACACATCCAGCCATTCAAAGCCTAATCGTGGATAGACAAACTAACCTGAAACAGACGGCACGAAAGGGAACGCATTGTCTCAGCAAAATATACTTTTCCTATTTATATCCAAATAAAACCTCTTAGAAGTTAAGTATGCAGGACAGATGGGTGCTGTGTACATTACCACTCTGACTGTAAACGCAGGCTTTTGCAGCTTTTTTTTTTCTTTTTTTCCACTCTGCCACATGAATCTCACCTGCTTTAAAATTCAAGTCAAGTAAGTGAAAGTTGGATACGACGACTTTGAGTTTTTTGCAGCACGATCCAGCCACAAATGTCCAGGTGCGTTCGATTTCAAGATCCCATTTTGCTGCAACCACGTGGCTTGAAACCGTAATCGTGCAGGGCCTCGGTCACACCGGCATTTACAACATGGAAACCCCGAACCAAAATCATTTGGTCATCTCTATCAGACTATTTCACTGAAGGGGCGAAAATAATTTGCGTGGTGAGTTTGTGGAGACAAACTGCAGCACTTACTAACCATCTCCAACGTGCCGACTTTCAGGGTATGGAGAAAACTGAAGACTCAACATAGATAGGCAATATTTTTTTGCCGTTAAGTAAACTGAGTGGTTAAGCAGCTTGACTGTGTGGAGGTGTGTCCAAGTTGTTAATTGCATCAGGCCAGCCTGAACCTGATATTTAAATCCTGCTGCTCAGAGACTCACACCTTCCAGGTTCAGCTGGACGAGCTGTCGTTTGCTAGGCTCTGTGCTACCGTGTGCTGATTACTGTAATGAAAGTGCTTTACTGTTAGTCTGTGTTCTGATACCTGAAAACAAAGGTAAACATGACTTCGTTCTAAATGTCATATGGTAAACAGGCGGCACTGTCACATTTGGACATCATGTTTGCATTCACGTTTATGTCCTCACTTCAATACCGGGAGATGGAGGGGAGGGTAGAAGAGTTACAGACGAGAAGCCTGCCAAGCCAGAGACCACAGTACGGGACTGGGTTTCAACATCTGGAAGCCTGACACCACATGATATTTTAAAGCGGATTTCAGGACAACTTCCAGCCATGTTTGTGTCGAAAAAAAAACATGGATAAAACATCTTTTCCTAACCCTAGCCATGTGCTTTTTGTGGCAGACCTAACTAGACTATTAGCACAGTGCTGCCACAACATAAAACTGACAACTGAACCATAAATAAACCATGAAGTTGCAACATCACAGTTTGCAACATACATTACCACCATTTATTCTGGCAACTGAGCAAGAGGCAAGAAGCATGTTAAACAGTTACTTTAAGTCACTCCAACATAAACACTCAAAGACTATTTCAGGAAAAATCAACAAAACAATCATCATATTGTTGAAACAAATCAAATTACAGCCAAGTGAAGGCTTGTGAATTGTTAAACCTGAGGAAAAGCAAATGAAAACATTTAAACCACCAAGCACTCATAAAGCAAAAGTCCAGTCGTGGCTCTTCCAATCCTGTTTGCAAACTGCCATCAACAAACCACCAGAGACATACGTCCCTCTGGAGCTCCTTCGCTGGCGTCTGCGGATACAACAAATTAGTGACCCAAACTCACAAACTGGGGAATTTGTTCATCCAACAGAGCATGGAAGAAATTCAGCCTTTACTCGTCTTGTTTCAGGCCCAAACAGCAAATTATGGTGGCATCATCGCTCTCTGTCTGGCTACTGTCAGTCTCGCTACTAAGCAGATCCACACTGCAAGCTGGTCACTCTGGGTTACATCGGTTGGCGTGAAAGAAGGCGAGTGGCAGGGATACACTTATTTACTGGCAGCTGATCTGAGGCTACAAGGAGGAGAGCTCAGAGGCCAGTGGGCACTAAACAAATAAGTGTAAATATTTCCCTTTAATACTGAAATGTCTTGACTACAGTTGAATAAAGTGTGCAAACAAGCCGATGTATGTTGCCACCATAGAGATGGCACCTCCGCTTTAATGGGTATTAGTTGTTTTCCAAGCGCTCACGGATTCGGCCCCATTTACACGACACAGAAATTGCAGGATTCAAAGTCCTAAATGCACTTCCATGTATTTTATGCAAAAGAACTCATCTGAAATGTTTTTGTTTTTTTTCCGGCAACAACGTTCGCTGCTGCGACGGGCAACTTAATTATTTGGTTCTCCCAGAGTCCAGCACGCACGCACAAAGTGGGTAACATGACATCCGAGGTAAGTGGGCCGCACGGCGCCGTCGCACCATCACGTTGTCATTCAAAATGAAGAGAAAGATGCATTTTACATCAAGCGTGTCGCCGTGTGCAGCTTTACATCAACAGACTATATGAATTGTTTATACGCTCACAGTCAGGGGTTTAATTTTGCATTGGCGTCGAATCAAAAAGCCTGCGACTCCCCCTCCAGTTAGTCAGAGCCGAAGGAGCCTCTTGGATGAGAGGCGAAAGGTCTTCGAGTCCAGCTGCCTACGATCCAGCACTTAGAATTACCACAACCTGGATGACTGAGAACCTTCATCAGTGTTGGCACAGAATATTTCACCATAGACAAATATACTTCATGCTTTGGAATCAAATTGCTCGTCTAACCAACAGAGACGTCAAATTGTTATATAGTCACAGAATTTAATTTTCAGTTCTTCTGCATCTGAATCAAATATTTGTAATACGATCGGCTTTGCGAACACTTCTGCGGCCCTATTTTCTGCACGCGCGGTGCTTATTTCTCCCCGCTTTCAGTGTGTGCACTGTGACAGTAAGAACAAGCTCGGCGAGAAAACCGAGACTCGACTGGCAAGTGAAGAAAATAGATCTGACAGTGCTCCAGAGCAAAAATCCCCATCATTAGCCTTAAATCTTAAGCAATTAGTAAATGTAGCTACGGCTCAGGGGATTCTATATTCTGCAAAATGGTTGATGAGCTGTTTTTGGCCAGTTTGAAGCAGATAATGATTGCATGTATTTAAAGGAGAACAGAGAATTTGCTCAAATGGTGTGGTAATGAGGAGGAAGTGGAGGGAGCCTCTCTGATATGAGAAAGAGGTTTTGCACTATGGAAACAGATGAAAGCGTATATATACATTTGAGAAGTGTAGCGCTGAAAGGACAAATCTCCTCATGTCGTTTTAAAAAAAGGATTGTAGCCACTGCAGGTGGAGTTTTTGCACCCCGGCGTCACCCCTGATGAGAAAACCTTTTCATAACAGAGATGAATCCCTTTGGATCTGAACATCGGCACAAAGAAGTGGATATTCTCGTGTCGGCGAGTTCACACGCGTCTTTCACATTTTGACTCCCGCAGCTTTTAAAAGGTCTTCGTGCGTGTTTAACGCGAGCACACCGGTTGTCTAGGTGTCTTTTTTTCATCAGGTACAACTGTGAAAAAGTTAAATTAAACTGTCCTCTTCTTAAAGCAGATTTTTTTTTTTTTTTTTTTTTTTGCTGGGGAAGGGGTCGTGAACCAGCGAGCGGACGATCACCTCCAGGTTTGCACTTTAAAATGTGCCCCGACTTTTTTGTGGCCTCCCTTGAATTGCTTGCCTGGAGTTAACATCCCGGGGGGGTGGGGGGGTGGGAGGTGGTGTGGGGTGGGATGTGCTGTCCATTAACATTTTCCAAAGTGCTGCCATAACTAAGAAGATTCATTTTATTACAAAGTGTAACATTCATTTCATCCCTAAAAAGCAATTATAGCACACATTTTGCATAAAGCCACTTTGTCCTGGCTGGGGTTTTAATTTGGAGACGACAGAAGCCGAGCGTTCAGATAAACAGCGCTGTCAGTTACGAGGGCAGAGACTGACAGGTGCCTCCCGCCGTTCACTGAACAGTCAGACTGAGGCGCTTTGAAATGCAGAAGGGAACTCGACATTTTATTTTAGGTCTGTCACCTGTTTAGTTCTTTTAGTCGGGTGTACGGAAATGTATATGCAACTCATATAGAATCATGTTTCTTTATTGTAATTATTATTATTATTATTATTATTATTATTATTATTATTACTTTTTCACTTCATCTTTCTATTATTTTTTGTTGTCTTGTTTGTTCTGTTTTACATTTTTATCTGTAAATCAGTAACTGTTGTCGTTTTTCCCTCTGCCTGCGACTCTTAAGCTGTTTTAAATGCTGTGAATTACCCCACTGAGGGAAGTCTTATCTTACTCATGTTTTAAATGAGGCCCAAGCTGAAACTGTCAACTATTATAATGCTGTTCATATATCGCACCAACGACACTGACCAAGGGAAGTGTAGTGAGCTCTCCGTATTTAATGACACTGCAGATTTCATGCCACAATAAAGTTTTAAAAACATTTCAACTCATGTGCGCAAAATTGCTGTCTTGCCTGTCACAGTTGTCTGCGGTTTCATTTAATGGTTGTTGTTTTTTTTGTCCCCTTTTTATTTGAGCTTCTCAAAGAAATAAGACTCTTAAGCTTCTGCATATGTTAATTTGTGTTATAATTACTGTGTGCCAAAATGTTGCATATTTTCAAGATCAGTCATTTCAAACTTTTCCTCCTCTCACTTTGCTGCTGTTTCAATAAATACTGACAGGTCTGACATTCGAACTGCACCATTTCCGTCTCACCTGTGGTTCTATTTATCCATCTGGATTGTTTTGGCATGAGCAGCGGAGATACCAGCTGTAGAGACGCTGGCCTTCTCTCCAATATAAAGAAACTAAATGGCGCTCGGCTCAAAGCGACAGAGGAATTCACTTGAGGAGCTCAACAGCGGAAACAATGACCTGGTTACTCGAGATAATCCACAGACAATTGTGAGCAGGACGCACTGCCCGGTATCACCACACAGAAGGACACATGCATCCATTCACGGAGAAGAGGGCTCGTAAGATTGTAGAACTGAAACGTTATTTGCTTCCTCCTCGGCTGAGCTGTAACAATAGCTAGCTACGTAAAGCTTAGTTAGCTTTTGTCCGTTAATCGATGCATGCTCAGTGGATAAAAAAAAAAAAAAGTTCCCACATTGAATCGCTCACAACAAAGTCTGTGGATTTTATTGCGTAACCCGCTGCTGCTATTTGTTTTTGTTGCTGTGTGCGCCACAAGCCGAGTGCCATCTAGTTCCATTAAGTTCAAGAGGAGGCCGACATCTCTTCGGGCGATGTCTCCAAAGTTTGGTAACTCACACCAAAACAACCTAGATGGATAAACAGCACTGCAGGCGAGAGGGAGAATATGCATATTAGATATATATATATATTTTTTGGGGGGGGGGCTGGAGTGTAAACAACTAACAAACGAGTGATGTTTCTGTCATTTTATCATAATTTAACTCGTCAAAGACTTCACAAAATATCATTTTAAAATCAGAAGGCACATAGTTTAGAATGGCGGAGTGATGTATATCTTTATGTTGACATCTGGCAGAGACATCGTACAGATTACAGTTTCCATAGTATAAACTGTGATGCTCGATTAAACGATTCACATGCAATTTATTTACCCTACAAAAATAATTAAATAACAAAAACAGATGAAAGAATCAATGCACGACTAAACCAGATTGGATCCAGAGAAGTGCCGTCTGATCGTCTCAGTCTAACCGTGTCGTGCCCTCGCCGAAAGCCCACAGACGGCGCTTGGTTTGACACTTGCTGCAGCCTGACGGCGCTAAAATAGCAGGGGGAGTGAGATATCTTAGCCACCCACCTCAATAATATTATTCCAGCCCGACTGGGGAGGAGTTGACGGAGTGTCCTGCAGGCAAGTGATGTGCTGAACTAAAAAAGCAGGGGCTCCGAGATCATATCTGCTCAGAGGGTCTATAACAAACTGTGCCGACATTTGCTCTCAGCTCCGCTCCGAGGTGGCTGGCATGTGCTGTTAAGTCAATCGTGGGCTGCGGTGAGCATATTGATTTTCCAGGGGAGTCTCACATGCATCAAATCAATTCCCCTTCCCACCCTTCTTCACCCACTCCCATGCGCTGTCACTTAGGACTGCAAATGCCACAGAAAAGCCTCGCTAATTTCTGTTTGATGTAACTCTTTATGGGGCTGTGCAGAAATAAATGAAGTCTGAGAGAGAGAGCAAGAGAGAAAGAGAGAGAGAGAGAGTGATGAGTCAGTGCCGGCGACACACTGCACATAACTGCCAAGCAATCAATTGAGTGACAGGGTCGCTACAGGGACTGTCAATAGTGTCATAAACACGCACTCTGCAAACACACAATGAAAGCAAATAAGCCCGAAAAAAACAACCGAGCGAAGTACCTGGATTTCTAGAGAGCAGACACTCAAAGTCTGAACTTTTCCAACCTTTCTGAGCGCGTGTTGCTTTGCTTTCTGCCGGGTTGAGAAGTCTGGATTCTATATATCTTGAAGGGGATGTGACCTTTTTGAGCAACTTTGCCACGGAGAGGGCCTGAGAACCACCACGTACAGGAAACAAAATCAATAACTGTAGCGCAACACAAGACTCGCAGCTTGTCGGAGGATCAGCACAGCGTTGTATGGAAGCATGCTGAGAGCCTGAAATCCATATAGACAGATTTATTATATCACAAGGAAGTCATTAGCATAAAAATAGCTGATTGTAAAAATAGCCGGGCTGAGATACTGTGCATTTTGCAGATGAGATGAGGACTGGTAGTTGGCTGAATAGATTGAATTTCCTCTCAGCTTCCTCTCTGAGTGATTGCAGTGTTTCAGCAACTTAGCTGTGCACTTTTTTTTTTTTTTTTTTTTTAAATTTTGAATATTTTGTGACAAACTGGTCACAACATAGTCACGTCAAGGCTTCAACATGTAAATACTGACACTTTAGATGAGTGGGACCATTTTTAGGGAATGACTTAGAGCGTAAAAACAGTTTCAAAACAGTATTTGCAAACATAAACGCTTCCATTTTACCTGGAAAAGAAACGCATCCGGGTATTTTGCACTCACGTCAACGAGTCAGCCCTGTTTTAGATGAACGTTGCCCCTCTAATTTGACTGCTGGTAATGCAGAGTCCATCAGTTTTGATATTGTAATAGCATGAAATAAGAATACATCTGGATTTTTTGCTATTCTGTGCCCAAATCTGATGTCCAGACAGAAAAACAAACAGTCCTTTCAGTACCAGGACCAGTGGATGAACCTGACCTGCACAACTACCTTACTAAACGTCCATTAAGACACTTAATTTTGTTTCTGTTTCGTAACCTGTTCAACGTGTCGTTAACTAATTACGTTGCAGTGGTGAAGCAGAACCGCCGTCTCTACTTTCATTTGTGCTTTTTTTACACGACCGTTTATTCCAAGACGAGCCGGGATTTTTTGGCTTCACTTCCAACGTTACTTTAGGCAATTTACAAGGTTCATTATGAGAAGAAGGTAGGTCAGCTCAATGTATGTGAATTATTAACACTGAAACACCCTCCGCTCCTGTTGACGGGAGAGGCTATTAGATCGAACTTCATTCTAAAAGCAGGTGTTTTACGGTCGGGTCATGTTTTTTCATAGTAAAAGCTGTAGTTTACAAAGGCTCTTTTTTGATTCACTTTGATCCACAGACACAATCAGAACACACAATTTACTCAATCACAACCCAATTAAACTTGTGATGACGTGTTTGTCACCAATGATCATGTATTGACCGGTCAGATCCCAGTAAGTCCACCATTTTTCATCCTGGCCTACAGCCACTGATCTCTTCTCTTACTGTCCTTTGTTCTTTCGGAAAATAAGGAAAATCACAACCTTCGGGGTTCTTTACTGTTTGATGATGAAAAATGCCACGCAGCAGCTTTCAGACATCTTGATTCTGGCTGTTTTCTGTTTGGTGTCGGTGATTTCACAGCGCTTGTGTTCAGCCAAAGGCGGACGTGGTTGTTGCTGCGACAGGAAAGTGACATGTGGCCGCTCTCATCTCTGGAAAATGTCACCGACGTATACAGATTATATATTTTTCCTTCCATAAGCAAGTTCAGTATCAAAGTCTTGCAAACTTTTGCCGTTGACGGGCCACTGGCACGCAGCCTGCTCTGATATAAATATCTCCCAGAAGCTCACTTCTCGAATTTTCCTGCGCACTCTCGCTGTCCATCTCCTCTCCTCCCTCTCACAGTAACAGCGGCAAGCCGTCCCATGGTTACAGCGAGTGGAATCCTCCGTCACAGTCTCAGTTTCCTGGATCAGCAGAAATATTCTCATAAACGCAGCGCAGTGCCATTAGCTGTGGGGAGCGCTTTCATGAGATCTCAAGCTGAAGGCTTTGTTAGTCATACATCAATTAGTCACAAGGCCCAAGACATAGAAACAGTTGGAGGCCAATTTCATTGAAGCTGCATGTTGACATACACATATCTCACTGTCGCGCCGTCACCCGGGCACACCTAAGCATCTGCTCATTACCACATTCTCCCCTGGTGGCGACTGGCGAGCAGCCACTGTGACAAAATAAACAGTAACGTGAGTTGAAAGTACACTACTCATTAATCAACATTAAATACAAATAAATAATAATAGCTGTGTGTCAACTGTTCACGGAGTAATCCTTTCATATCTATCTTCATTCCCACCTGGCACCTTTCGTTGCAGTACAAATACATGTTACTGTACGTTAGTAGATTTTTCAGGTATCTGTACTTAGTATTTATTTTTCAGCCAACTTTAAATTCATCCTCTGACATTTGAACACGTCATCCGTACTTCTCTACTCCCTACATTTTCGAAACAGGCTTGTTACTTTAGTTTACCTCTAATTTAATTATTACTATTATTTAATTATATTATTTTGCGTCATTGCACGCAGCCTTCCCAACATCGCAAGACCTTCAAG
Source organism: Acanthopagrus latus (assembly GCF_904848185.1). NCBI lineage: Eukaryota > Metazoa > Chordata > Actinopteri > Spariformes > Sparidae > Acanthopagrus > Acanthopagrus latus. The sequence continues at coordinate 6,541,045 of NC_051044.1, read as the reverse complement.
CTGTCGGCGCACGCAGCGAGATGAAGCTACGTAGAAGACGTTACGGTGGAAACAGGCGAAGAGGCAAAGCCGTGTTAGTGTTTTGTGTCTGCAGAGACCCTGCAGCCCGCTGCCTGGATATTCTTGTTTTTCTCAGTTTGTTTCTGTGCTCGGGACCTTTACCAATCAAAACTGTCTGCGTTTGGTGTCCTCGGAATGAGAATCAGCAATCATCTATCTTTGTGGTGCATTTAGGAACAGCTCGGAACAAATCCTACCGATTCAACTTTTAAGTTTGATAGTCTTTGAATTATATCGATATGAAGTGAGGTGAGGTTAGCTTTGCTAGAAAGGTCCTTCAGAAGGAAACTTTTACTTTAATACCTTGAGTACATTTCAGAGCCTGTACATTCTTACTTTTACTTGAGCAAAGTAGTTGAATCAGCACTTCTACATATATCAGTATTTTTTAAAACTTGCTTAAAGTATCTGTACTTCTTCTTGGCTAAAGAACGTGTGGACCCTGCTGTCACTCGTCCCTCACTCTCACCACAGTTATTTCCCATGACGACTTTCGCAAAGCTTGAAGAACCCTGGCCTGCACGGGCGGCACCTTCAAATGTGAGAGCTCTGCATTGGACAGCACTAATCTCCCTCATCTTTACTGAAGTGTCTCCACTTCATGAACACACCGTCAGCAGTTTTTCGGGGGAACTATTACTTTGTCAGAAAGGCAGCGCCGGTGGCCTCGGGCTAGAAGTGACGGCCGTGAACTATGGCTCAAGTCTGGCCCCTCAGCCCCGTCAATCCTCATCCGCCCCCCCCTCATTTCCAGCCCAACATACAATATACATTACATGACATACATATAACATGACTACGACATAATAACAGATACATTCAGGACTTTTATGGACCCAGCAGCCCTGATAAGGTGTCAGCCTCTTCTCCTTGCTGCTCGTGCACCAAAAGAGATAAATCAAATAAATGGAATAATAAATTGTGCATGCTTCCACTTGAATTCGCTTCATTGTCTTGTGATTTAAAATTCGGAAAGCTAACCTTTTAATACCCCCCACACAAATTTAATATCCTCTAATTCCTCTCTTCTTCACTTCCATCCCAAACACTACCACAAAAATAATGACAGACTGACATCCAATCAAATTCCACCCAGGCAGCCACGGGGAGGCCATCACCTCATTTTCACCTCCTTTCCCGAATATCTAAAAAACAGTGTCCCGCAGTACAAACAGTCGAAATGTTTATGCAAAACTAAAAATGGTGCTGTGTGATTCTCCATTCTGGAGTGCAGGGGTGCTCATTTGCAAGAAACTTATGCAAATAAGCGCCCCCCCATGCACGAGTTCACGGCCATGTGGTCGTCAAAGAGGCGCCTCATAATCAGGCATTTACATCAGTTAAGAGCAAACGCAGCGGATCAGTGGATTCCTCAGACTTTACTCGTCGTCTGTGCTTTTGAAGGCTGCAGGAGCTATCATCCATTGTTCTCCCTGTTACTTGCTAGAAATCATGCTGAAAGTCAAACTGTCAGAATTTGAGCAAAAAAAAAAAAAAAAAGAAAGAAAGTTGCATGGGCAGTATTTTATAAGTTTTTTCTGGTCACTTCAACTGTTCCCTTGCCAAAAAGAAACCAGCCCGCGGGGCCTGTGGGTCCGGCCCCTTTTGGAACGGACTCAGTCTGGTTATCTTTTCTTCAGGGTTATGAGTTTTCTCGTGTTTTATGAGCTCCCTTTTGTTCTCTTCTGAAAGGACGACGTGAAAACTTTATGCTGCCTCACACGCCGAGAAAGGATGCAGAAAGGAGCTGCAGCACCTGCTATCCTTTATTATTAAAAACACATGCATGCGAGCGAGGTGTACTATTTTATCTTTTATCATCCACTACAAACGATTTTTGGAGCAGCAACATCGGCGTGTTTTCCCCCCTTACGCAGAACACTTTAAGAAGTAGAAAATGATATCTTTTATCCTTTACTGCAAACAGATCTTTTCGATTGTTTTTTTTTTGCTTCTGACGCTCTGAAGGCAGCTTCAGTTTAAGCTTCTCCAGCCTCTTTTTCATTTTTCTCACAACTACTCTGCTTTTGCTCCTGAAAAGAACTCTGTTGGTAATCAGTAAACGAAGATAAAGCACCAGAGTTCCTAGACCTTCAAACCTTGGCGGTGCAGTCAGCACAGTGTCCTTGCATGTGAAGCAGATAACCAACATATGAACATATAACCACAAATGTAATTTCTAAAATACAGACCTATGTTTTTTTCCCTTTTCCATTTTGCTACATTCAGTCTGCGATTACAGTGGTCTTCATCTGTCGCCCGATGAGCACATCCTCTGGGACAAATGGCTTCCTCTTAATGTGTTCAAGCTGTGAAGATTCACCGCTTAAAAAGTCAACGAACTCAACAGGCATTACTTGGCAGGTGTCCTCTGCGTAAGAAAGCACCTGCAGTTGTGTAACTATCGACTGATCAGGTACTTCCATTTATCCTTTCAGGGGGTTTCTGGGAGCCGGAGCTGCTTCCAGCCAACATTAATTGTGGGACGGGGTCTCCACTGATGACCAAATATGACATTTTGTACCTACAACTTCATTCAGCTTCGTCAAGGCTGCAGCGCCTGTACAACATCTATGACATGTACTTTCTCCTTAATCTCGTCTTTCGCTGGAATGGCTTCCTTCCTGCAATCTCTCGGGGCATTGGACACACCATCACCCTTGTAACCGAGCTTGCGGTCTCTGGCATTCAGCTCGACCAAGGACATCAGTCTCTTGCTGCTTTTGAACACGAAGTCTAATCTTGCGCAGGGTTAAAGGTTCCTCTGTAATGTTGCTGTATAGAACTAGAAGTCCAGATTCCTGCATGGAACTAAAATGTAATATTTGGTCACAAATACTCCATTTACTTACCAAGTAAATGCTGTTCTGGTGCTTGCCATGTTCACAGCTTATTCCCCCAACCTTTATTCATAAAATGGCTGCATGCAGCGTTCTTTGCCAGGCATTCATGGCACCCATGAAATTGGCTTCTCTTCCATCGATCACACATTTGGTGCAATCTCACGGCTTTCTTTATCTGTTTGTGCCCAAAGGCGTCTCTCCCACTGCTCATGAAATACATCAACTTGGCTTTCAGTTGCTGTGTAGGCTTTTTGTGTTATGACCTCTCTCTGCTTTTAATGGCTCACCCCTGCTGTCCTTGCTGCATCATCATTGCCAGTTGTGACTCCAACTGCAGCCTCTTTAGGCCCAACGCCCACGACGAGACTTCTCATCTGAAGCCATGTCCCATTAGCTGAATGTAATTTACACCTTGATGCCAGAACAGCAGGTACACTAGAAAAAGGAGTTCAGGATGTGAAGTAGCACATTACAGGATGCAGGCTGCCAGTCGAGCATGCAGGCTTGTTCACAACTCATGTCTGTTTTGTTTCAAGTGCATTCTCACTTTCTGTATTTCTACGCTTGTTAGACAATGGAGCCTATTTTTTTCTTTTAATGTGAATTGAGTTTTTGCGACTACAATGATGCCACTTTGGTTACTTACTGGTAATATGCTCAGTTGACATCCGTTCTCTCTCTTAGAAGGCAGCGTTTACCAAAATGATCATATATGGAGGGTTGACTGAGAACAAAAGCTGTGTAATCTCTGGCGGGCAGTTTTTAATTAACATGCACATTGTTTTTTTTTTTTTTTTTTTTTAATTAATGAAACCGTTTCCCAGTTGTCATTATGATTATGTTTATTTCTAAGGAATATTTTTTACATTTCCATGTGGTGGTGCCCAGGGCGGACCTCCCTTTTATGGACACAATGTGTAGGTAGACTCTCAGATTGTTTTTTTTCGTTCTTTTGTTTGTTTGTTTTTTTTCTGTATTATCATTATGAAATGTCACTGAGTTAAATAATGAATTGTGTAAGAATACATTAAAATTGACAGGCTTTCATCAGAAAAACAAGAAGCAGCTTATTACAACCTCTAATGACATTTCTTGTTAAGCAGCACCCTCTGGTGGCCGTAGTAGTAATTACAGTCGTATAGGAGGAAGTCAAGCAAAGTAGTGTAAAGAGGGAGAACGTCCACACAGGGAGAAGGTCTTGGACGGATGGTTGGTCGACCACGTCCAGTGAGAAAAGTTATGTAGACGTACTAACGCAGTGAAGTTACATAATCTAGGTAATTGTACAACTTTCAGTGCCTGCAGTTGGTATTACAGCTGTAGAGGAGGAAGCATGGAGAAGTAGTATGAGGCAGTCGGGGACGATGGGCAGATTTAACGACAACAGGACTTTATTTCAGGTGACCGGTGCTCAAGCACAGTGCAAAACCAAAGCTGAGTTGCTTTAACCTTCAACGTAACATAACGTCACGTACATTTGTTACAGAAGTTCCGAGTGTAATTTAGTGATTTGAAAACCAAATCTAACTATCTAATCTAAGTGTTTTTCTTGTCAAAAGCTAACCAGACTGCGAAACATGTGCCGTGTGTCACTCTTACGCTGCAGCAACAATGATGTTTTGGAAACTGTGATAATCAGTCTGTTCAGTCCTTTGGATAGATGATGTGTGGTTATTTTTTGGTTTCGCTGTTCTTGAATCCCAACCAGTCTGCTTACATCCCTTCACCCTTCTTTTTTCTCTGTGGCGTTGCCTTAGACTCTAACTCATACAAAAGATATGAGTGTGGCAGCGGCTGTATGCCCTTCATTACAGTTTAACTGGAATATCTTAGCCAATACGTGATGGATTGCTATGAAATATGGAACAGACATTAATGTTAAAATGGATAAATCCCAGTAACTTTGGTGACACAAGATGGACTTTCCAACTGGTCAAAGTTTTTATTTGTTCCATCAAACATTAAATGTAATCCCCCTGATTTTTCATCATGGTTCAGTGTCTTCAAAATTTCAATTTGTCCAGGGGAACTTTGGCTGACGAGCAAATATTTGCACAATAAAGTTTGAAGTACTAAGATGACAGTGGCAGCATTCCCATCATGAACTGTCAAATCACCCTTTTCGGTTGTTGTGGCTTAATATTCTGCAAGACAATTTGAGCTGTTTCGTATTGGAGTAGTTGCTTGCTGAGATTTTGAATCACTGAGTGGCTTGTTTTCTTGAGATAATAAAAAAAACAAAGCCTAAAAAGAGACATGAATCGCTTTTCGCTGGCGCATACTGATAATGTATTATGACTGATGCTTCTAGGAGGGGAGAGGAAGAAAGTCTGGGGTAAATTCTCAAGGGGCTCAAGGATTCTGAGCACTTTCTGCTCACCTTACTGCTTAATTAATTAACACTTTTGTCCCTTGAGTAGTCCATGCTCAAACTATCAATTTTGAATGTGTGCTCTCCCATCAGCAACCTTGATTATCAAAGCGATCATGAAACCAAAAAGGAACATTCTCTGATTAATAATGAAGGTTGAAGCAGAGACAGAGATGGAGGGAGAGAGAGAGAGAGAGAAAGATGTTCCTGACTGTGACAGGCACTGCAGATATTACTTAACTTCTCGATTTAATGTACAAATATAGGTGTGTGTGAGAAGAGTGTTTAAACATATATAATCTGTTGCAATATGCAACAAGGCCATTATTCTCTGATGCATTATTTCCAGCGCTCCTGTGTCAGATGCTTGCACCCGTCCCCTCTCCTTTCCATTAAGGATTCGTGGCTGGATAATCAGCCACAGCAGGCATCCCACCGCTGTTTGCAAAGGAACTGTGGTCTGGCCACTGCGCAGCTCATACTGGGGATGTAGTAGTTTGCTCAAGGGCACCTCTAGCAGTAGTGGTTGAAATCCCAAAAGCCCCGCTTTAATTGAAGTTCTGTTTTTGTCTGCGTGAATCTGTTTTCCTTTCCAGGCTGCGGCATTATTCTAATGTCCGCAGATATCCAGTCACATGGAGACACAGGATTTTATGCTTACATGCACTCCTTGGTGCAACAGAGGCTGCTGCAGTGTGATGGAGAGCACATGGATTACATGCATTTCTCCCTGTGAGCAAAGGATTGAATAGAATGAGAAGAGAAATACAGGTGGCTTTTTTTTTTTTTTTTTTTTTTGTAATGACAATATCTAGTACAATTCCTCAAATTACTAACCCTGTCCTCTACAAAACATCAACTCGTGTTTTCAGTCTTCAGTGATGGCTACAGTGTGTTTACAGCAGTATGGTCGACTCTAATTCTCTCCGCAGGGATAAATCTTTCAAGTTTGGTACAGTTTTCGTAACCATAATATTTCTAAATGTTGACATCCTTTTCATATTTTGCATGGAGACATTTCTTCTGTACGCGCTTGTGTGTCACTGTCACAATCCATTTGGATGTACTGACACTGACAGCACATCTAGTCTCCCCTGCTGACTTGAGTGCTTTATTGAGCTATGCTCAGTATGGGCTTTGGATCTAAAATGTGAAGCAAGTGTGCACAGTAAGCCAACCATGAGTGGCGTAAGCTGTCTTCCTCCAAGATCTCTGTCTCCCTTTATCTCGCTCTTCCTCCCTCCCTCCCTCCCTCCATCTCTTACTCTTTCTCCCTCATTCTCTGTTGTTGTGATGAGCCACTGCAGTGGGAAAAGGACTTTGATCCACTGGCTTGACAGCAGCCTGCCAAATTCCCTCTCCCCACGCAAAAATGCACAGATCCTGCCTTCCAGCAGTAGGGCCCACTTATTTGTAACCTCATAGATTACTGTCCCCAGGCTTAAGTGTAATGAGCCACAAACATCCAAGAAAAACATGTTATTTTTCACTCCAACTTGAAGGTTTAACTTGCGTATGAAGAGGTCTAAAAATGAGCCCAGGACATACAATAGGTTACATCAACTTCATTCTACAGCATGCTGCACCATCCAGACCGACTCACAGCAGGGGAGATATAATCTATGTGCCGGACGTCATGCTAACTCTTCTTCTTTTGTCTCTTGAGATGTATTGGATAAAACAGGTTGGGGGAGGCGGTCAGAGAATCAATTTCCTTTTGAAGACCTTAAATTATACAGGCCACCGCTATATAATCAAAATGCCTCTTTCAGTAGGAGTTGCTGTACATTTAATTACAAGGTGCTTTAATCAAAACAATTAGGCACAAAGTCTTTGACAGGACAACAAAGGACAACACCGAGATGGAGTCAAGAGTCGAAAGAAAAAGAGCAAATACTTTCAAGAGACTGCGAGAGGTGGCTATGAAAATCACAGCGAGACAGATAGTCTGCAGGCAAAGTTAAATAAAAAAAATAAAAAAAAAAAACAGCGAAAAGAGCATGAGGTCCTTAATACAGAGAAGAAAAGGGAGGGAAAGGCCAGCGAGCTACACTGAATACATTTGAGTCATCATAAGACTGGAATAAAATACTCTGACGGCAGCCTAGAAGGGAGAGCCAAAACCGTTTGGTGCTTTATTGATTCATGTGTAATGTTCAGCCTGGTTACAAGAAGGAAAAAGAAAATGTTGGAATTTAACATTTTTGCAAACCACAGATACGTTAAATCTGTAGATATTTCATATGTATCACATCAACATTTCTACAAAGTGAGTCTTATGATGTCAGCAGGAGGAGGAGCGACTGGTGGCGGCATGACGGCTGGCTGTGAGACGCCTGTCCACAGACCGCTGTCCGAGTCGGCGTTTCAACACTTGTGAACGCGACCACTGGATTTTTTTCTTCTTTTTTTTTTTGTTCAGCAGTGTTAAAGCCTTCACACACCGAGGCCTTGATGGATATATATATATATATATAGTGTAGCTTGGTTTATCTTTTCATTTTACTAACAAATAACACTGTCACGTTTTCTGGTGAATCTTTTTGCGCCAGCGGGCAGAGGCAGGGTGGCCCTGACCTCTCCCATCCTTCCTCCCAACCTTTAACTCGTGAGGACACCATTTCCCTTTTTTATGTATTTATTTCGCTTGAATGAAAAAAAAAAAATCTCATATACTCGAAGTTTGCATTTTTTCATTTTCCCACACATCCCTTGGGAAAAGCGTCTCAATAAACACCACCCACAATACTTTCCCCTGTGCATGCCTGGGTTTGCAAAGCAGGACGGCTTAGGGGACATGAGGGAAAAAGTCAATTCAATAAACAGTGTCTGATATTTTTCTTCAGCATGTGCTATTTTATTTTTTTTTATTTTTTTCACCAGTGTGCAGTTTTTTTTTGTTTTTTTTTCTGTAAGCAACACAGCTGCTGACGGCTCACTACAGTCGAGCATCGTCCTGGTTTCACTTCTTAGTCCATTAATGTTTAAACTTTTGATCCACAAATGTAACACGACACCGAAACGTAAATAGAAGTTGATTAGGCGTCTCTCGCATTGCTTGCGTTTACCTCTGACAAGCTGTAATTTAAATTTACGTGCAGAGTTTCAACGTTAACAGGGTGTCAGCAGGACTTTCTCAGGGCTGCGTGGGCAGGAACGTTAGAACCAGAGCTGTAGGTGCATGTTTCTATAGAAAGACTGTGGGGGGGTTTCTTTATTTTTTTCTATTTCAGCAGCCTCTGAATGATTTTTATTAGATGTTGTTAGCAGGAGTAAGTAGGCAATCTCCACCACAAGCGTTAATTCATAACTCAGCCCAGTCGCCAGGATGAAACGTTCACAGGAAATGTTTCTGCGAACCACATATGCTTCAATAGGTGCATGGCGTAGGCTGCGCATCGTATTGGTATGCTTAAGAAACATGTCATATCAGACACATTGTAGGGGTTATTTCTTGACGTTGATATCAGGAGGTGGAGGAGACAGAGATGGACTCGACTCGAGGCGACGATGACTGCAGTTCAAGTCCTGGTTTCAGCATCTGTTAATCTGAAACCACTGGATATTTTTGATGAAGGACCACTGTATTTCAACATCTGTAAAGGTGACACCACCCAATCTGTTTAAGGAGACCTCTGGACAATTTCCAACTGGGTTTGTGGCAACAAAAAACAGATATATAGATATATAATATAACAAAAACAGGCAATTCAAGCCAAACTATGACATTTTTCTGACCATGACCAAGTGGCTTCTGTGCATAAACCTTTAATAGTTTAAACTTCTATCTGGATTTGCAGAAACTAAACAGTGTTGAAACTTCTCAGTCCATCACATCATAGAATGCATTCACAATTACAGCTGCTTCATAGCTCTGGTGTACTGCTCACAGTTTTCTTATTTAAAGCACTCTTCTAGTTCACTTCGTCACCTCTGCAAAAATGAATCAGGGCTACTATGATGAAAATGCAGATGACAGCAATAATCGTCTGTGTGTAGATCATCAACATCATATCTGCAATGATACTGGACATCCACACGTACTCTCACAGAGAAACACAAAACACTTTGAATGCAAAACCATGTGGGTGTAACTGAATTCCACAGAACCATTTTACTGCATATTTACAATATTAACATTTTCCACAAAATAGAACTCTGCAGCATTTAGCAGCTATTTTATATAAAGCACTTAATAAAATAACTGTTTTTTTTTCTGTAAGCTATAACGTGTGGGAGCGTAAATAAATAACGCTTTGTGCACAGTGAATTGACATCAGCAACCTGCCTGCAAAACCACATTCAGGGAAAAATAACCCAATCACCCTCGATGCTGCGTGTGCACCTCCCGCCTCAGACAGTGGCGGGATTTCAAAGTCTTTTTTGAAAGTTCACAGAGATGCTCAAATCAATATCAAATCACCTTTATAACACTTGCCCACATAAGGTTCGGCTTTAAGAGGCTGAAACTGGTTATTCTCACCAGCTACTAACCTGTAAAATAGAGATAAGGTTCAGCAGCAGTGAAGTCGCAGAGCGCTCAGTTCGTCATCCAGATTGCATCTGAGATGTGGGTGGAATTTTCCACCTGAAACACCCCGGGGCGCAACGGCTCCCGTGACAAATGTTCCACCTGGGTGCAGCTTACATTCACCATGTTTCCTCACAATACATACCAAGAATAGAATGACATGGCTGTGATGTTTATGATTTTTTGGGGGGATAATATTAAAAGCTAGAAATCAAAGGAAATGACTTTCCAGCTATTCAAATTAAAATAAACACAAATGTGTTTCTGATGCCATTTTTTTTTTCTGTGGACCACATTTTTAAATAACAGTTTGCTTTCATGGCAGTTGACTGATGTAACAGCTAGCCAACAGTGCTGGAACCAACCCATGAGCCACGAGCTGCGAAGAGTTTATCTTCACTCATTGTTTTAATTCTGGGTTTTTACTGTTAACTGTTTCCTTAAGTGTCATAGTAATGGTTTTCTTAGCCTATATATATATAAAACACTTCCATATGACTATGTTTTTGAAATGCCCCATGTAAATTAGGTCACCATTTTTTTGCCAAGGAAGAAGAAGAACAAGAACTGTGTGGTTGTAATAACGGTAATTTATAGTAAAGTATAGTACCTTTAACTGGAATGTCACTCTACTACCTTGTCCATAATATGGTAAAATTTGCCTGTAAATGTGGGAGATGTGCGACTGCAGGACTGAGACGGATTATTCTTCTTTTCCCTTGGTTTTCTACTTCTGGAACCTCAGCGTTTGGAGAGAGAGGGACAGCAAATTAAATGCGGCTCTGGACAGTTTTGGTAAGTGCCACGTTTTTTGGCCCCGATGTATTGATTTCTTAAGATTACCCATAATCTCTGCCCTCGTTTTGTCCCATCCATTTCAGCCTTTCCTCAGTTTTCTATTTTCTCAAGCTTTAAGATCTGTATTTCATCGCTAACAGGGCCATGGCTGTAAGCCTGTTTTCATGATGGTCCCCCACCAGGATTCTTTGCACCAACACACTTCCTTAATTGGAAGACAGTGCTGACGCCGGCCTGTATGAGAAGGCTAAAGAGCTATTCACACTGTACATATGCACATCCTGAATGCACTGTACGTGTGATGGTGAGAGCACAATACATCTTAAAACAGTATGTTTTCATTGTTTTGTCGTCTTTTTAGCGCAGACTTCATCCCAATTTCTGATCTCGTCTTCTATATTGGTGATGCAAGTCAGCTCTTTGCTCGATGCTGCCTAACTGATAATCATCCCAATTTTAATACAGACGTACATAATTTTCTGTTTAAGTTGTTGCTGATTTCAGGCCCGTGTCAACAAATCTTTCCTTTTTTTTTTTTTTTGTGAGTGCTGCATCTTTTTTCAGAAGTGTGGCATGTGGCCACCACAAAGTTTTTTTTTTTTTTTTTTTGGGCAGCTGCTCCGAGCACTTTCAGGTAAAAAGCTCTGAACATTCTCAGAAAGGTGCTGGGCTCGTCATCGACCCTCTCACATTAGATCGGACGGGACCTGTCATCCGTCGCCCTGGTAACCAACAAAATGGAGGAGAACCTTGTTCTGGCTGTGTCTGTTGATCCTGAGCTTTATCTGACAGAATCATAACAGAGACAGTGGTGCCCATTCGTCGATCGACACTGAATGCAGCTGAGCAGGTGAGTGCTGTGCTTTTATCGCCCCGTGCTTTGCAAGCTTGCTGTCGTTTGCGTAGTCATCCTTCTGTTGTGCCGACAAGGGCCCTTAATGTCTCACCTTTTCCACGTCTGACTGTCTGAAGAGGGAAGCTACGAGAAAAGGGCAGAGGAACCATTTCGGAGGGGTTTACCTGCAGCATATATTGCTGCGTGGTATTGTCTCTCTTACCGTTTGGTCACATCGAGTGTACACAACATTGCTCCAAGAGAAAATATTTGGACTGCTAATGTCACATTTGCATCACAACTGCGGGGACCCTCTGGCCAATTCATCAGCGTCAGCTGCTTCCATGTGTTGTCTCAATTTTCTTTGTTTTTCCATCCATCCTTTCTTTCTTTTAATATCTTTCTCTCCCTACATTGTTTCTTCCCCTTATGTTTTCATAAGAGATTGTTCTATTTCCTTGCCTTTTTCTTCCCTTCTTTCACTTCCCTCGCTCTCCTGCTTTGTCAAAATGCTACTTGTAACTTGCTGGTATGATGCTGTAATTTTGAATTGTTTCTTGATGTTTGCTTGCTTTCTCATTGTGTTAGAGAAATAGGAATCATCACAGCCAGGTAAAAGCCAGGTAAATATTGTCACCCCTGCGGTTAGCTTCTCCCCTCAGCCATCAATTGATTTCCTGCATGATCATTCCTTCCGCTGGACACTATTTGCCCGGGGAACACGTGTATCAACTGCATCAAGCTACCACCGCTCGGGGAATTTCACGGAGAGTGTTTGGACTTTGCCTGAGGTAACACACAAGTTTTTGAGAGCAAATAACTGGGGAACATTATGTTTGTTCCAAGTACTGTAATGAGGAGCTTTTATTTGGTGCAGAGAACCTGAAACCTTTTTGCCTATTGGTCAGTGGGCCAGATTCAAGCTGATATCTGTGCCCATGCAATGTCCTCCTGCTGATTCCAAAGCACACAGCTAGCTCTAGCCAACTCATTCCAACGGACAAACAGTAGGTAATTCACCAGAATGTTGTACTGAGGAGGAGATCAGTTCTGACTGTTCTTCTTGCTGATCTTGATTCATCTGATTCATCTCCTCAGTTTTATAAGAAGTGCTCCGGCTGGATCCAGGCTCTGTTTTCAAGGCAAGCCAATGATGAAACGAGGAGACAGACTTTCATCCTGTTTGCTCAAACTAACCTTATTTATAATCCTAATGACTCACTGTAACACAAAACATTGTAGTAAGGAAAAAAATTACCATTGTCCCCCCTCACTGAGATTATCTTACAATTTTCAGTCCTTGCATCCTTTCTTTTCACACGCATTTTCATTCTTTCTCAGACACACTCATCGACTTATATATATCATTCAGGGTCATTCAATTCAAGCTCATTTTTCAGGCGTTATACAATATATAATACAAGGGTTGCATAACGAAACAAAAGTTTAGAAATTCTTTATCTTCACAAACGTAGAACTTATACGCACTTATGATTCATACATAAATAAATCCTGTAGTGTCTTATTAGAATTTGCATCAGTGTGAATGTTGACAGTGACAACAAGATGGCGACGGTAATGGGGCTTCATCTTTAGTTATGGCTGTCCATCAGTTTTGACTGCGTTTGAGCACCGCGCATCAATTACGTAAACACAGAGTCCACCTCTCTTCGTCCCGCGAAAGTTCTTACGCTCCGTCATGCTGTAACACATCATCATACTAACTCACACAACCATTGTCTCCCAATTAAACTAACATTCCAGCTCACAAGCACTACTACGCTCTCTTGAGTATCGTACAATTTCTCTCATGTGTTATCATTCTAAGTCTCTGTCATTAGCAAAACTATATTATCTTGTATGCTCTACCAGAGTCTTATAGTTTATGTGTCAGTATAAATCATGATTCAAGGCCCAGACAATGTGTGAAAGAGTTTGATTCATGTCAGAGGGAAATATAATTTGACTTTTTGAGAATTTGCATTCAAAGCTAAAAAGGTCAACAAGTTTTAAAAAAGCAAAGACTGAGAAAAGTCACTGGAATGAAATACAGCATTATAGTATCAATACAAATACATCTTTAATAGTAAGATGTATGTCTTTGGTAAAAAAAAAAAATTACCTTCCATCCAGCTTTAATTTCGAGTGTATTTAGAAGTTAAAGATGACCAAATGCTGGTAAATGCTCCAATCTGTGTGTGCTCCACATTTGGTTAAAGCTTGAAGTTGGCTACCTTAACTCAAATTTACTCAAATAAGGGCCACTTTTGCAGACTAATGTTTGCATTCACTGCTCTAAGAGGCTCTTATTCATGTAAGCACACTCGACACCCTCCATGTGTCATAAAGGAGGAAGTGTACATGTCAGTGCTATATGAAGAAGCCACGGGAAGCACGAAGAGGACACGTCAGGTGACATCTACTGAGTACGGCCTGATGTAACTTCAGATTCACTTTTCACATGCTGTCATCACACAAAATGAATCCAGTGTGGAAAATCACTTCAATGTTCATCTGGCTGCAATCAGCACGGTTCTAGCATAAAACTGGACGGAGTTATTGATGTTTAAAATTGCAGAGCGCGCTACGTTTGCGTGCAGCAAGAAGGGTCTGCCTCTCTATTACTCTCGCTTTCTCTTCCTCGCCATAATTATAGTATGCCTCCTATAATTTTGGACACTTTTAGATTGCAAATCTAAGAGGAGCTGCCGTAGTTCTTATTTTGGGTCCAACTACTAAATGTGCTGTGAAATCAAATGCTCCACGGCAACACTGGCCAGACCCCTGACCCAGGGCTCAGTTGGAAGGACTGACGTTAATAGATGGCTAGTCTCAGTGGCACAGCTTTACTGCAATTACCCATCAGTCAGCCTTCAATCCTGGTCTTGATGTGCCCACCCTCACCCCTTTGCACCTATGTGACTGATGACTTGTGCAGCGCAGCCCATGCAGAGCTGCAGTAAAGAAAGCTTCTTCATTTTCTGCTCTGTAGTGGAAGCTAGCTTCTCAACACCATTAGAACCCTAGGTTTTCTGTGACCTTATGTCATCTCTGGAAAATTCACCTCTGCAAGCTGAGAAGCACGCACTGGACTTTGACCTCAGGGGTTGGAAAAGTTGCTGAGAACAAATTCACAACTTGCTGGATGATAATACAGGATATAGAAGTTTTCTATCTGGCTATTTTGAGTTAAAAAGTTATTGAGTCAGACAACTCACTTTTGAAATGTTTATTAGATCAGCAAAACATGGTTAGAGTTTGGCATCTAGGCTCCAACCTCATCACTCCCAGAGGATATGTTTACATACTGCAGAGATATTGGGGAGTGATGAGTAAAACATCCTGTCAGAGCCTATAGGTGGATGCTGGGATGGTGGTGGGTATTGAAGGAGATATGTTTTGCACATTTTCAGGTTGATCATTTTATTTCATTTATTTTACATACCAAACTAACCTCTAGGCATAAATTATGCAAATGTGTGACTCTGTGACGTAATGTGATGCCACAAACTCACAGAATTTGATGCGGGACAACTGGTGAGGCATTTCAGAAGCAGGTTTTCTGTGGGAGAAAGGAGCTTCTGGTTGTGCAGACTTCTTTTCTTTTCTTATCTTTTACATGCACAAGAACATATATGAACCACAGAAGGAAAGAAAAAAAAATTAAAAAGCATGATACATGTACTGACGACACTGAAATGTTGTGTCACAGATTATATCTCTTCTTACATGAACCCAAGAGTGTCGTAAAGTTTCTATAGCTGTGTTTCCTCCATCCGCTGGAAAATGAGTTTTGAAAGCCGGCAGTCTCAGGACCTGCCAATGCAATCAGTGAGTCATTGCCATTAATCAACAACCTGATCAAACCCCAGCGGACTTATTATGGTCATTTCGTGCAATGGGGCTGCAGAGATCACATCTCATTATTCTAACCTACACTTTAAATACGACGTCCGGGGCAGCAATTACAGTGTTATGAGGCAGCCGCTGTTTGTGCAACATATGCAGTGGATGAGTCACAGGTGCTGATCAGTCGACACGGCCAAGGTGTGAGGTATTAGGGGATGTGAAGGACGGGATGTATTAGTGGAAAGCGTGATGAGTGTGACCCTTCCAGCAGAGACACAAAGCGACAACAAGTACTTGGCAGCGGCCCCTCGCGCTGATTGACTTGTCTCCACAGTGGGTGAGATAAGTCTCTGTCAACGTTCGGTACCATGTGCCAACACCGGACCATTAACGTTGTTGTTTTTTTTCCACACAGCATTAAAATGCAATCAGTGTGACTTATTGTGGTCAGTTGTGCATTAAGACAGGATCACCACCAACTTTTCAGACCATTTACTTGATGCTGTACACCAATTACAATGAAGGTCACTGTAACGCCCATTTGTTTCTATGTCTGTACCTGCTGTGGACATGACCAAGCAGAGGAGTTCAAGTCGGATAAGATTTTCTTTTCTTCTCCGTATTTTCACATTCTGAGTTTTTTAGGCTTGTTATTTCATTGTGTTTTTTGTATTTATTTGTACCCAGTAAAACTGTTCAATTCATCAGAAATACAAAACAGGTTTGGAAATAAGACAAAGAAATACAAAACACAATTTACAAAAATACTGTTATTGATTTGATTGTTTTTAACACAGAGTGATGTAACACAGTAGTAAGGCGCCATAAAAATAATGGTGTGTACTTTATTAAGTTATACAAACACCTGATATATTACAAAAACAGTCAGTAACTAACAGCTAACAAAGAGAAACTGTGGGACTATACTGTAAATAACAATATATAATTTTCAGAGTTGTAGTCAAGACCACCTAAATCAAAACCAAGTCAAGACCAAGGGAGAGTAGACGAGTTCCAAAATACATGACAGGCTTACACTAAGAGTATGAAAAATGTCTTGATAATATAATCAAAAGGCACTGAAGGGGTGAATTTCATATGTGGGACTTAGGAGAAACAGTAAGCAGATGAAATCAACTTACCCATCGTGACTGAACAGTCCACTTCCACGTTTTACCCTTAACACAATGCTATGCTTGTGCTTGTAACACATAAACCATAATTTAGTGCAGAATGTATTGAAATTGCTCAATACAGTGAGATCCCTTCAGTTGTGGTCTTGACTGAATAACACGTTCCGAAACCGAGACAAGATTTCAAGATGAGACCAAGACCTTCAAAAAAATGGTCTTGGGACCGAGAGCAATCTCAAGTATGACAGCACTAGTTATTTCAGAAGGAAATGTTATTTCCTAGCTGATAGATATAATGTTTGCATGATGGTGCAATAGCTCAGCACTCAACTGGGTTTTAAGTCACTTTATGCAAAAAAAAAAAAAACTCTATTCCATCACCATATTTTAACCATCCAATCCCTGTCTAGATAAACAGACTGAAATGCACGGCATGTTATTGAGCTAGGCTTTGTTTAGGTTGGATGTTTTTAGTGTGTAAAAACCCCACTATTTAGGTCAGTAATAGTAGTGTATCATGGCAAATAACTGGTTCAAAGTGTTATGAATTACTGTTGCTTTCACTGACTATCTTAAACAGCCTCACAGAAATACAGAAATAAACATGGTGCTCAGATCAATATCAATCAAACCGAATAAAAGCACAAATATCTATTAGCACATGAAGATTAAGCTCATGTTGTATGTCATTTAAATCTTTTACCCTGTATTTACCCAGAGAGTACAATGTGAAAAAAATGCTAATTGGTACAATCAGGTAAAGGTAATATGTTTGCTTTTTCCCCCTCCAATTCAGCCTCGGGTCATGTTTTACTGAATTAGGCAAGTCATTTTCGTAGCTCCTAAGAAAAGCCAATAATGAACAGAGGTTCTCTCTGCAAGTATGTGAAAATGAAATTATTTATAAAAATACCCTAAGGTTGTTCGTGCACTGCAGTCCATGTTTGTTTAGCATTGTTTCTCTCTGTGGCATTGGAAGACGGGGGGGATTTGTACTGTACCTCTGCACAAGGAGGGTCCTTCCATATCAAACAGAGCATAAAACATTAATTATGATAATTATGCAAATACATATTTGTCGACCACTGCTTTAAAAACACAATTCATGTTAGTCCAGTCCCTTTGATTATTACTTGGTTCACAATGTATTGTTATGGAACCTGACCCGAGTTAATTACCAGAAGGATATGAGTATGAAAGGGCTCCTAGTTCAGCCAGAAAATAAAAATCAGTATCATGGATATCTTTAACAGGCCTTGCAGTAAGATGTGCTTAAGGGTCTCTCCAGAGATTGTGAAAGGTGCCACAGATTTTCAGAATCAATAGTACTGTAGAGTATTTTTCCTTGGTGGTTCACACTCATTGATTTGCCAACCAGACATGCTGGTTTAAGCCTGTCGCCCCCAACGGAGCTAAACTGAAATAGATTCCTTGAAACAGAAGTTTTCTTTTTAATTATTAGATAAATATTACTGTGATACACAGACATATTTTTTTGTTAAGGCTGTGTTGTACTGTGTTTATGCATTTATGAACTGTTGCTATATGAATTAGCCACCACCTGATCATTCAAACGCGTGTCGGAGCACCCGTGCACAGACAGTTGTGATGCATTTATGGTGAAAAAACTTAACAACTTGAATTAGAATTGTTTCAATTATGTGAGTCTGATTTAAAGTCGAACTACTACACCTTTGTGATAAAAACACACACCATTATCTCATCATTTCAAAAGCATGTAGACGACAAGTTATTCTCTGGTAAGAGAAAGGCCGCCTACGTATGTGGCTCTAAATCAGGATCTCTCCAACGCTTCATCAGGTTTTCTTGCACAATGGGCCACCATGACTGGGGATTTGTTCAATTTCTGTCTGCTCGCAACCAAGAGGGCACTTTTGTTTCATTTATTTTTATTTTTGAAAACTGGGGCAAACATTAGTCAGAGAGGAGTGGAGTGTGCTTTCCAGGGACTATTTTCATGCATATTGGGTACTCCAATGTAAGACATACCCCCAAAGCCCAGTCTAGTGAACTCAAGTACCCCTTCATCAAAGCCACCATTTCATTTTCCAAACATGTTCATTTGAATTCGTTTCAAGCATTTTGTTACTCCAGCATTAATCATATGAAAGTGGTTGAAGAAGTGGATGTTCAGCCCAGTCACCAGAATATAATGTTAGCCGTTAACATTCCTGCAAACCAATGATTGAGTTCACATTTGTACGTGTCACAGGTTACGTACTATATCGACATTTTCCAAAAAGCATCACATATCACTTTTACATTGCATGTTTATAATTCAACTGCCATATCGGGAGGTGAAGGGGATGTTGGTGGAGTTACAGACGAGAAGGCAGCAAAGCCAGTGAGAAACCACTGAATATCTTTGATGAAAAACCACATAGTATTGAAAAGAGACATAAGAGACATAAAGTTACAACAAATGTAAAGGAAATTTAAAGTTTCAGCATATCGTTGGTTTGCAGAAATGTACAGTTCTTGTTCGAACTTCTGCTCGCATGCTAACTAATTTTCAGGCACTCTTAATTGCAATAACACCTAAATTACCTGTAACAACTGACTCAATATGTGGATGGATTTTATAAATCAAAAATCAACTCTTTTAGTTATGCTACAATCCCTCCATGTACCCATTGGCAACAGTACAAGAACTTGGCTGGGAACTCATTGCTCTGGTGGGATCTTAGTGGCGGCAAGACGGTGAATATTGTGCTAAAAAAGATGAAGATGAAAAAATAGATTAATGCAACCACATTGCTCGTGTTCAACGTAGGGAATACTAATGAAGGTACAGGCACCCAGCAGAGTCTGGTGAAGTGCAGCTGAGCCTGACAAAGCAGATGAAGAGGATGGCAGAGGTTGGTGGATGTTGAGCTACATTCTCACTGGGTAAAAAGTTTACACTCATGAAGGCTGAGTCACCGTAGAGCTGAGATTATCTGTTTAAAAGCTTTAGTTTCCACCCTTGCCACATAGCGGGTCATGAAATGAGGTCTGAAGTCAAGAAATACATTCAGGAGACATTTTGGTACAACCACACCAAACCTATAGCTCTGTATTTATGTAAATGTTCATGTCACCTCAACTACAGGCTTTTTTTTTTATTATTAAGTGAGGTTTGTCAATATATTTCAGAATTATTATTATTGTTATTATTATTATTCATATTAGACACATGTTTGCACATTCACATCATTTATTTATGTCCAACAGATAGGAACTCCTCCTCAGGAAACTTTTCAATGGGCTTCACTGAGATTATTTGCTTCTTCCGTTGCACTGCTTTGCTATTATGTTGCACACAGAGTATTCCCAGTAGTTTTCTTTCCTTAATGGGATGCCGCACACACGCCTTGTCTTAGGCGACACTGCATGCTGCTCTCCCCTCCCTGCCGCCACTGTTGATTCATTGGCGGGTGGATTGAGAGGCTTCACTTGCAATTTGGGAAAATAATGTAATCTCAGGATGGGCAGAATTGTTGAACCCTCTCTGAGATTACTCTCTCCTGTCTGCCTCAGTGATTACTGATCACAGGCAAAAGAAAGAAACGAAAAGTCTTTCCTCTATTGTATGCTTCTATTTTCATTCTCACCTCATCCGTCTGGAGAGAGTTATTTTCAATAGGTATTGAGAATTGGCACTGTCTCTCCTACTCCCCTTCCTTATTTTCATTGCTTGCTGTGTGGCACTGTTTTAAAGTCCAGGAGCACAAGTTCTGTTCTTTCTCGGGTTCGCCTCGGCTGCACATTTGTTGGAAACGCTGCAGTAGGAGATGTAAAAGGTGCTTGAGCATGATCAGAATTGTGTTCATAATACAACATACAAATAGTTTGAACATTTTCTATTCATTATATTAACACCTCATCTATAAAAACATTGCAGAAACTACAGTAACTTTGGGTGGTATGTTACTGAATTTATACATCAGTTGATTTCTAATATTAACTGACATCAGCATGTGTAAGAATCACAAAATGAGTCATTTTGTTGTGCACTACAGCACTTTATCTTGTTGATTATCTTATTTTTATCTTGTTTTTCTATTGCTGCTGGTCTCAGAGATTCCTGGGGCTTAATTTGTCCCAGATTGGGACCAGCACCTATTTGATCGTATCTGGCACGTCCCTTTGTCTCCATCAAAAAATCTGTAAATAAATGTTTTTTTGGTATTGAATGTTATCTGTTCTTCATTTATTTCTGATTGAAGTCACTTGTAAAATCGCTTGTTTGCCTATTTTGCATGAAAATCAAATCTAAAAAGAGAGATGACTGAGTAAATATTTTGGCATATGATTGTTACGATAAGCCAAACAAGTCAGTAGGTGTTTGGGCTGTAAAATGGGGAAATGAGTGTGGTTTATTTAGGGGGTGTGAGTGCCGTCCATAACACTGATACAGATAGGAAGAAGACCGATCGATATGCAGACAGACAGCCTTTGGCCCTAATTCCATTTCTTCCTGTTTTAGTAATCCACAGGCAGAAGGCAGAGGACAGGGAAGTGAAGGGCCAGTCCAGACCAGGCGGCAGGATAAGCTGTTAGCAGTCAATGTCTCTGCAAACCACTGATACATCAACAAGTGGACATTTTTTAGAAGACCTCGGGACAATTTCCGGCAGTGTTTGTGGCATCAAAAATCAGATATTTTTGAAGGCAAATGCAGACTATCTCCAGCCATGTTTGTGGGAATGAAGCCCATATATCTTGAGAGGGACCTTGAGACACTTACAGCCGCGTTTGTGGCGACCAAAACAGATATTTTAAGCAAAGCCGCAATGTTTCCCTAACCCTAACTGTTTATTTGGCACCTAAACCTAACCAGAGCATAAATGTGAGAAGGGCGAAAAGAAAATTGAATCGAAAGAGTGGCTTTGAATTCAACATCTATTTTGGCAATTATGTTGAAAGGTCATTAAAAGAGAGCGTGAGAGAGCAGCAAACCATAAACAGCTGTTTTGTTAAGTATAAACAGCAAGTAGCAGGATTTCTGATGGGTTTCCTCTCTTCGCCAGAAAAGCACCCTCTCTGTGTCCAAGACCTCTTGATTGGCAAATTAGAGGTAAGGAAGGAGATTACTGAGAAAAAAAGATGATTGAGTCACATGTCCATTTCTTTGATTACTGCAGTTCTGGGTCGATATTTGGCCTGAATTCTAACTGAAAGTGTTCGACCTGCGAACGAGACTCAAACAACTATTTTTCTAGCCACACAGTGGAATTACCAAAAATGATTTCATTGTACGACTGGAATGAAGACGTACATAATATTTTAAGAACATCATTTATTGTTCAGAGGTGCAAACTGACCTACATGTCTGTCGAATGACATAATTGTCATCTGACACCCTGGTGTTTCACACAGACCTTTCAAAGAACACACAGTGGCTTCAGAACAGGTGCTGTGAGAAGGTACTCTCATAGCATTGTCCACTTTTTCACAATAATCTTCACAACAATCTTTCCACATCTCTTTTATTGAGCTGCAAGGGCTGAGACCGGGGCCAGCGTGTAATGTACTTGGGAGAAAAAGTCTCTGACAGTATAGGTGGAAATGGTGCGTATGAAGATGTTGTCTGAAGGTGTGTGTGAAGGACTGAGTGGAGTTTTGGATAGGGGGAGAAAAACCAACTCATCAAGATATCTGGAGGAGTCTTTCCAAAAGTTAATGGTCCAATTAAAATGTCCGTCCCTGTGACAAATTCCTTTGAAGCCAGGCTCTGAACTCCAAATCGCAGAGGCTCTTCTTAAACAGAAGGAGAGAGTGCACATCACCATTCACGCCCACTGTTAAACGATCTCATCTGTTGAGACTTCCTGTGATGAATGGTAAGAGTAAAGGAGGGATGAGAGGGGAGTGGAGGCTGAATGGCTGTCTTGCATCAATGTAGACCAAAGAGAGAAGAGAGAGTGTGGCCATTACTATTTCTGACATGGTGAGATGGATGTCACCCTTATTTGCCATCAGATTAGGGAAGCCAGGCGAGGTGTAGCTCTCAGCCAGTACATCACATGGGCGTAATTAAATGAGTGAGAGCACTGACTGCTCCTCTGAGCCCAATGTTGGAGCCCGAACAAAAAGACCTTAACACAGGTAAAACAATGTGCACTCACATGAGGAAGGAAACAAATGTAGTGATATAAGCTGAACTAGCAAGAACTCAGTGAGCCATGCCCCTGCCAAGGCTGCACAATCCTTCAAAAAGGTGTTATTTTGGTGATAGGAAATACAATATAATGCATGTGCCTACTTAGAAAAGTGCTGTTTTCCATTCAGGCAAAAAGCCACTCGTCCCTTAGCCCGCGTTCAAACACTTCACCAAATTCTATTAGCATGCCAGATCCTAACGACACAGCGTGGTCTCATGTTGCCTGTGTTTGACTTTAAAGCTGCCCTGACCCTCCCCACTTTCACCCCCGCAGTTGTCTGTGATGCTCTGCTAGCTCTATTTACCCAGGATTTCCTTGCTCTGGTGTATGATCACCAGACTCTTCTATGGTAGATGACATTTGTCCAAATCCATGAGATGGGGTTCTTTAATCCCCGTTTCCCGTGTTTGTGCCAGCTCTGATTAATCCCAACAGTGGCCTGCACCACCAAGGTCTTAAAAGGGGCCGGAGGAAAAGGAGGAGGATGGTACAGACTGAGAATCAGGTGCAACGCTAATGATGGTTATTTCTGCTGAGCCTTAAAGTCTTTTACCAGGAGTGCAATGCGATTGGTGACCTAAAGTTTTGGTACCAAAGTTGTCTCCTGTTTTGACCTGGACGTCAGCTGAAACAAAAGATTTCATTGGTCCAACATTTAATTGAGCAGTGCTTACATCAAGATCCGTCTGAATATTTTTTTCCACTCACAGTTGTTCCGAAGTTCTGTGCATACGTTAATACAAACCAATTAAAACAGTTTCTTCGCAATTTTGGGGGGCAAAAATCCTTTCTTTCATATACGTGTAGTATAAATACATTATTAAATGCACCAGACACTGGTGCCTCCCACCGCTCTCTCTGATTCCTGATATCTGTGGGCTGATAACAGTTTATCTAGGGGCCAGACATTTGCACTTGCACTGGTCACTCTTTCCGGCTAATGTTCGGTTTGACTGCTGCAACAGAGCTTCTTATTAAACGAGACTCGAGACCGTCAGGCGAACTTTCTGCTGCCCAGTGTGAGAGTGTCTGTTTTAGCCGAGTTTGTCCCACTGGGTGGCTGATGAAGCATTGAGCAGAGGCCAGTGTGAGGGCATGCAAACCCACGCACACTCTGGTTTCTTTTACCCGGCCACATATTGGGCAGCACAGGATTGCTGTTCCCATTTGTTGTCCACAATGAGAGGTGCCTCGCATTTGTTAGCCGGCAGCCTGGCGTCACATATGATTCCAGTGACTGTGAAGTCATTGCGTTTCACCTGTTGGTGCTCCATTTAAAACAACCAAAGCTGACTACAGTCACGTAGAATTAAAGTAAAAGGCACGACAGAAATATTTCATTTGGCTGCCCGTCTACTTTTGTTTCTTTTTACGTCCACAGAACTCCTTCACCAGTGCATCTGCCCAAAGCCATGACTTAAAGCCAAATGTGTCGACAGATGACTCACTAAATAAATTCAGCAATACCAAAAAAGTTGTACTTGATTCGATACCGCCTGCAAAAGTCAGGCTTGTCAAACCAATGCCTCGCCTAAGTCCCAACTCCAGAGAAATAAAGAGAAAATGCAGACAAGCAGAGCAGAAGTTGAAAAGGACAGTCTGCTGGTGTCAAATGAAATTCTTTAAAAAAACGAATATCCTCTTAGTGAAAACGGAGGAAAAAGAGAAAAGAAAAACGTCAGGTCCTTCTTTCATTGCAACAAAATGCCATAAGCCCAGAGGTCTCTCCAAAACCACAGATGCCACAATTTACCCTCCACACAGACAACTGAAGCGTCCCCCATGATCTCACAGCTGAATTTCTGTAAATGAAATCAAACTCCTTGTGATCAAGTCACCGCTGACCCTTCTCTGCACTTCAAGCCCTCTGCTTTGCTCAATCATATCGAGGGCCTTCCATTGTGCACCACTGTACACAATCTCCAAACTTTCGCTTTCATCAGGTCCTTCAGATATTATGTCTGTCTGATTTCAGAAGGAAAACGCTCCTTCTGTATTGCAGTAAATACTTCTCTGTCCACTGGCTGCCTTCCTTCCTGCCTTCAGATAGATAGATTGATACATGAAGCATCTAGCTTGTGGTTAATGTTGCAGGTGTTTTTACTCACAAGGCCGAATCCACCCAACCTGAGATCCCAGATGTGTACCCAAATCAAACTGTGTTCTGTCTGCCTTTGTCCAGGCTGGGTATTAGTAAAAAAGTAATTTCCTCTGCTCAGTCATGGCTCTCTGCAGCGCCTGGGAGTTTTTTTATTTATTTATTTATTTTTTCCGCTACAGCTGTCAAACTATATCCAGGCTTTTTCTACCAGACGACTGAAGAGCATGACCTTAAACCCTGAGGCGGTTTTACAGCACACAACAACAAATGTGAGGTAATTTGTCACTAACAATATCCGTGTATTCTGTTCCGCATTAATTTTGTGGCTTAGTGCTTCATCTTAGTGCTTAGTGCTTTTTTTTGCCACTCATTAAAGCAATTAGAAAACAGTGGACGACAAAATGCAGACATGGAATCGGATGGCACAGAATTAAACACTGTGCCAATTTACAGTACTTAAACTGCTAATACAGCACATTCTCTCCCAGAATGCAACTTTTGGTCTTTTTTTTTTTTTTCCTACCGTATAGGAGATACACAAAATTTCACTGACACATGATGAGCACTTGGGATCAGGCATAAATAAATTAAAATGTGATATCCCGGGGCTAAAAATGTGAGGTTGACTCTCCAGAACTGTACAAGTGACCACCATATATGCCAAAATGCTGCTGCAGTTGAGTTAAACATCCTATTTAAATGCATGGGCTGCAGTGGATGGAAACGGTATAGAGTCAAGTTGAGCTGTGCAGAAACGAGAGGATCTCGGGTGAGCTGAGAATCTGAATACTGGTTTCGACTTATGGATAACTTCACGTAGGATAACTTCATTTTCCCTGACAATTGCTCCTGCTTTTGTCGCCCGTTAGTGAATCTGGAATGAAACAACTGCTCCTTCCCTGAAGGTCATGGAGATCTATAAACGTTTGTTATTACATTTCACGGAGTCTAACACAAGAGGAAGTTGGACGACCGGCAACTTCAAGTGTAATTAGATGCAAATGTTAGATTGATGATTGGGAAATTATCAACAAAGCGCTAATTACAGCTCCGCTTATTCAGGCGCGGTTCAATTCATTGCCCTGGCTGTGTCTCTGCCGTCCTGTTGCTTTTTTTTAGCACATTGTTTGACGTTAAATAGCTACAGAGTAACATTAGAGAACAGGTCAATAGCATTAAGAACAACTAATTAAACCAATAAAGCCTGGCAGACTTTTTTTTTGCACTAAGCAGTTCTCTGTGTGACTTTAGTTAACATGCGTTTGACCTACTTGTCTAAATGGCCGATTGCTTAGCCTTCAGGCTTTGAATGACTCCGGTTAATCACTGAACTTGTGGTACAGGATTTAAAACAGCCATCACAGATCGGAGAAACTCTCATCGCCTCTTTTTCTCTGTCTCTCTCCGGTGTCGGTTCTGATTGTATTTCCATACCACAAGCAACACCTGCTACATCTAAGCTCGTGTTTGTGTCACACCATCCAACGTCTTTTCCAGCAGCTTAAAACAGGTCACATGAATCAGACAATAGCTCCTCTGTACCAGTGCCCCGACAGAATAGCTGCTTTGTGGAGGCATTTAGATATTCATGAATATGCTCACTCACTGTAGCATTACAATTATAATTACATATGTCTAATCCTCATTATCTATTGCTTTAAGTCTCTGTCCACGAGTTCTTTCCGAATATAGGCTTGAACTAAGCCACAAAATGCATTACCAAAGGTGATTTTACGAAGCAGGTGTTTTGTGATGATGCATATTATATTCATATTTGCATCTCAACTTTCTTCAAACAGCACAAAGCAAATGCATCATGGCGGACGCAGTGCGAGCTAGAAGCTCAGAATAATGTGATTGTCTGTCGGAATGAAGCTATTTGGGCGTTTTGTTATGTAAAACTGTGTAATGTTCAAAAACAAAGCACTTCTAAAATGATAGTGCCATTTCTTATTTGAAAATACTTCTCTGCTCAGAACAAAAGGGGTTTGCAAGGGGAGGCTTCTTTGCTTCTTTTCTTCCGTCCTTCCCTTCCTGTATTCCTTTCTTCAATACAAAGTAATCATCTTCTAAACACACTCAATTCAAATGTGTAAAATGCCTTTCGCAGAGCCATATAAGAAAACAAAAGCAAGCACATCTACAGGAGCTTGTAGAAAGGTGCAGAATAAAGGCATTTCTTTTCTTTTAAAATGATTGTTTTGTTTATGTCTTTGGAAGAATCCTGGCAGATGGTTGAACCCTCCGACACGGTTTGTCAGTCAATAGCATATTGCCGTTGGAATCATGTGGTATCTGGGTTTTGTCAGCGATCGACAGTCTCGGTAGTAGCCAGTTTGTGGGGAAGAGATAAGTACGAATGGCTCTGTTCCACTGTGTTTGCACAGCATACTGCACTGCCCTATGGTTAGCTAGCTATCGCCAGCAACGTTAACGTTTGGTAGCGAGCATTACCGACGTCAGCTATCGTTAGCAACCTAGCTAGCACACAATCTGGCAACCAATAGAGGCGGCGGAAGATTCCATCAATAGCAGTGTTGTGACATGAATAACACCTTTCACTTAAACTCCTCAACTGATTTATATCACATAATTAGGCGGTATCGTGCCTTAATTACAAATCCAACAGAGTGTAAATTGTTATTTAAAAACAGAATGCAAACATTTACAAACTGTGTTTGACTACAACTGCGTACCAAAGTGTTCCTGAGCCCATGAAGTAATATCCTTCATACAATCATGTTGTTTCTCAAGCACACATTGAATAGAAATTAGAAAACCCCACACGGCCCACACCACCTTAAGAAATATGTTTTTGACCAGCTGATGTCTCATTCTTATGCAAGTGTGAGAAATCTCATATTGTGCAGATTCCCATTACATTCTGTAAATGCAGTCATGCTCCCCGGTGGATTAATCCTCTCAGTGTTGAAATCAGCATTAGTTTTCTCTCGCACCACCCACAGCTACAGCTGCCTAATTGACAACTTGACAATCGTCTTTGGTTAATTGCTGGACTGCAGAGACGTGTGCTGTAGATATTCCTGGATCCTAGAGGATGAATCTAATTCATTCTCTTGGATAATCAGGTGACAAATTCAGTTCATTATCAAGCTGCCTTTTACACAAAAATGTCCATTTGCACACAAGATATGTAATTGTTCATTATGTCTCGGGACAACAAAAGAAAGATTCTTTTCTAACAATGGCAAGACCGTAGGAAAAAAAAAAAAAAAAAGATCTGTTACGTTGTTTACGGCAGACAGCATTTTCATAATCAGATGTAATGAACAGCGAGGTCTCTATTAGCTGAAGACTTTTCATCTTGTTAAATCTAAATGTGGCTGATGTTTTAAGTGGAAAAGCTTTGGGCTACAGTTTCCTCTGTGGAGCTTGTTTCCACGTTTTATGGCTGCGCTTTAAGTGTCGTAGGAGGATGGCACCCACAAGGTCTGATACACTTCTTTCATAAGTTTCCTCTGTGATTTAGAATCATGGAAAATCTTTCACTTCGTTGATTGCAGTTGATGAGACACAATGTATTAAGTTTTTTCGAGATGGACAATTTTCGTAAATACAATTTTGGATGTATTCAGAAAATCAGCAGGTGTTTGCTGATGAAACTGGCAGCCATCCATTTTCTCGGGAAAGATTATATGACTGTTGACTAATAGGTGGGAAATCTCATTTCTATTTCTAGCACTCAGAAATATTCACCAGCAATTTCTCACCGTGGCCTGTGATGGTTGAAGAATCAGCAGCTCTCCGTGGTGAATAAATCCAGTGAGCACTACCTCATCTACCACATGTTTCAGGATGAATTCTCAGCTCCTAAAATGTGCAAAGCCCCAACCTTCAGTCTGATTATGGCTAAATTATGTTTTTAGCTTCTTGCTGTGAAAATATATACTGTAGTGCAGCACTGCCTAATGCAAGAGCAAACAAAGAAATTGCATGCACACCTGGGATTATGAGGAATAATAACAGAAATATCAAGGAGGTCAAGCTACTGTACTCACATCTAGGTGAAGGTTTGTTGATTCATTTAGTGAAAACAAGAGACTTAGTATAAATAGAAGTGTAAACAGCGAGAGAGATAAATATGGTATGCATTTGGCCTAGCCCTACTTTTTTGTGCCCCCATAAATTTCAATGGTAACCAGGGAATTATCCAACCAAGGTCAGTATTTTTGTGGTGAGTTTCTTTTACAATCTATCGGATCAGAACAGGTGCTGAGGGGTCTGCTGAGTAATTTGTGCCGGGGTGAAACATGTCGCTGATCCGGGATGCCTGACAAGTTTGTGTTTTTCTCCTTACCTACGCTGACTCCAAAGCAGATGCTCATCATTTGTTTTAGTCAAGCGCCTCTGCAGGAGAAGGTCAAGGAGGGTGAGCGGACCCTGCCCGCACAAAGTCTGTATCCACACTATTAAATCCTGCACCGTAGGGACTAATCACCACCACAGTACGCAGCGCGTCACATCTGTGCTGCCTCATTTCGCCCTCTACCCAGACAACCCTGGGTTTATATCCTAGCTTGGGATATTAGTGAGTTTTCTTGATATCCCCCAGGGACAGGGAGACTTATCAAATGCCATTAATGAGACCCTTAATTGAAGAACACTTGTATCACTCACTAATAGGACACGGAAAAAAATGTCTGCGCTACAATGTCATCGATGCGAGGATAGGTGAGCGGTGTCACGCCGGCTGAAAACAAGCTGCAAGCGAGACACAAACATGGCAGAAATAAATCCAGCTGTCTGTCCTGTCCTCGGTGGGAGGTTCATGTAAAGCATTACAAGTGGAGTGATATGACACGCTGCAATTAAGGTTTGATTAATTAGGGCAATAAGTGGTCAAAGACCAGCAGCCTCTATCAGTGACAGGAGGAAAGTGACACCCCTGACAGCACTACAGCACCACTAACTTCTTACTGACATAAACAAAGAAAATGTTTTTGCAATTGAGATGAAGCAAGTGCGCTAATTATAGCAGAAATAAAAACAAGGATGTCAGATGGTCATTTTCATTTTTATAAAACATGCCGGTGAGCACCAGGTTGAAAAAGTGTGTTTTGAAACCAGCGGAGCAATCATTGTGTCATGGGTATTGATCAACACCCCAAACACACCACCGGAGATGTTTTTAAGATCTTTTTTGTTCCGTGGAGCGGTAAAAAGCCTTACTTACTGCGACTGTTAACAGCCTCTTATCAGCACTTGCACCAGGCGTTACCATCTGCAGATATCTGTGTAGGATGGAGTTTAAGATTTGAGCTTTCAACATATTTATTTGTGCTTTGCAGGTGCTAGGCGAACCTGGTACAGAATGACCTTTTTTCACCTTGCGCAGAATAAAGCACATTTGAGCTTCAAAGAACTTGCCTGGAATGAACCGCTTCAAATGGAGTCAAAATGGAATGCTGGAACACATAGCGGGAGGCGGCAGCCTTATCTCTCGTAAATTATGTTTCTAAGCAACTATTTTGCATTGGCAAAATGAGGCTGGAAGACACTCATTTAAATGTTTGTACGCTTGTGTTTTTTTTCGTGTTCTCAGCTGCTTTTGTTTCAGCTTAACACCCTGGATGCTGATGATCATGCTGCAAGAACATACAACGTGACGCCGAACAGAACTTAGAAGGCAGTCGATGGCAGCGATGCAAACAAAACAAAAAAAAAAATGAAATTATACAGTTGGCGATGGGTGGGGAAAGTTGTTTACCTTACGTGAAAGGATATCATTTACAGAGCCATCACCAGGGAGAGGCTGCTCTGATATGACTGATGCAGGCATGCGAGGAAGGGAGAGACTGCTTGTGCAAGCAAAACACAGATGAGACGAAAAGCGAAGGCGATCTGAAGAAGAGCTCCCTCACTTTTGATGCAGGTATTTTTGCAGTTGGCTGCCATCAAACACATGCATCAATCTCACATGGCACAGATGTGGACTGTGATGAATAGACTCCTGACAAGACGTGGCGATGAAAACGAGCTTGACAAAGAACTTGAATGATTGTGACAGCCGAACGGCGGGGGTGGGGTGGGGTGGGGTGGGGGGAGAAAGTTTTTGTTTCCAGCTGCAGTCTAAATGTTGCTCAGAGGGATTTCATCTCACATGTTTTACAGTTCATACATCATGTTTATAGCAAGAGCTTGAATGTGGTGGAGCTACACACAAATCGGCGTTGCGCTCTTTGTCTTAATATTTATCACCATTTGCATAACACCATTCGGATTTCAGATTATTTCACACAGCAAAACCAATTTCAATGGCTCAGTCATGTTGCTCGCTTATGTAGTCATAATGGTCATCCAACTGTGTAATTGGACATTTTAAACTGTTAAGCAAGTTAGTAAGGAGGAACACAGCGGAGTAGACCAGCGCATTAAAGTTGAATGACAGTTGAATACTGGAGGAATATGGCCATCACTGTCCGGCACTTAAGTGCTCCGTGCATTTTAAAATCCTTGGTTAATGCAGATTATGTCAACATGTCCATTAAACACTGCGCAGAATGATGAATAACATTACTGTCGAGAGCCTTAACCCCTCAGAGATGAACTACAATGACTGTCAAATGACCTTAATGTGAATTTGTTATGAAATCATTCCGCGAGATTTCGCTCTATTTTTTTTCTTTTCTTTTTTTTTATCTCTATGTGTCCTTTTGGGGATATCTGCTAAGGAGATTAGTGGCTGAGAATCAGTTAGAGTTAACTATGACAAGAGAATGACAGTTCATTTAGATGGTGAAAATTGCTGGTGGGATTTCCACAGGAGTGCCACCAAGCTGGGTTAATGCTGTTTGTGATAGCAGCTGACAGGACCCCTTTGGGAAGGAGCATTTGGGACTCTGACCTTTCCCTTTTGACAGAGGTCACAGTTTATTTTTTTTGCGTCAATACATGCAGCTCCGACTTGGCCGTCACCACAGTGGGAAGCATTTCAAAAGCCCCGAAAGGGAGGAACAAGCAGTTATGCACCAAAATCACATATAATTAAAGACGACCATTATGTGGGCTTTCAATGCACAGCATGGCATGACTGGCAGGACATTTGCAGCCTAGCAGGAAACTATACTGCAGTCAAGTCAATGCTTTTATTTTCTACTTGAAGATTTACCAGATCAAACCTATTCAGAGAAAAATGATGTTGAATGTGTTGTAAAAATCACCTTTCCCCTATCCCACCTCTACTTTTATCCACTTCAACAATGTTCTGTGACGTAAATATCCACTTTACAAACTGCACAACCTTTTGCTTCCGGTGCCAAATCTACAGTTATCTTGGTACTTTTTCATCCATAACTCAATTAAAATACTTCACTTTTCACAGTTTGCTTTATATATAGGCTCATTCCATACCAACTAGCATTGGCTCTCTCAGTTCAATGCATGGATTATAATCCACATATGTTTTGTGTTGAAAAATGTTAAGGTTTGGCTACGTTTTGTTTTGTTTTGTTTTGTTTTTTTCAAATCCATGATGTGAACTGGCAAGATTGCTGTATTTCC
The DNA here is from genome assembly GCF_904848185.1 of Acanthopagrus latus. Classification (NCBI taxonomy): domain Eukaryota; kingdom Metazoa; phylum Chordata; class Actinopteri; order Spariformes; family Sparidae; genus Acanthopagrus; species Acanthopagrus latus. The sequence continues at coordinate 6,508,836 of NC_051044.1, read as the reverse complement.
AATGAGTGTGCACAGAATAACCCTATATTGTGAATACATGTTTGTTCATTTTTGTATAGAACCACTCAAGTCTTTGTTTTGCAATTTCAATCCTTTACCCAGCATAGTCAGAGCTTAACTATTCGCTTTCACTTGAAATTTCTGGCAGCTCTTCCAGCACCAAGTGTAAAAACAAGCCACTGTGGTTTAACATCAGTGTGTGTTGCTAGCTAACGTCACAAAAAGTTATGTCTATCTACAGCTTTGTCTATAATTTCACCCCCAACTTAGTTCTTCATACTTCAGTTTTTGCAGTTCGCTTTGTAAACATTGGTAATGGTTTACCATTTGTTTTTAACATTTTTGATCATGTGCTGCCTATTTAAGTGTGAAGTGTTCGATAAATCGATATATAAATATTTTTTGTGCCATATATCTCTTTGTGCTCCCAGATGTTTTACTTTAGGAGCACATGCGCTTGTTGGGAAAAATGTCAGCATAGAGTCCTGCAATAAGGATGTAATGTTAGAGCAGCTGTGTGTTAGTGTAGTTAGCTAGCATTGCTAACAGTCATCAATCTATCTAAAGGATAAAAAAAAACACGATGTACTCACCGGTGCGATAAGAAAGAATTGGCCACCCTGAAGCAAGATAGTAGATCTCTCTGCAACAGAAAATATAGACATTGTAACATCAAAACCACCATTTATTAACATCCTGTTGTTGGTTAAATGTTGAACATTACATGCAGCTCCTTTAAACAATATAATAAAAGTGAACTGTGAAAACCTAAATACAATACTCAAAATTAGTTTGGGCTATTTTAGTGTTTCACTTGATTGTTTATTCTGTGACATATCTGAATTTGTATTCTGTGTTTTGTGGTGACAAATTTCATTTGACTTCTATTGCATATGCATGCACACGCATATATGCACCCAAATCCCAAAAATCCCTAACTAGTTTTGAGTCGTGTATTTTAATTAAGAACTGAGATAATACAGACGTAGACTGCAGAGCTGGCACCGGGAGCAAAAGGACGTGCCGTTTCTTAAGCTGATACTCGTCACACCAAACTGTCCAAGCGGACATTTGTCAGTGCAAACATGTTCCTACAATGGACTGCGTCATATTTTGAGACGTAACTGAAAAACCTATATCTCACGGTTCGCAGTGGTCAATGCTTTTGGCAGCACAGCTTTTCCTTCCTCGCCTGTAACATTCAAATAGCCTTTGAGGTGCATGGATTTTCCTGTGTGAGAGCAGAGGATAACAATACCACCCACGCATCCTGCTTCAATGGGCTGAAGGACTGACATGCCTGAGAGTAACAACTGCTGGGTGGAAGGTCGGGACATTTGAATAAACAAGATTTTTTCTGAAAAACTTCCAATAAAACGGCAACATATAATCGAACATGCACTATTTTTGTGTGCTGCTGCTGCTGGAAGCCATCCTGCACACTTTCTCATCTATTGTTACCACTCTCCTTTGGATTCCTTACTTCCACACTGAGTATAATCAGTAGGGAACTGGTGGAGATAAAAGCCCAATCAGTCATCCGTGCGCCGCTCTCATTCACTGAGCAGAATATATTATATAAATCATATACATTTGAATTATTCCCATTTCAGTGGTTCAATATTTAATTTTGGGGGTACTTGGCAGGAGGTTGGTTTATTCTTTGACAGTGCTTTATGATGGAAGACATGCACATACTTTGAAATCATTGTTTCACAGTCACACAACGTACAAGATAAAAATTTCAAAAGGAGGAAAATGATTATATGACCCATGAACTTTGACTTCCTGCAGAGCGTAGGAAGTCAAAAGAAAGATTAATGCATTGCAGTCTGATTCACTCCATTTTCCAAGACACATTATGCCGCAGAATAATTGCTACTAGATGGTCGCTCCAGCTTATGTTTCTCCTCGTTTCAAAAGCATGTCCGTAATTAGACTTTATTTAAAATTAGCTTCAGTCTGTCCATTTAAATGGGGTAACAGAGCAGAGTATGATTCAAGCTTTCTCCGTGCCCTGGCAGAGCAGCTGGTCTGGCAGATATTAGCTCCTTTTAGTGCGCTGACCACTTCACCAGGCTTGATAATATAACTCGGAAAATTGGATATGGTCACTGAGGGACAAGCAGACTGAGGAAATCAGAATTACTCCTCATTTGTATGTGATTTACATTTTTTCAATTGGTTTTTAAAAGGCCAGCATTGAACTCAATAAGAAGATTAAAAGCAAATATAGTTTTGTCAAACCAGGGGCTCGGGTGAGAGCTATTCACTTTCACGTCAGCTTTAAGTCGAAGATTTGCTGTCAGGCCTGGTTGCAACTGTAGCGTGTTGGGGGGATTTAAGTGTCTTTTTGGTCCAGGATCTTTTAACCGAGCAAGCTCTGTGTTATTTCAAATCAACGCAAAAGTGCAAGCCGGAGGGGGATGAGGAAAGTAGGTTGGAACAAAAGTTGTGACCACTCTTCTGTAGCTACAATAAACTCAGATATATTTAGTATGGCTGTGCTCGTACAGACAACGTGTTTTTTGTTTTTTTTTTTCCACTGGAAAGCAGAGACGTTATTCTCATAGAGTGGGTACACATCTGCCCAAATATTCAGCTCAGCCCCAAATTCCCCCCGAACCCACCCGTGTCTTGTAATACAGTGAATGGCGTCTCTGTCTCAGCCACTCCGCCCCCCTGTCACTTGTTTCTTTGCTGTAACTTCAGTGAGAGGGTCGGATCACAGCGTTACGTACATGTTTACTTCAAGATACAAGTTACATCACATTGTTATGGCGTAATGAGTCAATTTCTACATAATGTTGTTTTGAAAAATTAACACTAATTGTGTCAGTGTTATTGTGTACTCTAGTTTGTAGTTTGTCCACGTGTTGTTGCTGTAACCCAGCAGACACGACTGCCCGGGTAGTTCATTCAATGCCAAACACTGTCTTTTTATTCACTAAAAAGAGGAAACATGAAATGTAGTTTGAGTGTTATGTTGGCTATTTCACTGTCGATTGTGAGATAAGATAATGTTATGAATAGTTACTGTCTTGCAGCGCTATGCTAAACTGTCAGAAAGTTAGCTAGCTAGCATACTTTTCCCTGCTCTAGCTAGTGAAAAAGCTAATCTCGCATTAGTGAATTAGTCCTCAAAGTCTGGGGAGTGTGCCTTTAAATTGTTCACAATATGTGTGGGCATATTGAGGACTGAGCCTTATCGCTACTGTTAAGATCTTGATCTGGTGAGCATCTCCATTTGTTTTGGAAGCAAGTTAAAGAAAGTTGACTCTACTGTAAAAAAACTGTCAGTTTTTATGACTCATGCAAAAGGCAAAGTTGGAATCTGATCAGATGACAGCCACTAAGAATGAATATAATAATAACATGGAATTAACAGATCTCCCTGATGGTTCAGTTTGCTTGTGTGTGTCATATAGAGGTTTCAGTATTAAACCGAGACTGTCTTATAACCAGTTAAAGGTTCCTTGTTGTGCGTTTAACTACATTTTTCATTGTTAACATTCTCTAGACCATCTATTTGGTCGTCAAAGCGGATAAGTAAAAAAACACTTTGACCTGTCTGAGGTGCACCTCGGCACAGGCTGTCTATCCTCATGTGTTCGTCCATCCAGCCAGCTGCAGTGCACCCTTTATCAAACCTAAAGTGATATCACTGTCAGGGCTTTAGACTTACAGGGAAGAGACTGCGACCGGGTTAGAAAGTTGAGAGAGATGTCACAACAGGCGGCTGGATAGATCCCAACATAAGCCACAACAGCTTAGGTCGGCTGTGCTACACTGTCTCCTGGCAGAGGAGTGTGTGCGCACTGAGACGTACGCCCTGGGAGGCAGTCAAGGTTTTGGACTACCCTGTCAGTGGGTTGACAACTGACCCACGTCCCTCAAGTCCTCTGCAGTCACCGCGATGACAATTTCACGCCATGAGCTCCCTCTCCTACCTGGCTCACAGCATCCAAATGAGTTGACAAACACTGTGACTGACCTCTGTAGAAATGCTGTGGCGGGTGATCACGTCATGCATGCACAGCGCTTCCACGAACACTTCTCTCATGCAAACAAACGCAACCCTGCATGTGTGAACACACACTGTGCGCTGCTTTTATGTAAGCAACAGTTTGCAGCATGGCGTCCCTGAAATTGAAAGCTTATTTTCGTTCATAGGTGGTGGAAAACAATGTTGTACCTTCTCTGAGAATTACTTCCTTCTTGGTTGTCTTTGAAAGCTTTGTAAAGCATGTCGGTGCTCAGTCAGGGTATGAAAAACCCCAAATCAGACTTTTCAAACAGCAGTCTTTTGTCATAAGTCAACACATTCCTCTTAGAAACACCGAAAAGGTTTCTATGTTTTTTAAAGAGCTCAGGTGAAGGAGAGAAAAATACAAAAGCTCTGAAAGGAGTCAGTAAATAAAGTGATAGCAAAAAGATAAGTACAGGGACAGATGTGAGTCCTATGTGGAGTTCTGCGAAGGTAAGTCAAAAACAAACTCTCGTTTTGTTTAGTTTTTTTAGGTGAATCTGGCTTTTCCTTTTATTCGATCCTCTGTGTCAGGATGGTAAAGCTCTGATAGCGGGTGTAAATCACCTCCACAGTCGCAGCTTTTATTTGCTTTCACACGCTGCGCCTCACAAGAAGCAGAGAAGAGAGCTGAATAATCAGTTTGGCTAATTGTGCGATCGTGCCGCCACGTTCTTCCACTTTGCTGTGCATGTTAATTGTGTATAAGCTGAGGGAAGGTATATATTCCCGTATGAGCAGTTGCGCTCTAACCTTCGGAGGGGAAAAAAATAGCATCATATTGACATTACACGCTCTGTGTTTCCTCCGTCAGCCCCAACACGGCTTAATTGGCCATACTTCAGAGGGACAATGATCCTAAGCCAAAGTTGCCTTAGAAGATTATAAGTTGTGTGCTTGCGATCCAGCAGACGTAATTGGGTGCTTAAAAAGTTAATAACTTTTGAATAAAAATGCTCGTCAGCTTTTTAGCACATCACATGTAATCTGTGACCAGGGCTCCAGAAGCGCGCATGCTAATGACAACTATAGGGATTTAATTAAACGATTTTCCTCCCCCCTTCCAGTATATTTGACTTCAAGTTTTCAAATGCATTCCAACTTAATTTCTCAGATGGTATGAGTTGAATAATGCCTTCGCATAAACCACTTTGAATTTAATTAAGATGCCTGTTTGTCTTCGCACATCAACAGATGCCCCAACCCGAGTTCAAAATGTGTTCCGCGAGCCAGAAAGAGAAAACAAAAAGAGTCTGGCTTTCCTGGATTACAAAGTTTGTTGCAGAGAAGGCATGTAGACACACTACATAAATCCTTAACCTTTGGCATTACATTTCACTCCTCAGCAATAAATACATAATTGCATATTTGAATATTTGGGACAGGGGAAATCCAATGTTACTCGCTGCCAGGAGAGCAGCGCGCATTCTGACGAAGGACGGCCCTTAGGTTAAGTTTCGGTGGAGAATAACTGAGTAATGAAAACCCAAATCAGATTTCTAAAAAATGAAAAATGGATTTGTTTCCACTGTGCATACAGTGTTGTGGGCGCCGTAAGCATATCAAATCAATTCAAGGCCATCCAAATGTTTTTGTAAGGTGCTTTTAACCCTGGGGGTCATTGTAAAAAGTCTTTACAGACCAACAAAGCAGATGAAAATGAACATAACAAATTAAAAACAATTAAAAACTGGTGAATATTTGGTAGCGCGTGTGTGTGTTATGCTGGGACAATCCACGGAGGAGTACAAGATAAACCACAGAGCGTGAGGCTTCAGGAGAGCAGTGACTCACACGCAGGGGATAAAGGTAAAACAGTAAGCTGCACTAAATCAAGGGTGTTTGCAGATGATCCCACTTCCTGCTCATTGTCCACGGAAGCACTCTTTCCAGAGGGCCTGTTAAAACACACACACACACACACTTGAGAGGCCTCCATGTTACCTTCATGACAAAGCCATGAACCAACAGACACACACACAAAAAAAAACCAGAACAAAGCAACTCCTGAACAGGCCGATGCTTTGTTCCGTATACATCGGCCTGCTAAACAGTAATAATCACTGTAATGATGTCTGTTCAAGGGCGCTGGGGAACTAGGGAGGTGGATAAGGGGCATGAGTGGTGGAGGGAGAAAAAGGGTGTTGTTAATCTGAGAGGCTTGTGTGGAGTTTAGACGGATAGGGAGGGGTGCCATGGCTGCTCACCCTGAGATAAGGCTGCCTTCCCTGCCACTGGTTACTACAGCATCAGCCCCTTCCCAACAAGACTGGCCTCGTCGCTCCCTTCCTCAGCCAGGGATTTTTGCCTGTATGAGATAAGATGCTCCTGTGCATTGCAAAATAGCACAGGTATTAGCCTGCCCTCGTCTTCACAAAGGAATGCCGAGGAGCAACGCGAGGGGACGGAGAGGATGAACCCAGGCGGAAGCCAGCTACTGTTCTGGGTGAATAGATAAGTGGTGCTCTGACAAGAGGTTCAGAGAATGGGAAGGATGACCAGTGGCACCCCTGCTGGGCCAGATGAAGACAAACTCACCATGTGGTCCCCATCATCCGCACCGCATTCTCCACACAGAGAGCACTTGATTACCGTTATGTGTTTATCTGGTGTCTTATGAATAGATGTATAGAATAATTGTGGTGATGTTCCTCAATTAGGCTTCTCCTTTTTGTCGAGTTACACATTCAGCAGATGTACAGTTGTTTGTCTGATGTTTCGTCAATGCTAAACACACATCGCCGCTGAATAATTAGCACTTTAAGTTAGAGAATTTGTTTGTATATAACCGAGACACAAAGAAACATGAGATACAGTAACTGGTGAACATTAAAGACTAGACAAGGCCTTTGTGTAATATACAATACCATGAGCACCTTGGTGTATGAGTCCATACATATCAATATAATAGATTTATCTGATGTCAAATATGACCGAATTGTATAACTGTAATATCAGTATATGTGATAAATAAGACAGAATTCATCCTATCTGACAGTACCTTCCCACTGCACTATGAATTTTGAGTTCCTGAAAGGAAACATGTAAAAAAATAGATCAAAAATGAAATCAATCATTTGTGTTTGTGTTTCGTAAAATGAATATGGATTAAAAATCAGAAATAATCTGCTCCCTGTTCCCATGTCATGTTCTTTTACACCTCATAAGAATAAGTCAATTTGGTGTGTGCTCCGGCTTCATATGATCTCTCCATTACATCGGCAACAATCACACATAATGATAAAAGTTCTTTAGTTTTTGGTTTTTTTTGTTTTTTTTAAATTGTAAGATCAAGATCTTTTTCACGGGATGCGGCGATGCAAGTATCACTTTTGTCCACAGGAGGTGCCAGAATCAACACAAAATGAAAGTTCCTTGTAGCAGCTTTAAACCGAGGCATCATCAATCAGTATCCTGCTGGTTAAAAAAAAAGGAAACTGAATGGCAATGTCAATTACCCCTCTCTAACATCTGACATATTGCAAGCTTAAGATTATATGCACTGTATTAGTCAGTATTCCTCAACATGTAGATATTTCACAGTGACTTCCTGCACCCTGAGTGCCTCCTGAAAGGAAATGAAATGAACAGATGCCCTAATCTACTCTACAGTGAGTCCAGGCAGAGTTTAATTACAATGTGCACAGTAGCACAAGTGAACCTGCTTGATTGAAGTAAACAGTGTGTGATTGTCAGCACATTACTTTCTCCCCCAATAAGTAACTTAATGTTTAACGAGTGCAAAACGTGTGTTTGGAAGATCTGCTTCACACGAGACAGCATCGGTGTCTGCTAATAAGCCGCAGCACAATGGCGGACACTTTTAAGGCAGGCGAGAGTGTTTCATTCAAGATGGTACTTTCGGGGTGACAACTCTAAACGCCCCTGTCAGCTCCAGCCCTGACATTCAGAAGGGGGGGTGGCGGCTCACTGCACCACTGAAAGAGAGGTGAAGAAAAAAGCAAAACAGCTGCGGGTGACAAAGCGAAGTGAATCACCATTAATGTCAGGTGCCTGCAATTATTCCACTCAATTTATAAGCGTACACATTAAAACTCAATACCCTTACTGCTCCCCTAAGAAATACATATTTTCTTCTTGATATCACAAAATACCACCTGCCATGAAAATGCTGCTCGAGGGTGAAACTTCCACACTTCTGTCAAGTCAAATGGGGACCACTGTTTTGTGGTGAGCACAAGCTCCAAAACAGACACAGTATGCGTCTCATCACATCCTCGACTCAACCAGCCTGAAGTAAATTTTTCTTCTTATCTGGCTGTTCTTATCTGAACTTCCAAAAAATGGAAGGAAAAAAAAAAAAAAGATTCCTTCAGCTTGAGTGCAGTGTTGTGTTCGGGCATTTTCACAGAAAAAAAATCATTTTTTGGGGTGGGGGGACAGAAGTAGTAAGTTGTTTATAGCACAGTGTGCTCATTCGAAACAGCACTGAGGCCCCTGTTTTATTTAAAAGATTTATATGTGAGATAATGTAGTCTATTAACATTATTGTGCTGATACAGAGGGCCTACAGCAATCTAGCAAATAAAATAAATAAATAAAAAAAAGACGTCTGGCAGGAAAATAGGCTGTCTGATTAATTAAGAGTTAGAATGCGATAATGATGATGGTAAATCCACACACACACACACACACACACACACACACACACACACACACACACACACACACACGCATATCCCACACGGCCTTGTTGACATATTTTATCAATCCGTAAATCAAAAGTCGGGGATGATGGGTGTGTTTCAGAGCGTGCTTATTTTTGCGTGACTGTGACTATCTTTGTGAACGTCTGGTTGTCAGAATTACAGTGTCGATGACTGTTTTGAACAATCAGGGAGACCATTTTTAATTTCCTTTATCTGTGAAGTATGAAATCCAATTGCATAATCACAAAAAAAACAAAAAAACAAACCTGATCTCACTGAAAAGCACAGAATGAGAGAAAGTACAAACGAGAAAGGAGAAGGTTTTTTTTTTAGTAAACTCCAACAGCGTGACACCTGGCTGAGGATACACAGTGTATAATGTATCGTGCACCTAATGCATATTTTATCACGCTGAGCCAGGAGCTTTCAAAATGTGTAACTGGCACAGACATTCTCAATGTGGCGATCCGATGTAATGCACTCAGGGCGCCTCAAGCACCTGTTTTTTTTTAATCCTCAGAGTTTGAGCAATATGATGCTCATTTTATTGGAATTCCATGGCAGCGGGTGAATTCAAATTGCTGTCATACAATATTAATTGCACTGGGTTCCCATCAGAATTGAAAAATTCTGGCAGTGTGAAAGATGTGAGGTCATAAAGAAGATTTTTTTTTTGGTTGTCCATAAAAACCTGTAATTATTTTAATTTTTGTGTTCATCTCAAAGATGAAATGGTGCATAAATCTGTGAGATAAAAAGTTACAACATGTCAAGAATCCCTCGAGTCCAACAGTATCTGTGAAAAGATTGGAATCTGATTTATCTACTTCCTTCACATCGTCCGTTGAGCGCACTGCAATGGCTTGGTTGGTAGTAGTAGCGACATCATCCTCTACATCTATGCATCCAAACATACGTCCATACATTCCTACATGAAGATACAGCTCGAACAGCAATGTGGCTCAGTGATACTAGTGCAAAGTGAAAACGGTTATTTAAAGGTACGCCACAGGGTTTCTCATCACCGGTTCTGCTATGAAGCAGTGTTTTAACAAGTGGATCATTGTTCCGTTTGCCATGTTGCATGTGTGCAACCACACAGGTGCAAGGACGTCACTTTGTATTGAATTCTGTCTTCAACACTTGATTTTAGGCAATGTAATGAAAGGAACGTATGAGATCAGTAGAAGTAGAAGTTTAAACAGGGAAAATCCTGCATGACGGTGCAGTAGAAGGGCTCAGCGACAGTCACTACAGAGACAACGAAACCAAAGTCAAAACGCAAAGTTGACTGCACAAGTAACAGACACCGTGCATACATTTATAAAGTTAGAGAAACTAAAGACTTCTCAAGAGTTCATGAGTCAGGTTCAACCAGCCGTGAACCAATAACTTCATACATTTCACACAATTAAAAACTCAAAATAATTCCCATGTCACTGTACATTTGGAGTGCCACTGGGAATATAATTATAGTGAAAGTATGGCAGCTAACTAAATTTTGCATGATGTCCTAGAGCAAAAAGGAAGGAGTGACTGGAAATGACATTAGCAAGCAGCACTCTAATGTAAGTCACTTTCTTATTATGTGAAGAAAAATCTTGCAAATAAGACGTCTGCTTTTCATTTGGCGTCCATGTTACCAGGTTAGAGCGGCCACACTGTCGCTAGTGTCAACTGCAGCTTCATCTCAACTCTTTCCCATTTTTACCACGGCTAGCGCAGTTCTCAGCAAAAACAGACTGGAAAACAACCCGTAGATAGTCCTATCAACATTATACCAGCGTTTCACTACAGTTCTGCAGTTTTGCTGTCCGCACCCTCCCACGCTCTATCTTGCTTTTTCAACTGGTTTAAAAGAAAAATAGCGTCATCACATTTATTCGTTATTGTCAAAGACAACCACCATGTAAACAGACAGGGCAGCTATTGTCACTCGCTTGGACGTGTGTGACACGACACAAGCAGCCGGTGTGACCAGCCTGTTAAGCTATAGCTAAACAGTCAACAAAAGTCTATCTTCACATGTTGCAGGCTTTTTATAGTGTACTCGACATGTTAGATTCAGGATGAAGTATATTTGTTATTTGTCATACTTTCAACCAGGCACCAGCAGCAGCAAATTTCAACTGGAGATGGTAATTGGTCTAAGCAATTTTACAATTGAAAGAAGTGATGGGGACAAAAGCAGCCATTTCAAAAAGTGGTGGGGACGTGTCCCCAGTGTCCTGAGTGGAAATAACACCTGTGCACAGGTTTCGAGCTTCACATTCAAATAATTTGACATTCTTTCACTGATTTAAAGATGGCATCGAGTAGCCAAGAATTACAGCAATGCTCCAACAAATGCAAACAAGTAAACGCAGTATTCAAAATTATCAAACATTATGCTTTATAAATGTTTTATGAGCGAAGAAATGCATCAGCACTTTTGTCAGACCTCAAGGATAGATACACACACACACACACACACACACACACACACACTGTTTTGATGAGTAACACTGACTGTGAACAGGAACGTGGTTTGTTTACAAGAACACATCTCCACGGGGCACCTTCATAGGTGGATACATTAAAATGTGAAATAATTTGCAGATGTGTGACAGGAGGGGGGTCTCCTGCATGAGAGCTGGGTGTGCCTCTAGTTTATCCACCATACTTGTCTTGAGAATTAGAAAAAAATAAATAAATAAAATAGTACTTTCTTAAACCATCACATTTCAATACAACATCAGCTCAACTCTGACACAGAAGGCATCACTTTCAGCAACCTCAACCAAACTTCTTGAATTTTTCTACCTTATTATTCAGCCCTAATGTGCAAAAAGCAGACTGTTGCTATGGAACTTTAGATGTTAAAATCGTCCACAAGTCTGGGCACTTTTAGGACTTCCTGTAATCCCTGGAACAAGCAAGTGGACCTTTGCTGACATTGTTTTGTTTGTTAAAATACTGCTTGGTGAAGACCTGATATGATTTCTCTGAAAAGGCAACAAGCCCTTGCCAGCATGGCAACTTTGCACCAGTATTTAATGACTTGAAAAATCCACAGTGACTTTTAACAAAATATTCAGCTGGATTTCTGGCCTTCTGAATAAAGTTTCTAAGCAGCCAGAGTAACTTCTATTCAAAAAGAGTTGGCCACACAGCATGAGGTTGTTGTTTTTATAGCAGTCCAGACTCAAGCTGGGGACAAGAAGCCATAAATATGCTAAACTGTGATGTATTTTATTCAGGCCAGTGAATGTAATTGATCCATGGCTACAGTAGCTGTAGGACGGAGAGGAGAAAGATTGTCATCTCCCTGATCTCTGCCTTCCCTGCAGGAAAAAGGTCTGGCGACTTTGTGGTTCACCACAAGGCAATTTATTTACAGCCCTCCACTTGTGGCTGTGTAAATATTCTTCATGAGAGAGGAGGCTGTCACCAAAGAACTGCACTTCATCAAAAACAACCCTTTCTTGTCAGGGGCTAATGTGAAGGTGTATATCACGCCAGGCGTCTGCCCTCTGAGTGGTGAGACACAGGGATTGTGGCATTGTTACGAGTAATAGGGCTCCCAGAGGGACTCCACACCTCTACTGAGTGCGCGTCTCTTTCAGTTAGGAAGTAACGTGCAGCCTTTCCTGGCAGCACCTACAGGAAGCGGTGGGACCGTGGTTATACAATAGCCTACTATGAATGAGTATTTATCGGGGTAGACTTGAGGATTCTTGCTGCTTATTACATCATACAGATTGTTCGTGTCAGCAGCCCCCCAAAGGCGGGTCACGCTGTGTGTCGGGAGATGAAATTTCTTACCAGTTATGGAATGACATATCTGCCTCCTGCTAACAGTAGTCATAACTGTAATGGTGAATAAGGGAAATAACCATCCATAATTTTTCTGTGTTGCCTGCGACTAGCCTGAAGTTTTCAGCGTGACCTCCTTAAGGAGCTGTTATTGGATTAGACTGTCATCCCACCGGACGGATGCGTGATCAAACACTTTTATTCTCCTCAGCAGTCTTTATTGCACACAATCTTTGGGGGGATGACTCATAAAAAGCTGTTATGAATCACTTACAGATGGATGCTTAGCCTGCAGTTAGAAATGGACAGCACAATATGAGATGGAGGCCTCTAATTTGATTTCATTATGCGACTATTGTGCCATTATCAGGTTGCTTTTGTCAGGTTCTGAACCTTTATCGCGCCTTCCAAAGCTATTTTCTCCGCATTGTCTCTAAAGGGAGGCCTAGATGAGGCCTGTGGTCTATTTAGAGGGACCTCCCGGGGGCTAATGAGCTCACTACTCAAGGATGCATAATTTAACCATATGCCTCATTCCATGACTCTACATGCTCCAATATTTAAAATATTCATAGGTTGTTTAAGCTGTTACATTTATAGATCAGTTCACATCACCAGAGAGGTCAAAGCAGTTTAGCATATAGCAGCATAACTTTTTATTTGCCAAAGTCTGTTACGGTGGTAAATTGATACATCGACATTAAAACCTAATTACTGTTGGCTCTGTAAACACACACGAACACACACTATTAAGATAGTGAATTGCCAACAGACATCAGACAATATCTAATGTGAGCTGCGCATGACTTCTCGTGCGAGCAAAAAGCGAAAATATTAATTTGCGTCTGAGCTAATGACAACGTGTTAATGATCTTTCAACTTCCACCCCACGATCAATAATCACAGCTGACGATACAACCGCCCACTTTATTATTCCCCGCACTCTCTATATTTACATGTGCATTATTATGCTCTCTGCACATTAATGAATACCATAAGAATTGTTTTGTGTCTTGTGATTGTGTTGAGGCGCATTCATTTTTTAGGCTATTTAGACGAGAGAAAACACAGTTTTGACAAAACAATGACTGGTGAGGAGACAATACTTCTCATCAAACAACCTTTGCAGCATCATCAAGGTGATAATAGTACCTTCGTCATTGATGATGCAGATGAAACAGAACTCGGAAACAAAATGATAATTGCCCTATGAAATCTGCGTATTGTCCAAAAACATCAATCAACTCTTTTGTGCATATTCATAAAGAAGATTTGCGCGTGGGGTGAGGACTCAGAAAACAGACAGCGGAAGCTCTGACGGTAATTAAACCGACTTAGTTCATACTTTCGTTCATTCGCAGCCTTTATTGAGGAACACAGCGCTCATCTGAGACAGTGCGTCAGTAGTGATGAGAAAGGTCACCCCATGTCATCATCATTTTGTGGTCATTTCATCTACAACAACAACAAGCTGACAAATCCGCTAATGTGTTTGGTCGTGAGGCCGCCATCGGAGCATGAAGTACATCAGGACTTCACATTCAAACTCAGACCACATCAAGAGCTTCGGCTGTGAATCATGATCAGAGCCCGGCTCTTGTTCCTCCTTCCCTTTTGGCCTAGACTTGGGGATGTAAATTCTCCGAGCTCCAAGAAGAAACTGCTGTTAATTTAAGGGAGTTCCTGTTGTTCCTCTGGGATCAGGGACAGGAATGACAGAAGACTTCAGATTAGCTCTGTGGACCTTGTTAGCCAGGCCACATTTGATTGGCTCTGCTGTGTGTGTGTGTTGTCCAGAAACTCAACTACTCTGTGAATAAAAGGACCCAAATCATCTTGGATCTTATTTCTACGTGGCAAGTGTCAAGGGTGGAGGTGCTGACTTGACTCCTCAGTAGACAGCCTTGTCTTTAAGACATTTCTTTTATATAATACTCCATTACTTTCCCAATTAAACAGTGGTAACAAATGTTGTCACTGCCTGGATTATGTCAGATAAGAGAAGCAGAGAGGATCATCACCTGCAGACCTCTAGCCATTTGTAATAATTGCAGAGAACATCGGTCATCTAGCACATCCTTGATTTGTACATTTCTGCCGCACATTTCCTACCATATTTCACCAAACATGAATGTCATGTGACAACATAGACCGGTGTGCGTGTCGGTGATTTGGGGTTGTAATTCTTTTAAAACTGCTGATTTCTGCTGTGAGACAACCAAGCAATCATGCAATTTGATTGTGGCTTATTACATGTTGAACAACATTCAACTGCTGTGCAATGTGATGGGCCATACTGACGTTTAAAGATGACAGAGAAGGTTAAGAGCATCCAACACTTGACCAGTTCAGCCAGCTGTCAGGAGAGTGTGAAGGGATTGCCTCAAAGCACATGCACAAAAATCTAAATTCCACAGCATTATAGTAATACAAATATACCTGAACAGAAACCTTGATTCCACTTTAAAGCAGTGTTAACAGCTTAACCTGAATATTCACCAAAAAAAATGAATTCAATAAATCAAATTCAATAAATCACTTCCACTCAAATGTGAAAAAGAAGCTTGACCTTAAAATGGTTTCTGAGGCAGGATAACAATAAAACATAAATAACAAAATACAATATTGAACCACTCCTGTTATCAAAGAAGGCAATTTCTTAAGTGCTATTGGAGCAGCACATGAGATCTTTCTCAGTGCCATCAGTTATCTATCCTCTTACTCTCAAAATGAAGGGAAGGTTCTTGTTAAGGAAAACCAGCATCTTGACCCCGTTAGCAGACATCAGTGATGTTTGAGACCACGCTAAAGAGTCTCTCACTGTCCACAACTGTGCAGGGTGCACCGAGAAACTTGGGCACAACAGCAGCCAGTGCGGGGAAGTTGCATGGCAACTGGATATATTTGGAGTAATGTAGTAGATCGTCTGACCTTGGGATGGGCTAAGTCTGCACCTGAACAAGTGCTGATGGGGTGCTCACATACCTGTCTCTATCTCACTCTCCTCCAAGTTCTTGTGAGAGACACTGCCTAGGCTGTTTTGACCTGGAGCCTTTTCCACAGGCTCTGCCTCCTCTGACACACAACTGGCGGCCCTCCTTACCTCGATCTTTGCCATCTCTTGAATAAGAGCATACTCAGGCAGGTCTTAGGTTGTCTGACATATGTGAAATATCTGAAAGCAGATCAGTGATGTTAAGTATCTGACCATTAACAGAGCTATCTCACTTACATTTGATTCATAATAAAGGAAAACAGGCTTATCTTGGCATTCAAAATGTTCATTATTTACTTGACTTGCCTGTCTTCGTATCTGGGATCCACCAAAGTCGAAATTGAGTTGAGTAGATCAGTCTCGACCTGGCAGATGTTTCTATCCACTGCCTCCAAGACAGGGCTTTTCATCATCTTGATTCCCTGGTCAGTGGTCTGCTATCAAGAAAGGATGCATTTCAGGACTGTTAAGGCAGGGGACACATCAGCTGTAGCTGCAGTTTCTGCACTCACAACTCTTGTCAGCTCTTCAAAGGGACCTAAAACCTCCACTGTCTTCTCCATTAGTGCCCATCGGTTTGTTGTTGGTACCTGCTTTGCTCCAATCTCAGAGATGGGCATTAATCTCCCAACCCAGTTGCCACAGTAAATGTTGGCATTGCATCTTTCTGCAGACCACGAATATGCTGAAAATATACATTTCTGTATGTTACAACTTTAGGTTTCTTTTGGTTCCTTTTTCAATTTTATGCTGTGACCAAAAATTGTGCCCATTGTCTGGTTAGGTTTCAGAATAAAAAACAGCTTAGGATTACAAAAAGATCATGATCTGGCTTTAAATACTTGGATCTGTCATCATGAACATGGCTAAAAAGGTACTCTCAGAAATATTCAGTGATATTCCACTTACAAATATTGAAACACAGTCGTGACAGGCGGTTGTTGTCTTGGCACTTTTCTTGCCCGTAACTCCACCAATATGAAAGTCAGTTCACAAACAACATGAAGAGGATATGACACGTGCTTCAGAAATGTCAGTGTGGTTCGTAGCCTATGACATCTACAAATGTGAACGCATCAGTACGTTATAGGATGTTTAAGGATGCCAACATTTTTTTTTCTGACGACTAGGCTGTTTTCTTCTGATCCCAGCACTGCCTTGAGTTAAGGTTATGCAGATCTATCTCACTCTACTTGATACATGCTCTGACTAAATGTTCCTTTCCTTGTGACTTACAGTTGAATATACACCTATCAAACTCATGGTAATTCACATCTGCCATCTTTTCAGATACAGTGTCAGTCCCTAAGTTACTTTGCCCGGTGCAGTACTCCACATCAAAATCCAATGCAGCTATCTGAGCAACCTAGTTATGTTAAAAAAACGCCCCTAGTTAAGGTGACACAAGGGATGTGTTGCCTGTAATTTCAGTTGAGGTACCCCCTGGATTTTTTCAAAGGCAATCCCACTTGAGAACAAGGAGTTCCAGTTTCAGGCTGCTAAAATGTTCATTGTTCTCAGTCTACTGGTGTGCTGTGTGCTGTGTTTCTTGCCTCCTTGCAGCTTGTAGAGAATGGCACTTAGATCTAAGCTGCTGTCACAAGTCTCACTTCTAACAAATTAGTATCGTTCAGTGGCAAAGGACTTTCTCTCTCGGTTGATCAAAAGATTCCTGCCATTCCAATGACCACTTGCTATAAGACAGGTATTTTGCAGCTGTTATTGTTACATCATGTAAAAGATCCATCAGCTGAGAGAAACCTTGGGGGGGAGGTTCTCCCGCACTTTCTGCAAACTCCTTAGAAACCTTTTCAGTGTTTGAGATGGGCATATAGTCCCATCTCACAGTCCAGTAGTTCACTGTAGACATCTAGGACCACACTCGTGCCCTCATCCGAGATCACCACAAAAGAGACATACTTCAGACAGGAGCAAATGTCATTTCTCTACCTTGACCTGCAACCCTGTCTTCTCAACACTGCGAGACTGTCTGAGGCCACACAATGTCTCTACATTTATCCTTGGGCTATTGTCTGTCTCACTATAATACAATCCTTGACACAAGCTCTCATGCTCTTTGATAGATTATTCTTGCTAACCTCTTTGTGTGTGGGAGGTGTAGATCGGTAAGGCCTGTGGTGTTTTTACTGGTTTGTCTGTCTACTTCTGTCATCCTGTAAAGTGTTTTTAGACTGTTGCCAGTTGTCTTAGATTGTATATAGAAAAAGATTGCCAATGGCACATTAATCAAACAAATCTAAACAAGACACTGTACTCCAGTGATTCAAACCAGCAAGACCTTTTTGAACATGGAAGCATGATCAAAAATATTGTGGGAAACTGCAGGAAACAGTGGTTACAAAGAAAGACACCCCAAGGGAGTTTTTCATCTTTGTCATGAGCTGGAAAATGAGGACAGATTTGGTTGACTACAGACTGATGAAAAAATAACACAACTTAAATGTCAAAATACTAATTACCTGGACTCTGGGGCAATGACCCATGGTCACTTTGAGCAAGCTTAATCAGGTCAATGTCCGCATGTGAAATATTTTGGTATGTGAGCAAAATGAACGAGTTTAACATCAACACTAAGCATGCACTGCTATGGATACACATACTGCATAAACGCTGTCTGGGTGACTGTCCATTTGAAAGCATGGCAAGCTTACCAAAACTTAACTTGACCAAATTTGTTAAATATCTGTAAAAGTAACCAAAAAATTCCCAAAATGAAATCACAGGGAAAAAAGTCAACTAGGCTGACAAATGCACGTCTAGTTCAAGTCACACAACTGGATGTTTTTAAGGACACCTGGAGATATCTCCGGCAGGGTTTGTGACAACCAAACCCAACTATGTTTCACAGGAAGCCGGACCATCTCTATCCCTATGCATCAAAAACAGGTAATTAAAGCCAAACCTGGATGCTTTCTGAACCCAATCACATGTATTTTTTTGTTTCTAAACCTAAACAGAGAAAGGTACAGTGTTTTGACAAAAGAGAAATAATTCAACCCAAACAAATGGAAAGTTGCAACATAAACAAAACATCCACTTTTAACTTAACTGTGTTCTGGCAGACACACTAGGCAAACACTTATTTTGGTGACTGGGTTGGGTGTCATCTGAGGATTTCTTTCGACAACTAAGATATATTGTAGCAACTGAATGTGACAGCACATGCATTATATCTTAAGTCATCCCTGCCTTTGGTTTTGCTGGAAAGGTTCAATCCGAGGTGAGTGTGGCTCTCAGTCAAACTTACAATAGCCAACTTATTGCATCTATTAACTTAACGTGCACTCAGAGAGAACAGACCGAGGCGAATGGCCCCGTTTCCTCTCTTATGCAAATCTGCCATACAACCACTACATATGTCTGGATACATTTCCAAAAAAATGTTAGAATGTTGTAAAAATATGGTTGTGCCTTGCTGAAGCATCCACATCTCAGCTGTGCATTTAATGACATCATAAACATGGAAGTGTTCTGAAAGAAAAACTGTGGTATATCTATATATAGATGTGTGATATGTGTGTATTGGTGTTTCCATAGAGAGACCTCAGTTTGAGAGAAAGCATTTGTGGCGATGTTACAATTGCACCAGTACTCCCATGAAACCACTGTCCCTGAGTGCTCCATTATGACTGAGATCCACGATTCAGAGCTGTTCCAAGTTTTAACTGGCTCTTCCTTAGCCCATACTACACTCTTTCACCAAGTGTCATGAAAATCTGAGTTTTCCTGTGATCCTGGTGAGAGACAACCAAAAACATAAAACCAAAACATAACTTCCTTGGCGATGGTAATAATCATCCTCATTCTCCAGTCTATGCTTTTCTGGATCCCAACCTTCTGACATGTTCACCCTTTTCTCCCTAAGCCTGACAATAAAGTCCATAGTTACTACATTTGTGAACAACCCGGGTGACGTTCTGCGAGCTGTGCAGTGCTTGGTTTTGGATCAGAGTCCATTTTGAAAAAGGAAACAGGAAGCCCATGAGCAGTCAGTTAACAGTATTGCATTACATCTAAACAGTTCAATAAAATATGTTTTTGCATTATTTCAAGCAAGAGATAGACTGAGCAAAACAGAGACAAGCTGGCAAAACTGGGAGAAGTTTTCAGTGCGTGAAAATTTGATTGAAAAAAGTTTGAAAAAATCCCATTTAAGCCTGTGGCCTCTCCATTCATTGTAAATGGCTCCATGATAAAATGGCTCCAAATAAAAAAAACTGTCTTATAAGTGATTCCACCATAATTTAATACTTGTGCAAGCACAGGGGATCCTGATGCAAATTTGGACAAACCACCATTGGCATCCCTGGAGTTGTGCTGCTGTGGTCAGAAATTAACCTCCATTCTATCAGGATTTCACTAGTAGCCAAAAATTAACCTCAATTACAAAAAGGATTTCACATATAGCCAAAAATTAACCTCAATTACAACAGGTTTTCACATTAGCAGACAGTACCCTTCAGTATGTTTGTACACATCCCTTCTCAATATACCTCATGTTGGGTGAAAACAATTATTTCATACTATGATAGCCTTAGAAAATTGTGTGCGCAAAATGGCTTCACTGATTCTCAGTTCACCTCTCTATTATTACAATCTTGCTGTCAGGGATAATACGAAAGACACTGGTGGTTTCAGCAGGAATTTTTCTTCCACTTTATCTACTTGAGATGCCAGATTTTCACCTGACAACTACAATATGGTATGTGAATCCTTAGGCCAACATGGTATTTTCATTGAACATCTGGCTGCACCAGAAAACGCGTCTTTCTTTGCACATCTGTTGTTCAGCCTGTGTGTTCCTTCACATGCACAGATTTTACATGGTGGCTTCAATTGCAGATTCAGGGGAATAAATCTGAACAGGATTGTGTGCCTCTATACCTGCTGAAGCTGTCTTAACTCTGCCCATATGTGAATCACAGACTCTTTGTAATAGCCTGCCTCTGTCAAGCGAGAGGATGTACCTGTCAAATCATTTAAATTACTACAACCATTGTTGAGATGGAAATGCTTGGATCAGCGCTTTGACGTTGTGGAACTTCCAAGGCCTCTGAAAGCACGCCTCGCTGGGTTTTGGTGTCTTTGCAAAACAGAAATTATGCTCTGTGAAATGTCTCTGTCCAAACTCATGGATCTGAATCAAAATCAACAAAGTGAATTGGAACATGGCTGTATTTCATAAGCATTCACAGACTCTAGTGCACGCAGACACACATGTGCAAGCCTGCGATGCATTCTTGCTCTAGCAAACACAAACACACTCATATGATCAGGGAACATGCAGTCTATTAACATAATGGATGCTGCATTGATGACTGTTTTAATATATGTTGTTTTCATCGATGCAAGATGACTATAATAGATGTAGGTCACGTTATAAATCTAATCCAAAATAATGGCATCGCCAATGTGCAGTATAATCGACAATTTAGCTTCTTTCAAGCCTTGAATATATCTCATGCACGCAAAACCGTCCCGACAGAGAAGCTAGATATCGCAGAGAGTTATAATCTTGGATTTTAATTTAATTTATATACATCTCACTCCTCCATGTTCCCTATAGTTAATGGGCTCTTGTAGACCCTTGACTGTTCATAAATCAGAAGTTCAGCCCTGGCACTATTACAAATTGAGTGATCTAGCCAAAGCTGCTGTATCCATGAATCTTCTGAGTTGAGTGTAGGAGGAGAGAGGGGGGAAACACAAACAGGAGAGCCTACAGTGTTTCTATGTCATTTTTCTCTGTCAGTTTTCCAGACATGGAATAAAGAAGGCCTGATTTTTTGTTTAATATCCGAGCACAGAGGGTCTTTTTACCCGCTGGTCTCTGAATGCTTTTTGGGAGGCAATATTTTGTGACAAAGCAGGAGGGAAAGAACAAAAATTGAGCTTGAAACTAGGACATGGAGCATCCACCCTTTGTTCACAGGCGCACACATGCACATCCATTTTGTGGTGAATCAGCTGACATTTTTTGATGCCCATATTGTGATGAAGTAAAATCATCCTTGTCTTTTGTTCATTTCTTTCAGTAACTTCCATAAAAGTAATTAATGACATCCTTATTAACAATGCCAGCTTTTGTTGTTTTTCCATTGCATCGGCTGGCCTGACTCTTTCCGGTTTGATTCAGCAGGGACAGGGTTTTGCATTTCCATCACAACTGGCCTACCCGCTTGAAGGTGTGCCTCAAACCAATGACGTGCTTTTCCCGATCAACGCAGTGCTAAAAAGGAATCACTGCGAACAAATTGCCTCTGCTAATTCAGTTACAAACATGTCTCATTTACTATAACTTTTTCACAATAAAAGCCTCCTATTGTTTAGTCATTTAAAAGCTTTGATTATGAAGCAGCATTACAGGAAACATTGTGTTTACAACAGAAGTGACTAAACATGAGTTACTGAAAGTGAGGACCCGCTCCCTCTGTGGATACAAAAGGCTCATTCCTAGGTAACGAAAACACAACTCTTAGTTTGAGGTGATGCCACATCATAAAAAAATAATATTGGTAATATTTTCCATTTCTGCAAAAACATCCCCCTGAATCCCACACACTAGACCTTTAATAATATATAGCATTGAGCATAACACTGAGCCAGAGAAAGAATCATGAGTAAAACTGAAAATATTTCTCATCTATTTGTTGAGACAGACAACCCGTCTTCATCCAGACTGTGCGTCAACACTCTGAGTTATGAGTGTGTGGCTACTTCTCTGTGTTTTGTTTGGAGTTTTGTGTCCCTGCTGCAAAGCTTCTATGACTTTTAGGATTATAATGAGTCTGTTGTCGTGTCTAAAGGGAGTGTAAAGTTCCAAAATAGAATTGTTCTCAAACGATTTCCTATTCCATAATTAAAATCCTACAGGATTACCCAACAGTGTACAAAACAAAAGTTTAGGGCTCACTTTGTGAAATTTAAATTCTTGTTAGAGACATCCAGTGCTGGATCATGGCTAGGCACACAGGAGTGTCTTTGTTACCTCTGTTTTCCACACTCAAGGATAAAATTTTTATGATTGGCGTAACAGAGAGGCATATCTTGCTTCAGTGATGCTGCGATGTCTCTGAAATGTTTTCAAAATTTGGGGAAAAGTATGCTGTTGTTAGGCACTGGATTCCTGAAGTACTTTCTGAGCAGAGCCCCTGCAGGGAAAAAAAACCTATTGCACCTTTTAAAGAAGTGCTGGTGCCAACACTTCGAAAGAGACATATGAGGCTGTGGACATCCAATTGATTTTCAGTCAACACATCCCTCACGTAGCCTTTTATGTGTTAAATTATTGAAGCGCCACAGCTTGAGGGGAAGTGAGTTTATATCCTCCCAGAGGAACGGGTAACTTACCTGTGTCGCTGAGTATTTCACGCAGATTCAGCTGTATTAGTTAAATGGGGTTTTCTGCATTGGCCTTTTCACCCGTGGGTTGAAAAGGTCTTAAGCAGGCGCCTCAGGCCACTGCACATTACCATCATAGAGAGGGTCTCTATCATTACCACCACGTATGAGTAAATGGTCCATTCCAGCTTACCTCCGAGCATCGTTTTATTATCACACAATGGACTTCCCCCTGCAGCGTTCTTTGTAAATGACCGTATTCATTATTCATCAAGGATTAGTGTCATAATCGATTTTGTCCAAACGGTCTGCATTCCACAATGTGTTCTTAATCCTACCCCCAAGAGATGCTGAACTTTGTCACATCTAATTAGGTCGCACGAGTCAGCTACACTGAGACAGCCTTTACAACTTCTCCATTACATGCCTGATAATTGGTAGCCCGTTGTTGGATTCAATCAGCGTCCCTACGCATTTCCAGCGCTGAGATGCGTTCGGTATGACAGCTTGTTACAGCATGTAGAGAAAACAGGTTTGGGGCTTGTTTAGCATGCGAAGTACATAATAAGATGTTCTGCAGCATACCAGCAAAATAGTTACAACTTTGTGCGTTTTGGTTGGATTATGATTCTCTTGGTGATTCAGAAAGGACGGGGTGATCTGCCTTCCAAGTCCCTGAGTAGTTTGTATCATTTTCAGTGAGGCTGCCCTGGGTCTCTCGCAGCTCCCCCGGTGATGACCGTCCATCCTGTTCTCCATTCCCAGCTGCAAGACGGACCTGTGGTGCATGTGACATCTGTATCTGCCAATGGACGTGCTAAGCCTGTCAGCTCCACGGCGCTCAGCCTGTCAGTCAGCCTTGCCACGAACAGCCTGGGACCACAGCTGTCATAATGATCCAACAATAGAAAAGAACAATCTGCTGATCTTCTCTTAGCCTGACTGAAACTATGGGTGTTCTTGAAACAGTCAGTCAGCGTGTCTTTTTCAGCTGATGCAGACCAGACACAGAACATGGCTTCTCTCTCTGTAGGTCATCGCTGTTATTCCAATGTATTCTCCCCTACTTCTATTTATTATGATAATGATGTCGATGATTGGAGTTACACAACAAACAGTTTAAGCGATTGCGTCTGAAGATCCCTGACAATGCCTCTGCGCTGATAAATTCACCCTTTAGTATTGACTGGTTAGATGTTCAAGAGTAGAAATTAGCATGTTTGCCGATAGGGTATCGGTAAGATTTCAACAAGTCTTTTTGCACTTACAAGAGAAACAAACATTCTTTATCTGCCTTTGTGCTTCGTTGTAGCTCAAGGGAATCATTACAGAATCTTCAGAAGTCTGAAATCCTATCTTGGCTTAGACTTTTAGACTTGTAGGTATTACAAAAACATGTTTCTCAGCAGCTTTTAGAAAAAGAAATTCTATCTTATCTTGATGAAGGAATTTAGCTGTAGAAGCGTCCTAAGAATTTCCTAATTTAGGAACTGAGGAATTCGAAATAACAGCCAAGAAATGGCTGCACCATTTTTTATAGTCCTGTACTCATAGGTATAGGCTGTGTTGATAATGAAGATGGTGAACAACATGAACAACAAAATATTATGATGGAAAGGCTACTGAAACAGTATATTTGAGAAGTTAATAGCCATGTTAGCCAGTTGAAGAAGCTACCACTGTTATTACCCTTTTGGAGAAACTAACACAGATGTGAGCCTATTGGAGAAGCTAATACTAATCAGTGTACGCCCCCTTGGTGAGGATAACATCAATATTTGGTCTACTCTGTAGGAGACGCTAACATTGATGTTAGCTGCTCCAATAGGCTGACAACAGCGGTAGGTTCTCCAACAGACTAACACAGTTGTGAGCCTATTGGAAAGGCTAACACAAATCTAAGCTAACATCAATATTAGGTCTACTCTGTAGGAGAAGCTAATACTGCTGTTAATTTTACTGTAAGACAGTATCCTCTTTCCCACTGACAAGATAAATGTCTCCGACTCATCTAGGCTGAAACTAAATGTTTGATTTTTCTCTTCCATTCAAGCGGGCTAGCTAGGAACAAGGGATGTGAAACAGCTGTTTTCATGGATACAGGCAGTGTTGTATAGCCTAGATTACATTTTAAACACAGACCCAGGTGTGACTGGATGAGTGTCAATTGAAAAATCGACTTTACAGTTCTAGTTTGGATTTCTTAAGATAAGATACGGCTGACAACAACAACAATGTCTGAGATGGACAGGACCATGGGTTTAGGAATCGTAATAGGAATGGATTTTTTCCTATCTTGAAATGTAAGTTAAGAATGGACGCACACTCAGGACACTTCTCTGTAATGAGGCTGGTGGTCTCGCTCTAAATGCTCTCGTCTTGGTATTAAGTTGTGCTCATCACCATTTAGCCTGGTTCTGGCGTTTACTTCGACACAAATGTTGTCTCGAGAGTCCTTTAATAGAACTTTTCACAACAGTGCTGTCAAATGAAAGAAACAAACCATCACAAAGTGTTTGCTTTAATAAATTGAGGACTGCTCAAACCATTAACATCCATATTTCCGAAGGTGGGTCCTTGACAGTTTTTCATTATGTATGTACCATACTGGTCCACAGGGTCTATCACCTTTAGTTTTCAGTAACAGTTAAATGGGTTTGTAGTTTCCTTGTAATTTAATACAACATTCCATACACCAAGTCTTTTTTGGGGGATATATATTACACCCTAGGTCTTGACTGTTCTGGATATCACAGTTTAAGATAGATTTATTGACTGTAGACATCTTTCGTACAAGTATATAAGTCAGACCCAGGGGTAGATTGCTCAGTGGCTTCTTCTATTTTCTGATCTTTTGCCATTTAGAGACAACTATGAAAAGGTTAGTGTGTCAGGCACTCTGGGAGGGCAGTCGCGCTGGTACAGTGAGAGCCAGTGTATGAATAGAGCTTACAAGAATAGCCAATTATATTTTAACAAGACTGCGGTAGACTGCTGATACTTCATTGATGTACACAGGTCTAAAGCTTTGAATCCCCGGGGAATACTGGAAAGGTATAACGAGCCAGTTATTCAGACAAGATAAGTTCTGCCGTCCGCTCGTTTCACAGACCGTCACTGCTGATAAAACTTGACGACTGTTCTTGTCTGTTGGCTTTAACTCGTAAATGATATGATTATCATCTCTTTCTCAGCGTACTTTTGATGAAGACCAAAACCCGAAAAGCCTGTCCACTGTATATAAAAAACATTTAGCATTTCCAAATCCATTGAAAATGATACAGTCCATTACAGGTCAGTAATATTATAATCATTGCATGATGATTATGCATTAGAGTTGGTTCTTTAACCTCTTGCAACCACATAACTAATATCAACTATGTTTTTGTTGCTGTTGTGTGGCTGAGAGACATTTAAAAAAAAAAAAAAAAGAAAGGCAGAATAAACAATAAGTCAAGCAAATAAACACATTCATCCATTTTACAACACACACACACACACACACACACACACACACACACACACACAGCAGCGGGGAAGAGTTATACACTACACATCTAAGATTTCAAAAAATTTAAATTTATGCCAGCCAGAGTATTCTGAAAGAAGTTGTGGTCTCATAAATATTCTATACAGAGGAGTTTTAAGTAACATCCACATTAAATAAATGCGATAATCAGTTATATAATCTGAGTGACAGCTGATAGCCAAATATCTTGCATGAATAATGGTTTCTGCGAAGGGATCACACAAAACCTTAGAAGGATGAGATAGCGCCAAATGCCCCCACTGCAGATGTCAAAATCCCATTAAGACAAAAACACAGAGATTTTCATTCAAATTATGAATCTACATAAAGGCGTCTCATCACAGCCAACAAAAAGGAAGAGGGACTAAATTATTCAAGACGTACAGTAACAAGTTCAGAAAGTTAAGATGCTTAATTAAAATCAGTAATACAGTATCTGCAGTCTGAGTGAGTTGGTGTGTAAGAAATATGTTGATGGGTTGGAAAAGAATATGCATAGAACCCAAATACAACACATGGAGCCCACAGAGTCTCAGCAATGGTTGCTGGGAACATTGGGCTCAGGTGCACCCACTTACCCTAAATGATAAGCAGCCCAGTCGCCAGAGCAAAATGTTGGCTGTTTATTTATTTATTTATTTATTTATTTATTGCATATTGACATTTTTATGTCCAGAGTAAGTGTTTAACTAACTTTCCTGTCCAGAGGTGGAGGGGATCGTGGTGGAGTAACCCAGTGACAGTGATTTAGCATTTGTAATTGTGAAACCAGCGGGTTGTTTTAACAAGGGACAAAAAATAGGTGTTATAAGCCAAAACATGATCTTTTCCTAATGCTTACTAACCAGGCCATAGGCACAGCATTGTCACAAAATAAAACTGAAAATTGAACCTAAAGAAATGTAAAGCTGCAACATCAAGAAGAGGGTTGCAGAGGCACATATTGCTGACATTTATTCTGGTGATTGGGTTGGTGTTAAGCCTTGCAGGCTACCTGCAAGAACAAACTACCAGATGTGACCGGCCAGAGGGGATGGAGGATTTACTGCAGTAAGTTCCCAACCCTGTGGAGAGGATTTGTTTTTGTTTAAACAGCCCTCACACACTCACACAAAGGTGTTTTCATTAGTTCTGCTTGATTAGACCTCTGCTTAGATTACATGTATATTCATATGACAACAAAATAACATTTCCTGTGGTCTGCTGCTTTTGCTGTATTGGTTAATGGTGTGTGTTCTCCTTCGTGTCCCTTTCTTGGTGCAACTTTTGACCTTTCTCATTGTAAGAGGTGCTTTTTCTTTGTATCTACATATTATATCAGTAATATCCCCACCCTCCATGATACCTTGGCTGTTTATTCTCTTTCTTAGAGTGATGTGAAAAGTGTTTTGTTCACTCAAGAGGCTCTCCTTCTCCTCTCCTCCTCCTCCCATTTTATCAAGTGAATACTACAAACACTATTATTATTGCTCAGCCCATCTAGCTAACTCATCTAGAACCTTGAAAAATCTGTCTGTGCATATGTTATAAAGATACTCTGTTACTTATGGCGGTTCCACCGAGCAATGAAGGTCTCACCCATAATAATCTCCCCAGTAGCCTACCGAGTAAACTTGTGGATAATATCCACTGTGCATGAAAGCTGTTCTGAGCAGTTCAAACTGTATTTAACCCATCCTTTTATCCATTCAGACGAGACTTACTGACTACATATGATATAAAGAATGGCGTACTAACTAATTGGAAACATTTTGACCAAAAAAAATCTTGTATGGAGCAGATAATACTGATTACATTTTTTACCACAATGAAACACTGACCCAAAGGTCGTTCAGTAAAGTTTCATGTTGCTGACTTGTTGCAAATAAATGAGAAACTCCTGCAAAGGGCATTAAAAAGATGGTTCACATTTTCTTCCACTGTTAGTGTTCAACAAATGCAGCAAGGACTGTAATGAGGCTACGGGTTGTCTTTGCCTCCTGTTACCCAAAGCAGAGTTTTAACAAGGGCGTTGTGAAGACAGTGCTGTCATATGGCTCTGAGTGTGAGTACAACATTGTCTGCATTCAGATTGCGGTCTCTCTCTCCCTGCTCCATGAATTATGCAGAGCTAGCTAGTCAGGTGATAAATTCTCGAGTGTAAATCCACAAAGCACATCAGTAAAGTGACTGTATTTTGACAGTACATCGTCGGATGGAGAGGGCTCATACCAATCTGCAGAGAGCTGAGACAGGAAAACACTTCAGTGTTAACAGCTCTGCTGAAAAAGCGTGACGCTCTGAAGGATAAATGATCGGCGATGCTTTGTTTCTAATTTGGTCCCCCTCTGAGTGATCAGATCAAAACATAATGAAATTTCATTCACTGATAATGTAATCACAAGGAGACAGGAAAAATGCACCGGTGGTTTTGGATCATGAAACACCAGCCACCAGTTGTGGCGATGCTTGAAGATGCTACTGGCTTCAAACATAAGCTCAGCGAGGATGCACGCAGACTGAGACACACAGCATGAAACAGTAACAACGTAGAGTGTGTCCTCAATGACACTCAAAAAGTTGTTCAAAGTAATTCTCCATTAAACCCATGTTAAACTTTATATCATTTTATTTAAGACCAAAGACTTAGAGCTTTAATGCTTCTTGTACCACTGTAGATTGCAGCTCCTTAATCCTATTAATACAGTGTAATCACTGCGCTTTACAGTTGTATAGCAAAGGTTGACAAAAATACTTTGAAAGTCTTTGTTCACTGGAAGAAAATAATTCCTGTCAGCTTTTCTTTGTAAAAAAAGAAAAAGAAAAAAGAAAACTTATGCATTGAAATTTAATACTAAAACATCATGTCCAGTATAGGCACACAGAGCTGTACACTGTTCATCAACATTAACATGAGTACAAGTCAAAATGTAACCAAACCAAACCAAACATGTGTTAAATGAATCCTAAACTATAAGTCAAGGATTTACCCGAAATGTGTCTCCAGATGGAGCATGAGTGTTTAAAGATTTGTCCCCCATAACGCAGTTGTATTATGTGGTTGCTGTAAACATTATTTTCCCATTAAAATCAGTGTTAGATAGCTCTGTATTTCAACAGTAATCAGGTGTATAGTGTTTGATCAGTAAACTGTCTCCCCTCCCGCTCAGCAGAAAGACACTGTCTGGTATCCCTGTCTCATTCATCCAATCAGGACGGAGAACTCCACAGAGAGGCGGTCCTGTTTGCTCGTGGACCACACATAGAGCACAGATACTACCTAACAGGGAAAGCTGTGAAAAACACTTGAAGAAAAGAAGAGAGGCAGAAACAGAGGAGTTGCGCAAGTGTGGTGACAAACACACAAAAGGTATACTTATTTATACATTTTCTTAAAACTATATATCATTATTCAACTACAAGACTAATATGGCCAAAAGAATTCACGATAAGAATATTCTAAAATCCTTAGAAATTTTTAAAGACATAATAACAATGCTATCATTCAAATTCATCTTTGTTTACTGTGATTTGTCTGTTTTTTTTGTCAAATTCACTCAAAATACTAATGTAAGGGAAGAATCATACTAATTAATCGCTAACCATCATAGAGATTAAGTATTAATTTTACAATATCAAAGAAAAAAACTGTTAAAGCTTCATGGCAAGTTGTTGTGTACCTGTTGCATACGCTTTGTAACTTAAGGTTTAAATCACACCTTCAATGAAAAAGCTCCGGGCCAACAGGCCTCTGTACTGTTTATATGTGCATTTTATTTGAATGCCATTTTCAGTTTCTAGTGAGATTTCCATATAAACTGATCATAACAAATCCTTTTACCCAGTCCTCCTCTCTTCTTCAGTAAAATAGATGAACATATCCCTTTCAGCACACTTAGAACCAGTGTGCAAATAACATATAATTACTTGAGACAATTAGCAGATTTCTTTATTTTCTTTTTTGAAAAAAAAAAAGGAAGAAAGATAGACAGCACCTGACACTTGAATTTGCTTTGTGGACCTCACCACCCTGTTAACCCTGGTCACCCTGTTTTAAGCACCTTGCTAAGTGCACAGAAAGAGGAAAAAAAAATAACAAGTGGATAATTATGTTTGAGTGATGCTGCAATTCAGATCATTTTTAGAATAAAATCTCTCATCATTCACTTTCATGTCTCACTCATATCACATGCTGTCACATTGCATTCATAACCCAGAGCAAAGGCTACAGAATAAAGAATCCTTACTTCCACAAATGTTGGAAAACGATTCCATTTGCTTCTCTGAAACCTGTTCTCTATTTAACAGTGAAAATAGAGAAGACTTTTGCCTTCCACTTCCCCACATCAAATGATGTTTTATGTCTCTCTGACTTTATGACAGATATGACAAAAAAAAACCTTGGTTGGGTTTTGGAAATAATCACGTTTGGCTTAAAATACCCAACTTTTCATCACAAGCACGGCTGGAAAATGTCCTGCATTACTTGAGAAATATCAGGTTTTGTTGTCATAATAATTGCTTAAATAACACTTTACTGCTTGTATACAGTACATGAAGGATGAATCTGAGCCAGAAATATTCATATATTTTATATGAAAAATAAACTTTTAAAATATAGGTGGTTTGCAGAAATCTACATGCCAAAATTTCATATTAATTAATAATTTTAATATTAACTGGGCTGGACGTGAGTTGACAACTCAATGCTAGAACTAGTCTTAAGCTCAGTGCTCAGTGCGGACT
Source organism: Acanthopagrus latus (assembly GCF_904848185.1). Lineage (NCBI taxonomy): Eukaryota > Metazoa > Chordata > Actinopteri > Spariformes > Sparidae > Acanthopagrus > Acanthopagrus latus. Next base: position 6,477,733 of record NC_051044.1, on the reverse strand, counting down.
AACACACAGCTGCCATCTTATACATATCTGTTTGTGTTTATAAGAAAACCAGAGAAAACATAAGTGGTGAACAGGTGCACGTTAACATATGTGTACATACTGTATATGTTGTGGAAGAGAGTGGAATTGATGTTTTGCCTCCCTCACCACAGGCTCTCCTCTCTTCAAGCTTCATTGCCACAACCAGCGTGCACAGATGTTGATCTGTTGGTTTGATTTTACTCCAAACCAGTCCACACACAAGTGATTTCTAATTATCATAACCGTAACACGCGAAGAGGTGAGCTGACTGCAGCGTGCTGGTAGCTCGCTCATTAAGTCCTGGAGCAGGAGAACAGTTTTACATGCAGTCTCATTGAGAGAGAGCAATTAAATCTTGATGCCACTGCAGACTGTACACTTTTCCACCACTTTACATCATTAGGGCTCAAAGGTGCTTCAGTCTGCCTGTGGGAACCAACTCCCAAGTCCTTCGAGCCATCTCATATATCAAAAGGATGTTTGAATGTGCTTTGATTGCGTGCACAGTTTCAGAACAGGTGCAGACAAAAAAAAAAGCAACGTTCTGCCACGGAATTGAAAATCTGCGCGCTGTCTAATGTGCCATTAGGATACTGAGTGTCGGCTGCTTACTTTGCACAGACAAACTTGAGGTTGAAACTATTTTTTGTGAAAATGATGTCCAATTCCAGTTCCAGTTCTGTTGATGCTGTCTGATATAAATTCAGTAAGAAGACTAACCCATAGGCTGGAAGAACAAAAGCAGGGTCAACAAGAGCTGAAAAAGTGAAATAAAGTTCACATCTATGTATATTACTTGTGTAATATTCCTCCAATAGTTATAATCCCGTATCATTATATTATCAACCAAAACAGTTTTCTTAACGACTTACAAAACATCTGAGAGTTGAGTCATTCACAGTGATTAAATGCACTCTGTAATTGTAAATGTAATTTGCTAAAATTTTAACATGTTTTGCATTACTCTGCAACTGTGGAACTTGAGAAAACAAGATGGCACTGATAAATGGTCCATTTCAGTCTGACAACTTTTCAAATGTTTATTAAAGCTGCAAAACAGGGCTCGAGGTGGGCGTCCAGGCTCCGACCTTGACTGTTAGCAACAAAACATCTGATTGTCTGGGTGTCACGCCTCAGTAGCTATTAGCCATTTCAAGAGTGTGGCATTCATCTGACAGGCATTTTGCAATTTTTTTGACTTTTCAGTGTCAGTTAAATCTCTTATTTGGCCCCATTTTACCCGAGGTAATGAAGCTGCCTAATAATTATGCACACCTTTTTATTTTTTTTGTGTGAATCGCTTTAGGCCACTGTCATGATTAAACAAGGGGGAACCAAACGCAAGACACATGGGCAGGTGGGTAACTTTCACAAAAAAACCAAAGTACAAATCAGATATAAAGTGCAGAAATACACGGCAGGAGGATGAGACAGGGAGAAAATGGAACACAAGGGCAAAGCAGAACAGATGAACTGACAAAGAGAGATGGGAAGACAAGGACTTAAAATACACAAGAGATAATTAACTAATAGAAACACAGGCGAAGATTGAAAAGGGCTGGAAAACAGACAAAGGAAGGAAATGAAATGCAAAACATGACACATGAGGACAAAACTTCAACATAGAACAGGAAATAACTAAAACCAAAAACTGACAGCCACAGAACATAATCACCTGAAAATGTTTAAATCCAATAAACATTCAGGTTTATATGGTTTAAAATTGGAAAATGTCCATAGCAATAATGATAAGGTCAGAATACTTGCTTGCCCAATAACTGTAGAAACATTTCTTTTTAAATGGGTGACCTTTTAATGATTTAGCTACTATAGTATGTGTGGTTTAATATTCCCTTACTGATACATTTTATTTGCTACTTACTTCTGTCTCAGTGGAAGACAGAGTTGTCGAGTCCCTGTTGATTCCTTGAATTACAAAATTAGAGGAAAACTGGATTTACATCACAAAATATGGACACTTTATGTGAGCTTTATCGATGACCTCTACATTCACTGAATTCTTGGTGTTTGGAGTAGACTTGAGAAGTGTACCCATTGTTTGCAAACTTAATAACACTCACTTTTTCTCTTTCGTTTCCTTATGGGTCGCTGCACCACTAGCAGTGTTTGTTTTACCCGGTTTGACTTGCCCTGTCTGTCCAAGGGTTTACAGCACATATAAAGGGCATAGCCGTGGTACTGACTCCCACTCCGCAGGGGAGGTTCTGGGAGAGAGCGCAATCCTCTCAGTGACCATGCCCCACCTCTGTCCGAGAGAGCACAAATGCAAATCCAGGGAAGGGTAGCAATGAACTGTACTACACTGTTCGTTTCTAAAATCAATAAACTATCATATACAACTATATTTACTACTCAGTGACACAGACCCCGAGATGTGGCCCTTATTTTCCATGGAAAATATACGAACCTACCATGTTTTTAATTAGCAAACAGATATTCCTATAAATAATAATGACATCAGGGACGAGAGCACAAGTGCATGAATTGATAATTTAACGCGTTCACGTGAAGGCATGGCAATCCATTCTCCATGTATGCAGATATCTTTCATGGGAACAAAAGCAGGAATACTGAATGCGTTGAGTTGGCGAGCAATCACTTAAAATCAAAATCATGCGATCAACAAACGCAGTGCAAGGAGAGGTCGGGGAAGAATTATTAGCGTGTGCTGAGCCTGAACCTTGAGAAGAAGGGAAATTAAGATAACAGATAATTCTTGCGACCTCAACCGATTTCACCTCAGAAGGTTCGGAGAAATGCTAAGAACAAACTAATGTATCATCTAGCACTTTGATGCTAGAAACAAGGTTACAGCCCCTACTGTGAAGATTCCAGTGTATTTTATTATTATGTATTGGTTTCCTTTGAAGGATACTGTGAGTGATTAAAAGGAGCTTTTACTGGAGGAGCCCTGTCACCCTCTTTACATGTTGGTAACACAGTGGCAGGGTAAATAAACTGACATGCTAACACGCGGTGAAGGGAACAGCGCAAGGCGCATACAGCTGACAGAACTTCATATATTACCCTCCGAACATTCAGTCACTGTACTGAGATAGCACTGAATATAGAGTGATCACGGTTATATGGTTAGTGTGAAGTCAACCAGACAGTTCAGCGTGATGGGGTTACGTTGGGCAAAATGAGGAACAGATTAGGAAGATTGTACAACGTGAACATAATTCCTGCTGCTGGAAAGTGTGATAGTGTGCAAAAACCTAAGCTGACAGACAGTGTGAGATAAGTGCAGCGCTGCAATAATGTTTCGGCAGTAATGCATATCATGGTTATACGGAGCAAAGCAGGAATAGACAGCTCGGTAGGTACCAAGGAGGTATACTATTGTGTCAGACTACTGGGAACAAATTATTGAAAGAACGAGGCCAGTAAGAGCCTTTTAACTTCCTGTAACTCTCTGGCAATGAAATCCATTTCCAATAGAGGTAAATCTAATATAATAACATTCTAGGTATTCTTTATATTTCATTTGTTTCAATTAAACTGTGTTTTATAGGGCTTAGCAGTATTTCACCTGCATTTGCCACTTGTTTGTGAAATGTAAAATAGAATTAGGATTACGTGTACCTAAAAACCTTAACTGAAGAAGCTATAGTAATTAATCCTCCGCTGCTGGTAAGAAAGACACATTTTAGCAGCAGTAGCAGAAAAAAGCATTTTTGAATCATTTTGAAATTGACACTGACTTAAACACTAATTTCATTGCTTCCATAATGATACAATGAAGGTTCAGTCAGCTTATTAAGGCTGCCAAGTCTACTTGCAGACAGGTGACAAGAGTTAGAAATATGAAACTTTTTGTTGCTAAGCTCTTTATAAACTTTAATTCATGTCCAAAAAAATAATTGTGCATATATATGTATATATTGTGTGATATATCACCGATTATAACCATAAATTTTGAATAATATACTGTATAATGCTGGCCTACATGCAAGGTATTATTGAATACATGAAGTAGTACTGAAAATACTGCTGTTTTTCATGTCTTGTAAAAAAGAAAATGTTCATTATGGTACATTGCTATATACTTAAAATATCTGTTAAGCAGTAGATTTTCAAAATACATATCAGTATATATTACCAACCTACTATCTAAATGTGCTTCATTATACTTTGAAATAGTGACGTGCAGGTTCAAAGTGTGCCGTTTGGCAGATTAGCTGGTAACATGAGAGGTTTACAGCTCCAGTCTTAAGCCTCCTGAACTGTTAACGGACTCATCAGGCCAGCTCATACAACCACGTTTGATATTTACGATTTTCAATCTTGATGATAACATCAGAATTTTCTAGGCAGGACCTCAACAACCAAAGAGAGAGGCGACCTCGACAAACAAAGAGAGAGGCATCCCCGAGTAGCTGACGGTGCTGCCAAGCAATGATAAACATTCTAGCCCTTAAGTCTACCACTGCTGACAGAAACATAAAATCTCACCACCACTCCAAGCTGAACAATAGAAAACCTGTGTTAACCGCATTTCCCCACTCATCCAAACCTGTTTAACCTTCTGCCTTTGATTTTCCTTGCTGCAAGGCAAGGCACCACGCTCATCTCCATTTTGTTTAAGTCTGCTTCAGCCGGGCTTGAGTCTGCAGAGCCATGAAGCCAAAGTGCTGAAGCCCTGCTCCATCTGCTGCACAGAGCAGTATTCGCCATTCAATATTATTCATTTTCACACACAGAGTCATTTCTCTGTAGTTACATATTCTCAAAGAAAATGGTTATATATTGCCATGTATCGTCAAATATACGTGGGGTTTTTAATATCCCAAATTTTTCAGTATTAGAAAAAATATGCTTGTCCATAAGAGAAATCTTTGTAGAAAAAAAATAATCCAATGCAGGTTTGAATTATAGTTTTTGGTAGTGCATTGTTTTGTCAACCTTCCAGTTGTGTCCGTTTTCTGTCTGCTTGGTTAATATGTAAAAACATGTCAGATTGCAGCTGGGATACATCCTTGAAATTGTATTTCTACTTCATTCACATGTAAGGCAGTGCCACTGCACCCATACCACCTATATTTTATATATATTTCATACACATATTTTAAAGCATAACATAGTCAAAGCATTTTTTTCCAGTAACAGTATGCATCTTTACAGCTGCCAAGCAGCATCCACAAATTCAGTCTTCTTACACTGTGACCGATAGCAGATAAAATGTTTGACAATCTTCTGCATGGAGCAATTAAAGGTCAAGCATATTATTGCAATAGTGGCCATTTAAGTGGTGTGGAAATGCACAGTAGCCTCATACAGTCGGCCTGTGTGGTCTGACACATTTCTGGTTGTCACAGGCTTTACAATCACACATAATTTCCATTTACAACGCAATGGTATTTCCATCCACGTTTTCTTACTTTGAGAATACAGTTTCCTTATTTCAATTACAGAACAAAAAAAGGAAAGACTTTCTTTCATGGTGAATTCACACTTCAGAGGCTATAAATGTTAAAGGTCCACAGCCTGCAGTTGTACTACAATGAGTGTGTGATAAGATATCTAACATAAAATATGGCTTCTAGTAAATCAGAGGTCTCCGAGCCAGAACCGCCTGCAGGGTAATAGCCTATTTTCTTTTTCTTGGACACGCGGTAACCTTATCCACCAGTTAATAATTTGTTGGTTCCACTGTGAGGACACAGAGCTGAATTGCACTGACCTGCTGAAACCAGTTGGGTTAAATGGTAGATATGGTTAAATCACTTATCTAACGGCAGTTTCAAGTACCAAAATATGGATGTTCGATGCAAGGAAACAAGAAAAATAGGGTAGCTGGTAATCAAAGAAGTTTCCCCCTAAAAGCGTTTCTTCCACCTCAAGCACACAAACTGACCACTGTCATTTCAACAACAGTACAGTAGTCGTCCAATGTGACAAGTCCAACTAAAATCAAACAGCATTTTTTTTGTCTGCTACAGCATCTGCTCTGTAAACAACTGTTCTTTTGTTTTAATGTAATACCATTCCTGTATCTGTCAACAAAAAATGGAGATCTTATTTCTATGTAGCCATTCAAAACAAATCCGTCCAGACGACTGAAAATGAATACAAAAAAAGTAAGCAGTGTAAGTTAAAGGAACATTATGTAACTACTTTACCTCAAAGTAACAGCTTTTTAAAATCATTAATGTAACAATGATTTATAAAAGGATGAATGGCATCTCTGTCTCAGCCATCCCTTGTTTCTGGGCTACGTAACTTTGGTCAGCGGGTATGACCACAGTGTGTTACGCTTTGTGGCAGTACATCGCACACGGCACACTATGACTGATTTTGGTGGTTGGACTTTCCTGAAAGCAACCTCTAACTGTAGCTGTACATCAGCTCTGCTAGTTGAGTCTGCCTGGAGCACCGCCAGGGCGTGTTGGTGTTACTATCATGGGAGTTTTGGATTGAAGGGAGGAGGATGTTTCAAGTCTGGGGCCGGAATTATCATCAGAATTGGAGCTGAGCAAGCGGACAACAAGACTGGCCTAAGCAGCCTGTACGGACTTCATGACAGAGACAAAGAGACCGTAGAGGATGTTGATGGAGGAAGCTTACAAGAGAAAAGAAACAATGATAGAGACAACTTTTTTTTAACAGAGGTTTAGTTGGTAGCTGTTACAGCAAGGTGTTATTGTGTTTGTTACGTTAACTTGCCGTGCTGCTATTGCTCTGAGCTGTTTTGTAGTGCTAAGGTAAACTGACTGTGGAATAGCAAAAAATGTTTTGGTGTACCAAGTTTTGTTTGTAGTTAGCATGTAGCGTGACATCACATCCAACAAATTCCAACAGATGACCTGGGGTTTGTATTCACAGCAGCTGTGTTGCACCCAGAAATGGAGGTGTGCGCCCAACCACACAAAATACAACGTGCTACATAAAGTTGCTTGAAAGAGAAGTCAGGAACTCACCCAAGTACTTAAAATTACTTTAAAAATTAAATTAAAAATCTGGAAACCCTGAATGTCTGCACCAGTGACATATTTCACTGTATAAATCGATTATTTGACCTGGTGCTGTTTGGTTCGATTCGAGTCAGGGCATCACCCGTGCATCCAGTATTGTTTTTACATTTCAGTGGTAGACAAACAGACCAATGTTTCCACCACTACCACAGCTATGCTGCCACCAGAGCTAAAAATTGATTGACTCATAACTCTAAAAAAGAGTGGTAAGCTGAACAGGCAATTTACTGCTCTGCTAAACGTGCATGCTTTTTTTACTTTCTAAACAAGAGCATCTTAACTTTTAACAAAATGTGGATAATTAAGCTGTCCATCTTCATTTCAGTCTCACAGGAAACAGAAGAGCAAGTTTCAGCTTTAATAATGACTGATGGAAAATAGAGATAATGTTCTCTCTCCGGCTTGTTCAGCATGTGGAGTTCCCATCTACAGTATAGTATTGGATTTCTGTCCATGGCGAGCCTTAAATAATGTTTTTGAAATGCTTTAACTGTCCCTGACACCCCGTGCAGAGCTTTTCATCTTCTATGAGCAGTGAACCTTAGAAAGACCAACCAATTTGAAGTGTTTACACATTCTGTCTGTCTCCGGCATTTATACTGTGTAAGATTACCCTCTACCTTCTGCCACCTGGTTTGTTGATATCACAATAAAAGTCCCTCAGGGTATGGACTTTATTACATTTTGCCACCTAATTTCATGAATGTGTGCAGGGAACCCCTGCGGCTGTATAGTAATTCTCAGGCACTAGCACAATAAACTGTTTAGTTAAACTTGCTACACATGCCAACAGGGTAATCCTGTATTAGTGATGAGACTTAAAACAAGTCACACACAGACTGCTAAACACAGAAACACTTCAGAATGTGACAGCAACATAAACGCTTAAATAACCACTGGTTTATCTGTCTGCATGGCCCATTTTGATGTAGACTGTGACAACTACCTCAAGCGATGAGAAGGACCCAGTCAGTCCCATCTGTTTCTAAACAAGGGTATCAAACAATGTTCCTCTGATACGTCTCCCACTTTGTATTTATTGTGTTAATGTCTCCAGAGAAAAATGAAACCAATGGGCTATATGTGTTTCACTGACAGCTGGCCTGACGTTAATACTGTTTTCAAACCTATCCTATTATGCAAAGTGTCCAAATGAAGGGCATTATGAGCATCAGTTTGTACTTTGGCAACAAACTACAGTATAGATAAATGTTCATGAATGCAGAGCACTGACTGGATTTCTGTTTGTGTATGCAGAGTGCGACCTTCTCTTAAGAAAACACAATGGCTGAGGAGGAGTATCCTTTAGAGGTGAAGCTGAGTAGGAGTGAGTACTCTCGAAGCAACTCTGCTTTCTACTTTTTGCGCATTGATACTTCTCACCAGATGTCGGTATTCTTCTCTGTAAGGCAATCTCCACAGTCAAGGTGAGCATCAGGTTGGTAAGCATCATGAAAAGTTCAGGTTTTGGCTTAAAATACGACACGACATGACTGGAGTCACACCTCTTGTCACAATATCTAGGTCTCATTGCCACAGACTTGGCTGGAAATTGTCCAGTGGCCTCTAACTAAATCCCCTCCCTCCTCCGTACGTCACCATATGAACATGCAACAGTAATTGCCAGACATAGAACCAGGCAGGAGGATCCTGCTCTCTGCATGTTCACGAGCAGACAGGAAGGACTTTAATGGGAGCACTGGGGTGCCAGGTGTGATTATGTGGCAATGGCAAACAGTTATCATGGCTTATGGGTCAGGTAAGAGGGCCCCTCAACAGAATTTTGCTTTGGGGACAGAGGGGGGTCAGGACCAACTCTGGTAATGTTACATTAACATTAAAATAATGTTGGCCTGGCTCCAAATTGAGAGACAGAGAACACAAGCTGAGTCAGGCGATGACACAGCAGAGCTACACAATTCGAATCCTACCCCAGAACTAAGGACATCCCAACCTGGTGACTTTACTGCACCTCACACTAAAGTTCAAGTTAATAATTATTTTCCCTACTTTAAGTGAAATGGTTGTCTCCTTGTTTTGAATAAATTCAACATCAGTGATGTCTTAGAGTCGTTAATTAAAGTTGAAATTCAGAACTTAACTCTTATTGTTTGGCTAACAACCGAACAGAGGGAGTGCAGGCTTGTATTGTGCAGGGCAGGGAGCTCAAGTGAGCTTGTGGGCTATGACTGGCAGCCCTGCTTTACTGGGAGAGTAATGTAAGCTGAAGTGACTTACCAAAAACAAACCAATGAGCTAAAAGTAAAACCAGCATAGTGCAGCAAATATGGACCCAGAGGGAGCTGCTGTACCAGAGAGCAGCAGTGCCACTAATCTGAAAATGTAGCCCAATCCTGAATCCTAACATTGCCTGTAAAATGAGCCATTAGCTGATCTTTTCATAAGCAAATGGAAAAACTTCATTTTTTAGATGATCTCTATCTACAACATATCATTTGTCTACATCAACACAGTAACAAACATTTTGTACAGCCATTATTTCCTCTTGTCAGTTCCCTTTTGTTTTTGTTTGTACTCCTAATGTTACTAGAAGTCTCACATGGTTCTTGCACAGCATGTGATGGATGTCATTTGAAGTGTTTAATGACATCATCTAAAGGCGTATTCACACAGGACTAGTACTGCCAGGGGACCACATGTGACTGAGAAAATACCACATCTTTTTTTTTGTCTCATGTGTCACATTTGCACAGGACAAGTGAAGTTGGCATTTTACTTTTACTTATTTGCAGACATAGTCGCCTGGATATGATATGATGTCGAGCCTCTGTGCAACATTGCCTGTCGGAAGCAAAGCGCTTTTACCACAACAAAGTTCATTTGCCCACTTCTGCGTGTTGCAAGCATAAATACACATTTGCAAGACATTTAGATCAAGAAATGGATGCTTTGTGGCTGCACTTCAATACGAAAACCCTTTGTTGCTCTATAACTTTTAAACGTCCACATAGCTGTTCGGCAACACTTCATTTCACAGTTCTGGAAATATCATGGTATGTAGGTGGTAAATATTAATAACATATTTGAAGTTTCTTTGAAATTACCTCCAAATGACCATATTTCTTTATTACATTTCCATACATATAATTCACTTGATTCTTTATTATGTAATTGCATTTGTTAGTAATAAGGGATTTCTGGTGGCTCGCTGTAAAATTTGGAAAAATCTGTAGTAAGTAAGTAATAAAAAATGGTGCATAAAAAAAACTGACTACAATTTATGGAGCTGCAAAAGTTGGGCATAAACTAGTTTGGAAACCTAAATGGCATGATCAGCAGAAGTTCAGCAGAAATCAGTTGGAAGTTATTTAAATGTCATAATTTTCAATAGATGTTTAGGCAATTACTGTGGTAATTTGGATGTAAATTCAAAAACAATTTTAAACATGTAACTTGGTAATTACCACTCACTTGCTATGAAATTTGTGAGTCAAGTGTTACCAGCTGTTCTCACAACACCGCTTGACTGCTGTTATCCATATTATGAGCTGCCATCAAATGTCTTACTTGTTCGGCTATCTGATGACAGAAAAGAGATGTTTAGAGACAAATACAACCCCAGATCACCTCCAGGTAATACTAGTCCCATGCAAATGGAGCTTGGGTGACAACTGTAGCATGTTTCATGAATGTGGTCCCCAACTAGCATGTCAGTGAACACTCAAATAAACTTCCCAATTCCATTTTGAATTTGACAACACTTTTGGTTATTTACTTCACACTTTTGGGAATTGCAGTGAAACAATATTTAAAATCCTCCATTAATATTTGGATGATTGCAGATAATTATGAGCTCATGTCAAAGTCAAATATTTTTCCTATCCTGTAATTTTAAACAAAATTCTGCCTGTGCCAGCAGGACCACTGTGACAGCGTTGGATTTCAGGATCCCTCTCAGAGGAGTGAGGTGTGTAAAAATAGAAACTGTCATCGTTGGTTACTGTGAATGTCCACCCTATAAAACAGACAGCTTCTAAGCTGCCAAGCCTCCTGCAAAGCCCAACCACCTCTTTTTATCATGAGAGGGAGTGCATTTTGAATAAATATCATACCTGCCACCACTGATATTGATTTTCTATAGCTTTTGAAAAACTAAGAATCTTAACCGCTCTGTGTGGCTGTCAGCGCTGGTGCCTTGTGGAAAAAATCCATTACTCAGTCACCCTCGCTTTTTGTGAGATTGGAAATCAGGCTTGATGAGCTGGTGTCAGAACCGTTTTTATACTTCACTCTGGACTGACGCGTGCAATCTAACAATAACTGCAGCTCACTTAAGACTCTCTATATAACTAAATCACAGATATAGTTTACTGTACGTGCACTTGGACAAGATGGTAGTACTATCTTGGGAACAGTAATATGGCACAAAACATGGCGGTGTTATTTACCATAATACAATGAAAATGTATTTTAATAGCCTCCATCTGTCACGATGAGGACACAGCACTAAAGATACTTTACATCTTTTCCCCCAGGAGGGAAGAGAGGCAGACGTGAGGAAAGACAGATGGAGAGCAAAGCAAGAGAAAAAAAAAAATCAACTGGACCAAACTGCTGGGAGTCAAAACACTGGAAACATAGCTGAAGACATAGCTATCATTAAAAACAACAGGCTCAAAATGAATATTGCTCAGCATTCATGAATCATCGGGTGCAGGTGATGCAAGCACTGCATCAGCTCGTCAAACAGACAGAAGGAGAAAGCAAAGACGAGGTGATGTTGTTTTTGATGGCGAAAATGATTCAAGACGTATTTTGCTCCTGTGGTGAAATGCAGCCAGGTTAGAGCCACATTCAACATGTTATTTACCTCTGAAATGTTCTCTGGCCGGCGTCCAAAATCAACAGGGATGTGAAAAGGAGAAAGAGCGGACCAGAATGCTAATATTCTCATTGTGTTTGAATAGTCAAAGAAATGTTGGCATAAAGTGACTTGATTCACTGCGAGACATAAAAAGAAATGTTATCTTCTCAACAGAGGTCCCATGGAGATAGTAGCAGAGAGTTATAGCAATATATATGAATTGAAGGTCACCCTTTAAAGGTCCAAACAGTCTTAGAAAATAAAACACTGCTGAACGGAGGGAAGTGCGGAGCATGTAAAGCCGGCATGTTTATACATATAACAGTAAATAAGAAGTGGGAATAAGATTCTAAGCTCCAAGACACTATATAAATATGTTTCGGGGAAATTGCCTATAAAACTCCTCAGCCGCACTTCACATATTATGATTTTACAGACTGATGTGCAGACATGATAATGTCACAGCCAAAGGAAGGTGCAGAATAAGTAAGAATTAAAGAGATACCACCGTTGTAGAGCACAACATTTATTTTTCCGAAGCTCAATACAACCAGATGGACAGGAGATAAATGTTGTGGCATATGATAACTATTCAATACAGTCATTGTGTCATGCCATTAAGTAGACCCCTCTCCAGGGGGACAAGTTGAATAATGTACAGTGATCAAATTTTCATTAATCTTATGCATGATTAAAATGTTGTAAATAAAATATATCTGGGAGCAGAGCTGAGAGCACTGGAAAAGACAGGTCAACAAAAAGCTGTGAGATTGATGGGTCCGAGCCCTGAACGGGCACTGGAGGGAGTTCACTCTTTAGATCTACAAGTTTGGTGAACCGGAAAACAATATCCGATTGAAATATAGATTTTTGTGGTTCACGTGAGAGTGACTTTGCCAGGGGAGACAGCCACATCTGACACCAAGGTATGACCTAGACCCTCTCTTTGGGGCTGTGCCCTGAATGTTGACAGGCATCAGCTCCCAGCGATGATGGGAGGCCGATAATAACATCCGAGGCAGTCCTGTGTGGGCCTTATCCTTGCATTCTCCGTATGCAAATCATTAGCTACAGCTTCCTTTGTTGAGCAAGGTTTGTACAGTGTGCTCCTCTTCCTTTATCATTCGTACTGCCAAGCCTGCGGAAATGAAAAGCAATGCAAATATGTCTGGCTTTTAGGAGTCGGCAGATAAAGCAGGGAGACCTTCAAACCGCAACGCTTCATCCGCTTCAGTTTAGCCTTGACCGAGGCATGCAAATTATACCTGAGACGTAGGGAGAGTGACGCCGCGAGCTGCACAGGCGCAAAGCTGGGGCTTGAGATAGGCAAATCTCTCCTGAGGCAGGGTTAATTGGCAGAAAATATCTATAGAAAGGTTTTAAAAAAGGGGGTTTGTGAAGTCCCACCAGAAAAGGCGCACGTATTTATGCCACATACAGTTTGACTTTTGACAGTGAAACGCTAGCAAAGCATTTTGGCCTCTCAGTTTGTCATTTTGCTTCAAGGCAAGTATGTGTTTCTACTGCTGACCCAGGTATAAGGTGCAGCGCTTTATCAGATAAGTATTACATTCTCAATTCTCTCCAGAGTTTTATGGATGCTTTCAGGAGCGTCCCGTGGTGATGTGATCCTCACTGTGCCGCTGGATGCTGGTTTGCATATTGGGTGCTCCCAGGATAACACCCAAGAGCCAAAAACTTTGGGTAAATGAGAGCTTGCGGCAACACTAAAAAGAGCACAAGTAAACAAAGCCTAGATTATACACACCCACAGAGGATGAGGAGGGATATTAATGGCAGATAATTATGCCCATTTTTTTTTTCTTTTTTGTATTTTTTTGTTTTGTATTTTTTTGGTATGCATATGGTACTGAATCATTGTATGACTGGAAAAGGCATCGATATATCTAAAAAAAAAAATCACTGCTTGTCAGTATTTTTAAAGAATGTCTTCATATGCAGCCTCAGGTTGATTTAGATGAAGCTACCGTGGGTTTGAAAGCCCCAGCTGACTGTGATCTTAATGTTGCTTTTCACACCTGAACCTATTTGACTCGTCTCATTTAGCTCATCATTTATGGTTTCTTTTAGCTTTGACCTTTCCTGGTCATTTCCTGTTGGCTCACTTCAGTGGATGTACAACCCCTCTCCACCCACCCTGTTCCCCTTTAGCTGACATTGTCAGCCCCGGAGGGGGGGCCTTCATGTGGCCGACTCCTCCATGTGGAGTTAGTGGGAAGAGGCGGCTATTAATGTAACTTTTAGGCCAAAGTGCAACAGCACACACTGACCCGATGACTGGTCGTGAGGAAATGGCACACCGCTTCATTTCCTACTATGATGGGTAGTGGATTTGTATTCCACACGGATTTCCTTGACACATGTAGAAAGAGAGGGGGATAAAGAAGTGCAGTGAAGGAGAGAGACAGAGATAAAGACAAGGAGAGAGAGAGCAAGAGGAGGAGGGGAGGGAGGTATATGGTAGGTGTTCCCCAGTGTGTTTTCACCTGCAGTTTGAGCTCGCTCGTAACAATCCTGCCCGTCTCCCTGAAGTGTAGTGTGCCAGCAACGACGTAAGCCACTGGCACTCCAGCTAGGATGAAGGTGAAGAGGCATACAGGATTTGAGTGTTATTGGTGATCATTTAACAAAGAGGTTTTACTCAAATACTGCACTCATGGAAACTGCAGTTTGCCTGTAATGTACAAAAGTAAATATGGGTCATTAAAATTGTGAAATGATTATTTCACAGCCAGCAGTTGTTTATCATCTATTGTGTGCATGTGAATGCATGCCCATATCTGCAAGAACACTGAAAAGAAATTGAAGTGAATGTGTAATTAAGCCATGCTGCAATAGAAATGCAGCAGCGTGTGTATGTGTGAAATAAATGTGTGCATACAGATAGGATTCAAGATCCATGATGTTTATTGTCACTTTGGTGGTGCAAGTACACTCGAGTGACATTCTTTGGCTAAGAGAGACTCCGCTACAGAAATATATAAAATTTAATGCGCAAAAAAGATTTTTGTGTAATTGAAAAAATGATCTAAGCTCAAGGAGGTTAAACTTCTTTCCTAACCTGATTCTGTTACTGCTTTATACTAAGACTGCAACAACTAATCGATTAAAATTGATTATAAAAATAGTTAGCGATTAATTTAGTCATAGATTCATTGGATCTATGTTAAGCGCATGCGCTGCTGCAGCAACGTCTCAGGTGGTGGCAATAAGCCAGCCAATGCCGTGCCATGTGCAGCTCATGTGACGACGCTGTCCACCTTGCCTGGAGGAAACATTTGAAAAATGGCGGAGGCAAGCACTACAGATAGTTTAGTGGAGAAACATATGGAGGTTAATGATACCATGGAGGAAAGTGTATGACCCAAGTCATCAAAAGTGTAGTAACAGTTTACATTAAAGCATTCCAAGAAGACAGTTAGCTGCAAAGTGTGCAGCGTTGCGGGAGCACCTGAAGAGGAAACATGTTGGAGCCATGGATGAGGGGAACTCATACACAGTATGCAACTTTATAAAACCATAGCCCGGGTACATTGATCTGTCATGTCCATGTGTTTTTAATCTTTTGTTAACAAGGAGTTATGCAAGTTTAATAAAGCACAGCAGAAACTGCTGTGTATTAATTTTTAAAGTGTTAGAAACTTTTTGGAGAGTGCGATGACTTCATTTGTTGTGTTGCTTTGGATCGCAATAGATATTCAAGAGTTCAACACGCCAGCTATTTTGTTTGAGTATCCTTTTGTTGCAACTCTGGGCTGATAATGTGTTGGTCTCCAGCAGATTTGACTCTGTTTTGATGGAGAAAACACATGGTTACCAATTTCGAAATAAAGATAACAGAAATATCTCCAGTTCATTTCAAAATGGATCAATGTAGCCGGGCCAGCAATAAAGCTATTTAATTCTATTTAGGTTGGAGAGACACTTCAACGTTATGCATTTGCTGGAATACTTCATGCTATTATCCAGAGGCAGTCTAGAGTGAATCCTTTTATTACATCACAACAGAAACTTGAACAATATCTGATCCAGTTCTGATCTGATTAGTCACATTTCCATTTTATTTTTGGTGTTTGCTGCATCACCAATGTCCCTTCATTTAATTTAGTTTTTTTTTTTATGCGGTGGCATTGACTTTATTTGCCTTTTACATCAGCAATTATTAATTAAATCAACAAGGTATGTATTAAGTTACATATAAATGGTGCTACTATGTATATTCATGATATGGTTTCTTCCATTGCAGAAAGAAACTACCCAACATTAGCGACTTTGTTTAAAGTAAGGTCTGCACACCACAGCAAGCAGCTGCATTGACTGATGGTAGCCTGAATATGTTGGTAACTGACATGAGGCCACTATCAATGGTGGAGGATGAAGGATTCAGGCAAATGATTCACATCCTCAACCCTGGTTACACTCTTCCCTCGGGGACCCATTTTACCAAACTGATGGAGAGGAAGTACAAGCAGACATTCCAAGGAGTGAAGAGTGACACAGTAATTTCTTCAGAAGAATATAATAAACTGGACTCAGTGTCCTATAATCTGCTGTATAGCGAAGTGGTGTATTGGAAAGAGAACCCCACTGAGCACAAAAATCACATTTGATTCTTTAATCTATTCAGTCTCTGTATTTTACGACAGAGCATCAGGGACACATTTAGTGAAAAATTGAGATATCGAGTCTGATCATTTCCGAGAATAAAGTCGTAATTTCGAGAACAAAAGTAATATTAAGAGAATGCAGTTAGAATTGAGTGAGAAAACATTGGAATATTATGAGAATAGTCATATTTCATGAAAAAAAGGTGAGCTTGTATTACTCTGTCGCACCAAACACATTAGAGCAGTCTGTCTTTGATGTGCCAAGTGAGGGATGTTGAAGTTACAGGTTTCACCAATAAACAGCTGATCTTATTATTGGAGAAAATGAAACCAATTCCATGATGAATGAGTCAATAACTGTTATGCAGCTGGAGAACAGCATAGGGAGCTTGTTTACTCCAGACAGCTGAGACAACAGTTCAATCATGACCTTGGGAGGTGATTAAAGCTCAGTGGACTTTATGTAAATGATGTGAAAGGCAGCAGTTCTGCCTACAGTCCTATAGTCTGCTGTGCATTACCTTATGATTCTTCTGATATGGTAGAAATCCCATTAAGTCAAACCATTTGACACGAGGGATGGGTATCGTAAGGATTTTATTCGTGCTACTACTCCTTGATACTGCTTATCGGTTCAGTTCTTTATCAGTATTCTTATCAGATCTTTTCATTATGAAAGAATTGCTTTTTAAAAAAAACATTATTCTTCAAAAGAAGGAATTCAGAACAGGAATATAATTACATATCTTAAATAAAACTATACTGTAGAGCAGCAGCAACAGTAATATGATGTGGCTTTTCTGGATAAAAAGCACTGTAAAATTTGAATTTCTTAACTGATTTCAATGAGTTCTTTTATATTCAAGGGTCTATGACCTATATGTCAAAGTAAAGGAAAATCTCGAGTTGCTCATAATCTCGATTGTTAGACTAGTCACTGCTAGTTTG
Organism: Acanthopagrus latus; assembly: GCF_904848185.1. NCBI lineage: Eukaryota > Metazoa > Chordata > Actinopteri > Spariformes > Sparidae > Acanthopagrus > Acanthopagrus latus. Next base: position 6,460,316 of record NC_051044.1, on the reverse strand, counting down.
TGTCTGAATGTCACGCTTTGTCATTGCCACAAGGAATTGTAAATACTCATGTTGGTAAACCATCAATTTAGCTAATTTCCATTGTGTAATTGCTGTGGAGACATCCTTATTTAGTATAATGTAATATAACATGTCCAATGTCCAGGAAGTTTAATGAAGTACTTTGAATATAAACAGGATGAGAAGAAACATAAAAGGTCCTTGAAGTAGTACAACAAAACACTCACTCGGGATCAGTAAGAATGTTGATCTAAAGGTCTCCATATTATATTATTTTATGATTGAGTTCATCTGTATCCTCATTGCTATAAAAATATAGAAAGCAGACTGACTGCCAGCTTCTCAGTATTTGTGCTGTGGTTGTTTTTTATTCATTTTTTCTCAATGATGGGCTACTCCACGTAGTTTTTCATTAAGCCATGATCATATAAAACCGACTCACTGAAATCGTTTTCAGTTTTTCAGCCCCCATTTTCAGTTTAAGAGGCCAGTCTAGCCCGCACCAATATGGCGGCGACGTTGACGTATCTTAGCAACGAGCCCCAAAGTGGTCAAGGCAAATATGATTTTTTGACCGCGGCTTTAAAAGTCACAAACAGACACAACATCTTGTACATTAGCCTTAGGATAACGAGCAACAACTGGCACTTTGGGTGTGTTTGTCTTATCTGAACAAAGTAAAAACTCACCAAAAACTCGTTTCTTTCCGTTAGCCTGGTGTTTTTCCTGTCTGTACGTCCATGACGCAACGTTACCGTTGACTTTCTCCTCCATTCAAATAAGAGAGTCCTCCTTTTGCACCTCTGTGGCCCGTTGTGGCGGACAAGAGTGAAGATAAATCCAAGTTTGTAATCTCAAAAGTTAGAAAGAAACAAGCTCTTGTAACCCTCCAGGACTTCGCGGTGTTTCCCTCCAGAAGCTCCAGCAGCTGTCGGCAGATTAACGCTCGTTAACAGCGTCGCTCGTTAATCCAAAAACACAGGCCTCGGTCCTTAGCCGCACAGAAAGTCAATATATAAACAAATAAAAATCTTCAAAAAGCCATTAGCACCATACATACGTCAAGTGCAGTTACTTCAATTAGCTCAGGAGACGCTAGCTAAACGGCTCGTGTCTACCTGTCAGTCATTGTGGCCACGCCCCCAACTATGCTTATTAATAACTTTAAGCCTCAATATAAAATAAACGAGTGAGAAATATAGAAATTCACCCTAGGACATTTGTCAGGAAGAGATACAATAGGTAATCAATAGATATCAAAACTGTTCTATCAGGCTGTATATGTTTATTTCTGCTGTGAAATTGGGCATTTTAACAGGAGCTCTTATGGGGGTCTATCAGTTTTGGAGCCAAGTGGCCATTAAAGGAACAGCAGCAGGTACAAGTTACAGCATGACTGGCCAAAGTTGGGCCTTGTGGTTCGATTTGGCCTGACAGATGTTTTCTAGTGGGGATAAAAGAAAAATAAAAATTAAAAATTAAAAAGTACTTTGAAAAATGAAATCATGCCACAGTACTGGTTCACGAGAAATCAACACCAGTCGACATAATGCTTTCTTCTGTACTAGTTCACATGAGTAGACGTAGGTGAAGCCCTCTGAGAGCTGTTGCACTTATTCACACAGCCATCTGGCGGGACAGCGACAGACACACTGTCGAGCTGGTTAGGCATTTGTAGCTTTGAGTCCCGGAACTCCTTCTTCTGGATTGAAGGGCCAGACCGGGTGCTGCTCCAATCAAGATCTTCATGATGACAGGAAAGGAAACAGGCGGATACAATCCAGTGCATATTCTATTCATCATGAATATCAAGACCCTACAGGAAGGGTTAAACACATGAGGAGGATGTTGGCCTGCAGCTGTAAACATTACAACATGTGTTTGCATTTGGCCAGTCACCATTAGGTTTCAGTTTTGGCCCTCCAAATGAAGAAGATTGGGCATCCCTGTGTTAGAGCAACAGGATGTCAGCCTCCATTATCCCCCATCCTTAAAGCCTTTCTCTCAATCGGGCATCAATCTCACCACTCTAGGTGTGTTTCCATCTAATTGTCATGTGAATATGCTAATGGTGACCCAGCTTGTGTGGCTTAATGTGGCGCAACGGTGCCTTTAATTAACCAGAGGAGACAGTGACACAGGACGTCACGACACTGGAGTCCAATCTTTTTACAATTCAAAAATTAAGTTTAGGCTGCAGTTTCCTAGGGGCTGTCAGAAAAAGCTGAAACATCTACGTGTAATCAATTCTACCTACGGAATTACAGTCTACAACCAAACAAAGAGATCGTGTTGTGTCTCAGCAGTCACTTTCAGCAGATGCTGAGGGAAGCTTATTGTAATTTGAATATACAAACAGCAAAAAAGAAGTGAGACCTTAATCCAAATGATACATCAAAGACTGGATTTTGTATTGCTGAGTCATACTGAAGCACAAAGTGTGAGATCATTAGCATAGCAATGCTGCAGATGTACAGTGCAGCTCTAAAACCCAGACTACTGTACCTTGACTACATCAGCAGCCATCATCATAATTCTAAATCGGGCATCAGTAAAAAAAGATCAAACTCAAACTCATGTTTAAAGATGTTTTTAATTTAGCATTCGCTTGTTAGACAATGTTTAGACATTTAACATTTAAGTATTGTACCAAAGGGAAATGAGCACTGCATTTCAGAATGCCTGCGACGGCATTATGCGTAATACTTTTGCTTAATGTATAATTCCAGTTTATCACTTTACTTTTGTAACCTTACTTTTGTAGGTTTGGCCATCATTTCTGTCAGTTGTCCTTTTTTTATTCACCAAAGCAATCGCTGAGATAAGGGAACACGACAATGTTGTTATATCAAATCTGATTAGTCAAGACACGAGCGATCAGATGATCAAGTAGGTTGTAAACAAGTTGGAGTTGGTAAAACTAAAGGTCACTGAATGGATTATGTCAGTGATAATGCCTCTTTGCACAGGACAACTGCTTGTGCATGGTGACTGCAGTCTGAAGTTGAGATTGGAAGTTGGTCTGTAAACTGTGACATATGATTTCAACAATTTTCACAATATGTCTTTATGTGCTCCTGACATGTAAAGATGTTGTTTATAACCTATATGATCATGTGACTGTGTTTTTTTCATCTCACCAGACTTCTTTTGAGTAACATCACCATGTTCCCAGATCTCTTATGTTAACTTGTGGTTTCCTAGAAACAATCAGACCGATCACAACTATTTTGCTAATATGGAGAATTCTTGATAGACTTACTTTTGTACCGTCAATGGTTTGATACAATCAGAGCCATTAAAAAGAGAGTCGCAACAATGGAAGGCCAAAATGCTAAGAAAGATCTCAGATAGATCCAGGAATATTTGGCAGGCAATTTGAATACATAAATATACAAAGACAGAACAGCCATTTTTTTGGTTATGAGTGGCATAAATGCTTTTCTGCTGAAACTCTATTGCACTGTTGGAATTAGCAGCTCACTTCTTACAACTATTGAAAGGACATAAACTCGCGTCATGAGGGCATTGGATAAGATGGTTGATGGGGTTCGAGCACGAGTAAGTAGCTCAAGCTAGTAAACTATCACTTATCTCACCTGAGCAACCAAACGGAACCTGTTTCTGAACATCTTTTAGGCAAGAAACGAGCAACAGAATAAGCAACTGATTCATATTAGAGCTACGAGGCCAAATTCAACAATTAGTTCCAATTTCGTAAGGCGACATTGGTAAAAACTACAGTGTGCTGGCTTAATGAGTTACCCTGTTAGCTGGTGACTTTTGTTCGAATGCATTAGTCATTACCCTGGAAAGAAGGTAGTTTGTTAATTGTCGGGGTGTAAAGAAAGCACCAGGCTGCGATTCACGCTACTCTTGTATTACCGTTAGTATTAGCTAGCTAGCCATTCAGTGTGAGATAACAAGCTAATGTGTCATGTGTGCTTTAACCTCTGCATGTTCTGCTGTCATGTTAACCATTTCAGCGCTATTTCACAGCTTATGTAGCTCTGTTTGGTTATTTATGGGTCTATCCAAAGTAGTGGTGAAGGGCTAACTTACGGCTAGCAGTATTTGTAGGCTAACCAAGAAGGTTCCCTTGAAAAAAAGCCAATAGGATTTTCCAATTGGATTTTGGATTATTGTCTAAAATAAGTCCTGTGGCAAACACGAGCAAGACCAGATGTAAAAAAACAAAACAAAACAAAAAAACAATGTTGGGCTATAACACCTCTACATGACTACAACATCACCACCACTACACATCTTACTACACTATACTATTCACACTTTACTGTAAACTGACCAAGCTACACGTTTTTTAAAGTTAGAGTTGAATAGTTTGTATAAAAGACTAATGAGTAATGAGATTACATTTTCACCATGATGATGACTAATGTCCCCAACATTAGTGTAAGCTGATGTATTTTATGTCTTAAAAAAACAAAACAAAACAAAACAAAATACTGACTTCAAGGCAAGGGAATCAGAAGTGCAAAAAATGCTAAATTATCTCCGGGTTTTATGACTCGTCTCTATCCAGAGGGCATTTTGGTCCACGCGTGTTGATAATGCCCTTGGAAATCATAAATGAAATGAGAGGTTGACAGACTAATTTACATTTGCGAGTTGGTTCAGAAAAACAACGGCCAAACCTAAAAATTAAGATCAAACCAGTAATTCACCAGACTTACCCTTAAACACCACAGGAAAATAAATTGTGCCTCATACAGTCTCATCAAAAACATCAACACTGTTGCAGAGTCCTCTTTACAAAAGGGAATACAGGTTTAATTAGTACAGTAACAGTTCTAATTAGTAGTACAGTACGTTCATTCAAGAGTATTAATATTCAGTGCATGTATAGCTCCTGTACACATGTTGTGTAAGCAAATGAAATGTGTGAGTCAATATCATCACCATCAAAGGTCGCTATACTTTGGAGATTAAATCTCAGTTGTTAGGAGACAACAGTTTTTGCAAAACAGTTCAGCGGTGCCAACTCTACGGCAGCTTTTGTGAAGGAATCATGTTTATTTCATCAGGCTGCTCAAGCAGGAAAACACACTCATCCTCCGGTTGAGGTTGAACGAACAGCCTCTGTAGTGACCATTATGGCGTTGTGGCTGCAGCAGCATTGCGTCTCACATGAATTAGAGTATACGTTTCTGACATGACATTGAGATTTACATTTAGATGACAGCATCAGAGGACAGTTTACGTCGTCGTATTTTTTATTTTTTTTTAACTGATTCCGTCTGAAAGCAGGATGTTTAAAATGCATCTGAATTGCTTTTGTGAGGAGGAGAAGAAAGGGGGAAAATAAACCGCAATGTGCCTCAAGGAAATACGAAACATGAACTGTACGCTTCGTCCGTGATGAATGGATAAGACGAGGAGCCACGTGTGCTGGAAAGGCTGAGTGGAAATACTGGTGGAGAAAAAAACGATAAACTGTTACCTTCACCGTCACTTGGTTCCTTCAAAATCCACAAAACTGTGTTGATAGTGGCCTCAACCTTTGTCGACACACTCTGACAAATGTGCACTGTCAAGTATACACGTCTTAATTTTTCTGCAAAATAGCTGCCCGTGTCAATACTCCGCATTTACAAGCCCGCCAATGCCACTTTAACTTTGAAGTCATGAAGCAAAAGAACACCACAATATCACACAGGCAGTACCACTGAGTGCTCCTCATGTCAGCTCGCTGTTGTTGAATACAAGCGGTTTACTTCCGAAAATCTATTTTTTATTTTTTTTACAAGTGAATAAAAGAGAACAGCTTGTACACATCCTGTTGACAATGCTCTTTTTTTTTTTTTCATTCAATGCGGTTAAAAGGATTTCATCATCCCTATCAGGTTAAAAACGGGCCGACTGATCTGAAGACATGATAACCACCAGAAACTGAGATGTGAGGGTTTCCACCCAGCGTGGATGTCTGCTTGTTGACACGTAGCCTGATCATAAAATATTAACGCTAGCGGTGAAGTCACAATATTGAGCAGATGTTAGCATGAGAACTAGAAGAGAGGGGGCGAGGTTTACATGACTTAGTGTTCCTGGCTAATACAACAGATAATATATATCAGTGTCTGGTAATTGTAATACAGGCTCATGCTACACATTGTAAACACTGTTTTAATAAGATTTGAATTGTATATTATTGAAAGGTAATAACAGTTGTCTGTGTTAGGCAGGTTCCCCCTCTGATGAGACGTACCTGACAGCAGTTTGAGATGCCACAGCGCTTTTTTATTTCATCATTCGCCTACAGAGTTTAGCTTTTGATGTGTAACTTAGTTACTGCTCACCCTGCATGCACATTTGTTTTTTATCTAGCTGGTAGCTGAAAGTTGATAATGAAATAGACACCTGGCATTTACAGCGCTTGGGCGTGATAATACTTTCAAATGTGGCACCGAGAAGTTCCGCCTCCTCGAATAAACCTGTAATAATTATAGGATTCCTACAGTGCAAATATAGATTGTGTAATGTAGCACGATAACATCTTTCTTTTTTTTTTGTTTTTTTTCCCAGACAGTCTGTGCGAACATGACCCTCCTCAACAAAGGCATGCTGAGCTCTGGGAAGCGACTCCTGTTTGTTTTTGTTTTTTCCTGGAACCAAAAAAAAAAAAAAATTGGTTTTGCAACAGCTGCAGCAAAACAGGAAAAAAATGAAGTTCTCCCTCTTTTAACGAGAGCATGGATTCAATTTTTAGACACAATAGAAGGTAAGGTACATTCACATTGTAAGGGATGACAGAAAAGCTGGCGGAGCTAATAAAGTGATGCTAATGTGCTTTGTGATGCGGTGGAAGTCCCCGGCTTTGAGCTCTAAACAGATGGGATCTTTCCCACAGGATCAGATAAAAGATGTCCATCTCGAACGCTGCAGAGCATGGCAGATTCAACAAAAGCTGCCTCTTAAAGGCGTGCTGTCCATGGGTGCTCACACAGAAGTTCCTCGCAGAAAATAAACGTAGCAGAGTGCACGCAGCAGCGATGAGGTTAAATTGAGGCATATCAATCTTAACTAAGGCAGTAAGAGGAACCAGTTCAAAACAATCACATGGAACTAATCTGTGGCAGTCGATGCCACTGCGGGGAAGATGATGATGCACAATCCTGAACATTCAAAGCAACCAATGGGATGACAGTACCTCGAATAAACAGCGTGTCTTAGCCTCCTCATTCCACAGGCTAAATCATAAGCTCTGTAACACCCGCTCATCAGATATTTAAATGCCTTGGATTTATGGAACAAGTGGTTTGAGGCTAAGATGGGGAGACATCTATAAATACACACCACCTTGCTGTATATTTTCCATGTTACACTGTGAGCGGGAGCTGCCATACCATTAGAATATTCTCTAAACCCTCCCCACTTGTCCTCGTACCTACTGCTGCTCCCTCCTTCAGTCTACGGAAGCCCTTGCCTCCAGAGATAACCGCTGCAGAGATCACCCTGTCCCTGCGTCCCCCGTCCCTCTCACAAGGACGTCCCCGAACCCACATTTCTGGGTCATCGCTCAGCTCATAGATAGATCCATCTTCCACACTGTGCTCCAAAGACTCCAGGGAGGAGTCCGACGCCTCGTCGGCCAGTGCCGTTAACGGCCGTCCAGGCAGTCCTGACGTGGAGCGCAGCTTGTACTGCAGCAGGACGCCGCGTCCTTTGCCTCTGCCCTCGCTGTGGTAGGAGCTGGACTGTTGCAGGGATTCCTGAGAGGAGGTGTCGCTGCGGTCCTCGCCTCCACAGGCCGAGTCTGGGCCGTCCACGACGGAATCCCTCTTCAGCAGGTCAGGAGACAGAGTACTGGTGGTGGCTACCAGGAAGTCCACAGGCCCACAGTGTGCATTTAGAGACACCATTCCCTTTCCTGCAGGAGAAAGGCAGACGCAATGTTTAAATGTCATCCAGAGAGACGATAAACACTGCTCCTACACTGGGCTGTATGTGTATGTCAAACAGTATACTATATTAACTATATTCATTTAACAAACTTCTGCTGCTTAACCAGTCATACTCGCGACTGTAGTTTGTTTTGTTGGCACGTAGTATTAAATAAACTGTTTTCGAATAAGATGGTCATACAGTGCAAGTGGGAATTTGGCATAATTACCAAAATACTTCCAGGCAGATTTTAAATCCCCCTGCATTTATACATACATACATACATTTATATATATATATATATATATATAAATATAAATGGAGATATATATGATTTGTGTTTTTCCTTCCTGTTATATCCAGGATGATTTCCACAGCAAGAAAAATGTGGAGTGTGACCTCAATAATGGGCAGTGCAGAGTAATTTTCTAACATCAGAAAAAACCTCTCTGCTTCTCTTTTGACCTCTCGAGAGGCTGCTCAATCACAGTCCGCCGCCTCCCTCTGATCCATACCTGTTATTTTGGGGATGCCCTCCAGTTTGGGGACTGGAAGAGTGATAATTAAGCCTTGGGCTGTGCCCACCCATAACAGTCCCTGGCAAATCAGGAGACTCGTGACTCGTATGCTCTTCTGACCTGCAATATAGAAAACATTGTCAGACAACTGAATTGAGTTTTCTTAGCCATCTACAGAAAGACAGATAGCTTGAAACGATAACAGATTATGGGGCCATTTGGAAGAATAGTAGATAACTCTGTGTTAACAAAATGGTAGCGGCTGGCTGGTCTGTCTCTCAGACAGTAAATTATGAATCTCCATCGATTTTATTATTACCAGAGGTTTTTTTCCAAAATGGCTGCACAAAGTAAAAAAATAAAATAAAATAAAAGAATAAACTTTCATTGTTGGTTATCAGTGTTAGCTTGAGGTAAGGTTTAAGCTCTGTGATCAATCTGTATTTGACAAGCTTAACACATGCACAGCACAGCCACCTAGGGCTCTGGGTTACATAAGATTAAGAGAAATTGGATTTGTCTACTTGCATCTGACCCAGATGAAAGAAAAACTCTCATAAAAGCACAAAGTAGGAAACAAGACTGTGAGCTTGATATCAAACATCTCTGTTTGAGATCTGAGTGGGTTTGAAATATTGAGCATCAAAGTTTTCACCTCCTGCTCTACAGAAAGCAACGCTGATATGCGGGGACGTTGTCTTTTATTGGTAAAAAGACAAACATCCTAAAAGGTACTTTAAGTGCAGACTCCATAATCCTTACAAATAAGCAAGGCCATGCTCAGTGTGCACCCACAGAGACGGTTCAATCACAGGCTTGTGTGGGCATGTAAAGGCTCTTTCTGATTTCCAGACCCTTCTGTTATTTTTACTTCAACCGTTACAGCAGAGCAAAGTGCAGCCCTGTGTTCTAGTTTAGTGTCCTACGTGAACACTATATATCAATGGGGAATTTCAGGAGATTCCAAAATATCCAGATATAGCTTTTTATTGTAACATAGCTTCTACCTCACAATATTACTTTAGGGCTAATGTCACTCAGCCCTGCATTAGAACATCGGTCAGTCTATTATCATCTTTCAGATAAAGCACTGCTGTATGTGGCTGGAAGCAGCAGAGGCTTTGACACTGACTTGTTATTTACACAATAGACTGTGCATTTGAAGTCAGATATATTACTTACACAGTCATATTACCATATTTTGATATATCTCATATTCAAAAAATATCAAATTTACTAAAAAACGTTGACCTGCTGGTTTGAATAACACGCAGACGAAAGCAACGCTGCGTTCACTGGCTCGCCTGTAGCTAATCAGATCTGATGAGATGTAGCGAGCTGGTTTGGATCTTTATTGCTGTTCCCTGTTCTACGGTGTGTTGATAACCTCGAGGGTGACATTAAGGAGCAATTTTCTCTGCATAAAGGTAACTTTTTTACGTACAGTAATGGAACATGATGCAAGAGTCAACATATGTTTCCAGTTTTGAGGTTTTTCATTGCAGAGCTGTTCCTGTAGCACCGCACCAGAGAAGGAATAATTGCATGCTCTTATTATACATGCGCACCCTTTGTTTCCACTTAACAAAGGGGTGAAGAACATTGTTTGTTGTGGATTTATTTTTGCATTTTCCTTCTGTGGTCCCTCAGCTCTTGGCTCCCATTGTGGCCTAGTTATCTATGGAACAATTTACCATAATATCCATGGCAATGATAATTGAATTACACCAGCACCAGCACCGATTTACATGTGTAGCTGTATTTACGTGTTTGTTCTGTGTCGTGCTCAGAAGATTTGCCCGAGTAGCCCGATGGTGCCATTGATTAGTTCTTTTTTTTTGTTTGTTTGTTTGTTTTTTTATTGCGCGGAGGTGAATCATCCCATGTAAGAAAAATGCCGCGGCGCATAGATGAGGAAACTGAGCAAACAGAGAGCAAGCAGCCTGTAGGCGGAGACCTTGGAGGGCCACAGCAGTGAGTTAGGCTCCGGCAAAAAAAAAAAAAAAGGCCTTTATCTGGAAACTGTCTGCCACCTGCTTACATTGCCTCAGAGTCTATTTGTACTTTGGTTAGAGAGCCTAAGTGAAAGAGAGAGACACTCCTGAACACCCACTCGCAGGCTACCATGAAACCTGAAGTCAGCTGCGAGATGCTGGCCCAGGAATTGTCTTTAAGAACAGTGATAAAGGGGGATAATGACAAAGGCACTCGAGATTAAGAAGGTATAGCTTAACCTCGAGCAATCTCGCATCTCCGATTTTTGCAGCAATGCACACACGCTGCAGTGGGAAGTGGGTTTATTGCGGGGAGCCGGTATTTGCCTTAAAAAAAGGAGATGTCTCCAAAGATAAATGTTTCCCCGCGATATGTCACTGAGGACTTTATTTTGGTATATTGTTTTTTCACCCCAAGGATAGAACTATTAAAGGCATTAGTGGAGAAGAGATCAGCAGTTTCCTCTGCCTGAGAAACTTCTCTGTTGTTTACCGCAACTGGAATTCCCTGTTGAGTATAAATCACATTAAGGGGAAAGGATTAGGGGGTATATCATTACTGCATGTCCTAGCATAAGTCAAGGAGAAACCTAGGGGAGCAGAGACCCCATTGATGGAGAGGAACTATAAGCATTTCATGTGCAGTATCTTTGGTTGTAGAGCGTCTGGGGAATCCTCTTTTCTCTTGTGAGCTCAACAAATCACAACTTAAGTCAAAGATCCTCTTCCTTCCGTGGACCCTGAAGACATGAGCCGATCAACTCTGTTTCTTTTCACCCTCTAACTTCCCCCAGGGCCGCGCCTCGAGGCTGCCGCGCTCCATCGAATGTGCTGCATATTTCAAGCGGAAGCACCGGCGCTGGGTGAAAATGACCTCTGGGTCACCGGATTCCCCCCCGATACAATGGCCATAGGAGCCTGTTCCCATTAAATCCTACTCTGAAACAAGAAAAAAAGGACCTTTGATCGAAGAAAAAAGTTTGGTTTCTGAAACATATTTTGTGCTTTTATTCCTCACTCTTTCTTTCTTTTTCCCTGTTTCTTTTTATCTCACAAGAGAAAACCTTTTTTTTTTATTGCTATTTGAATATTGCTCTAAATACATCAATCACAGGCTGGTGTGACTCAACGAACACTTTCCAAATCCAGATGGATTCATACCACTTGCAGAGCTCAAAATGATCTCCACATGTGCTGAATGAGCTAATGGCCCACATGTGACAGCCTGAACATGTTTGAGCCAAGCTGGCACTAAGTCACACAAACTGTGGATATCACCACGAGACAGCTTTAGGTATGCTTCATTGCTATCTAATTTGTTTACCATAGTTCTTCCCATAAAAAAATAAAAAATAAAAAGCGGAAAACACCCACACCGGCTGATAAATATTTCATCCATCATGAAAGAAGGCACACAGGAAGTAATGGGCTATCTGTGGCATCCTAAACGGACTGCAGCGAGGAGTGAAACGGGGGGTGAGAGGATTTTAAAGCAGAGCGGATGAGATGAAACACAGCGCGAGGGGGAGAAAGTGGGACAAGAACGAAGGAAAATATTAACTCAAAAGGGAGTAAAAGTGAGGAGGCAGGTGTAGAGGAAAAGAGGTAGAACGGGCGCGATGCCACGGGAAGCATGGACGCTTTGAGACAGACAAGAGCGTTTCCATGGGAACCCTTAGTATGAAAATCTTTAAGGCTGCCACTTTACAACTCCTCCTCAACGACTTTATTTCTTTCTTTTTTTTTCTTTTTTTTTTTTTTTTTATTAATCCCCATCTTTCAACCCATAGCTCCATTACGGCTTTGTGAAGGCCTGAGATGGGTACTTATTCAGGTCAGTCCCCGGAGATCAAGACCCAAGGAGCAACTTGAACAAGACAAGAATACCATTGTGGGGAGGAGAGCGCCGACGGTGTCAAACTGATGCCATCTCATTGCTCGAGCAGGAGAAAGACAGAAAATGGGACGAGTACAAATGGAATATCACAAAGCTAAACGGCTGTGTGTTCGTTGGTTTCAGTTCCTGCTCGACCTCTACATGCGGGGGTGAGGGTGCGTGGTGTGTGACGTGCGGTGAGGGCGTACCGGTGTTCAGCAGCGTCGAGCGTGTTGAGATGTTGATTTCCTGCAGGAGCTCCAGCGTTTCAGTATGGAAGAGACGAATGGACGAGCCCTCGGAGAACGCCATCCACACGCCTCCACCGGCGCGCGCCATGTGCGCCACGCTGACCATCGGGTCTGGATGGACTTCAAACTTCTGTAATGGGGACAATAATGGTACTGTTGTGAGTCAAGGCAACATGTGGAGAGAATGCAATCACCCACACCATCAGACAAAGCATATTATTTGTATTATATTCCATGATGGAAAGTTCCTACAACTGAAAGGTTAGATCTTCCTGGAATCTCAGTCTTTAAAACGAAATATTTTAGTGGGATTTTCCTCCATATAGTCTTCTAACACTGTGGCCTCAGTGCAACTGTTCTGGTCCTTCTCATTTAAACAGCAACATTTCAACCTGCTTTGATTCACCACAATGTAGTTAGCTATTGTTACGACTCATGTCATTTTCGTGTGATTGGCCTGTTTTTTTTTTTTTTTTGTTTCACAAGGCCCCAATCAACTAACTCCTCCCATCCAATCAGTGGCGCCTGATTCACCTACAAAAAGCCCTTCCTCGAACTTCCCCACTGCTCTCTCTCAGCTGTGCTGAACTGAACAGTCTTCCCCCACCACTTTGTTTAATATCTGTTTCGGAAATTTCATTTATAGCTATGTACATTTTCTTCATGTTCCCCTCAGCCAGGGCTGTAAGAACAGACCACTGGACAATCGTTATCTCTTTAGCGATCAAAAATCTGCCTAATGACGCTAAATGCTGTCAGATTTTAGGCTTTTTGTATCAACTACAGATTTCTCTGTATCCACGTGCAAAAAGACGAGAGTCTTGGATCGATTTAGGAGCTTCTCAAACAGTCTAATGTGGTGCGGTACATTCAAGTTCTTTACTTTCTGAGCGAACAGGAACACCACAGCTAGCAAAGTCCATCTTTCCAAGTGTCGGAAAATGCTTCTTTTAAACCTGTGCGGAGTTGAGCAAGATCGCGACTGATTTGCACTTCTTCTTTATTCTTTGGACACTTGGTAATTATTTTGTCGACAACAGAGTCCACAAACGACATGTACAAGAACGAGGGAGAGAAGGACATTTCTTGCTCTGCCGTGATAAATGTAAAACACGCAAATGAAAGCAACAAAGAGAAGTCTTGACTGTGCTGAATTCATCATAGCGCACTTTGATAATGAGAAGGCTTTTAACTGGTACATCAATTATTGTGACGATCATTTCAAAGCTGATTTACTAGAGTGCTCGTTAAATCGAAACACTACAAGATCACTGTCATGATGTAACCATGACATGAAGGGCTCAGTCGACCCCCCCCGAACCTTACATCCAATTGCTGCTCAACAACTTCCTTTTTTTTCTGTAAATAAACTCTAAGTGTGGCTCCTAATTTTGTAATTTGCAGAGTCCCTGACACACGGGGCATATTTTTGCATCATTCCCCTGGCTTGTATCTTTTTAAGAGCACAATGGGAAAAGAGAGTTTCAGGCACACAGTCTTAATGAGTAGCTTGAAATAAATGCAATGAGCCTTATCGTAGCAACACATGCAGCCCCCGCGGTCCGAGGCGTGACAAGGGTTGGTTTGGGCATCATCTTGGAACTCATATCGCTGTCAATGCATGAGCTGCATGAGGCCAGGCAATTAGTCAGTGAGAGCGACTGACTGAAGATGAGAATGCACCCCCACCCATCCCAACCCAGAGTGCACCGGCGGACAGGGATTACCACCTGTTTATGTGCCCTTGCCAGTGGGTCCTCCTTTGTTTGAAATTATGGAAAAAGGAAAAGAAGACTTTGATGTGTTTTTTTTTTTTCTTCTTTTAATTGACTCCTCAGCAGTGGGTGCCTGCTCCGCCTGGGAAAGGATACACACAGTGCATCTCTTGGTTTTTTTAAGTGCAACCATCAAAAAAATAAATTAAATTAAATTAAAAAAAATTGATATCCATAATAAAAAGGCACATTTCACCTTCAATAACCCGTTGCAATTCAAATGAGTCGACAGGATTACAAAAAGACAAAAACACAGACCCACTACGGTGTCTCTCTGTGTGTGTGGAATAATTATCGCATAAATCACTATCAGGCGTGGTCGCTCTAAAAGGGACATCCAGCCAATCGATGGCTGACATGCTGTAATTGCTGGACGCCATCTTGCTCACCATATGTTCAAAACCACCTGGAAGGCATTCTGGGAAACAACATGTATTGAATAGCCTCAACAGAGATACACAGAGAACTCAAAGAATTGCCTGAAAATGTGATCAAATCATTGATTTAACACTTGTAAGACCATCGTGCTTTTACACAAATGTCAATTCGCATTTTTAAGCCAATAATTGAAGTTTACTCACAATATTTTATCACGGAATAAAGAGCAGACAGGTTGATGGCCCATTGCACTGTGTCAAATACAGGATAAGTAAGAGCCTCAACTGTTGCCTCCAACCTGCAGCCAGGCATTAGTCTGCTGAATCCAGCCCTGCTTACAGAGATGCGGTGGTCAGTGAAGCTTGACAGTAGTAATGTGCCCTTTCCACTCAAATCGGCAGAGTCACACTAACAGCAACATCCCTCCTATAGCACTCCACCAGCGGTGGGAAATAACAGCCGAGGCTTAAACCACAAACACTACAGCTGGTCTGAACAGCTCATTAGTCCTTCATTACACTAGGTGACAAGGTGTCTTTGTCCTTTGCTGAGCACTAACTCCACATATCACTCTGAGCTATGGCGGGGGAGTCGAGCGGACATGTGAGTGATGGGAGAAAGCAGGTAGAAAAAGGAACAGTAATGGGACGAGGAAGGAACAAGGCCTGCCAGTCAGTATTGATCAAAGCCCGTATGTCCAGGCATGTCCTACTTTGTTAAGGGTTGGTTACAAGGGAGAGAGTCACCTCTACCAAGTGCTGAGGTTTGTGGATTTCTAAAATACTGCCGAGACAAAACAAGATTGAGAACTGTCTGAAATCACGAGGCAGATGTTAGCAGGTTTGAAACAAAATGACATTTGTGTAGTAATCAAACAAAGTACGAACTGTGTTATTATCAGAGTCAAATCATCCCCTACTGTGTGATTATCTAAAATTTAATTTGGTCGACTGAGGTTTTCCTAATTTTCTCCCCAATTAAGTTGTTTCAAATTTCCAGTGTGTGCCGCGACCCCTGCTGCCACTGAACCCCTCTGTGGTGGCCTGATGGGAATGTGAACCGTTTTTTTTTTTTTTTTTTTTATAATTTTACTGATATATCCAGAGAATCTTCTGTTAGAAGTTGATTTGCGCTGATGTTTACAGGCTGTCACATGTCAGACAGTGGTTCACTCTTTAATGAGGATGCCGCTGACCACATGTTTGCTGTAAACAGGGAGGAGAGCTCAGCACTTAACCAAACAGTGTGGGGAAAAAGGGGTGACAGCCGATGAACTTGCTCTCCGGGTTTTGGATTTGGGGCGTGAGTCTTGTTGCAGTTCCTTCTTTGGCCACTGGGCCTGAGTGACCTGCCTCACCTCGTCTGACTCACTGGTATAAGCCAGCTGGTGTACGACTGCCCATTGGACGACGACAGAAGATTGAACAACAGGCAGGGAGACGGTCATATTGAAAAAGACAGGAGCGAAATGAAACAGTGAAGCTGTGCTGCTGGATAGATGTGCCGAGCTGATCTGGGCAGCTGATACCAATTGACAGCCCCAGATAATGACGGGCAGTTAAGAGTGAGCGTGTGTGAGAGGAGTAAATGAAAGGATGGTATCAGAAACAAAAAGAAAGACCGGGCATGTGGAAGAGCAGTCCTCCTGTCTGAATGTTCGCTGGAGCTTCATTCAAAGGTTTCCTGTCCTTCGTCCATTTTCAGAAGACCTGAAACTGTGTGAGAAAAAAAAAAAAAAAAAAAACAACCTCCGAGCTGCGTGAATAGAGAGGACCTTATCTTTTCTTTAGCAAAGAATTAGCTGTTTTCAAGTCTCGCCCAAGACACTATTTCAAAAGACCATTGCTACATCCTGGGCTTTCCTGTGCTGAAGAATTTTTTACCCTATACCCAGAGTGATAATGCATGCAGCCATTCTATTACAGCATTTTCGAGATTTCTGCAGTGACAGGATCTCAGGGTTTCCCCATGAGTCACTTTTCTAGCCAAACTAGTAGTTCCACCACTTTGGTCCTGAGGAAAACAGTTACAGCTGCTGTTTTCACTGTAATCTCTCATCTCAATCTCGAATCCAAGTTATGTTCTTTGCTTAAACCTCTGTGGTAATATAAAATGTAAATATAAAACATATCATTGATGATGAAGCATGCAGCTTCTAAATCCTCACATTTTCCCAAAAATTCCTTCAGCCATATTTGTCTCGCTCTTTCCTTGTAGCTGTTCGATTGCTGAGCACTTTTTTTTTTTATGTATCCCCTCGGGGGTGGAGTGTAAACAATCAAACTGTACAAAGCTGAGAGCATACACGCAGTTTTTAAGTGTCCTTTGGGTTTCTGTCAGGGAGGATTTCTAACCCTGGAAGTGCACAGCCATGTTTACACAAACGTGGTGTGAAAAGGTTGTATTCAAATAATGCTCTGTCAGTAAGTGACTGACCGTGAAGATTTAAAAAGAGACCAAACCGAGCAGCAGGGTGCAAGGACAATCGGTGTCAAACGAGACGGGCTACAGTGTCCAGCAGACTCGTAGATAAATGATTTAAAAGTGCAGCAAATTCGGCAACATCCATCAGGGAAAACAACGGAAAGAAGTGAAGTGAATAAGAGTCCCTGACCCTCCATCCCTGCTCCAAGTCATATCTCTCGCTACAGGTGCCAAGCTCCGCTTCTCCAGATCCCAGATATGCATCACAGCCCCTGTGAAGTCAGCCCTCTTGAGTACACATTAGTGAGGAAGACAAGGTTAGCGAAGAAGTAACCAGAGCTGACCTGTTAAGCTCTGTGGGAGATACAGTGAACCAGAACTGTGCCTCCGCTGCGTGGCCATTCAGCTGATTAAGCTCGCATCTCTAGAGGAACGGGCGATGGAAAATAGGTGAAGGAATAAAAGGAGACATCCCTGGCTCGGCTCGCACCTGATTATGAGGATCTTGAGGCAGACTCTATAAGCAGCTGTCTCTGTATTGATCGTCCAGATTTGTCAGCTGCTGCTTTTAATTCGCTGCAACTTTTGAGAGAAGAAAATGTAAATTTTGTTTATCGTTGGTGTTTTAAGTTTGCACGGCAGTTCAAATTCAGAATCCTATTTTTGTATGTCATCAACTTTTAGTCATCCCGGGAAGGATTGCCTCGCACACACGTGCTCCTTTTCTACAAAAACCCTCCACCCATCTACACAGCGACGCACACTCCCATCTGGGAGCTATAATTAAATGGTAATGGTGTGCAGTTCGGCATCTGAATACCATATTAACATTACCCAGAAGAGTTTGTTTTGTGTCATTCATTATTGTCTACCACAGCCGGAGAAGTGGCCCCCTGTACACCTCTAATGACACACTGTACAGATGAACACCTTGGAGGATGAGTACACAAAAATGGAGAGCATGACAGAGACGACACCCGGGATGATTTTCTGGAGATAACAGTGCACATTCCTGTACCATAACTCAGAGCGCTACAGCAAAAATGAAGCTTATTTGTGTGGGAGAGCTCCAACAAATACTGTATGACTGCACAGGCTTTGATTCGTTGTCCACGCAGCGGCTCCGGGCAGTAAATCTTGATGACATCACAGATTAGGAAGCCGGCTCTCTAAGGCTGTGTGCATAAATCTTTTCAGAAATTGAAAGGAGAGGTACATTTCCTCAAATGCTGCAAAAAGCAACAGAAGAAATAGAAAAAAATAAATAAATACATTTAAAAAAATCACCTTGTCTAGCACTTTCACTTATGAAGTCATCCATTTTGGTTTTCGAACCGTGTTTTAGTGAATACTGAAAATATTTATCAGCTGGCGAGGTGGGTGGAGTTCACCTGGCAAGAAGTGACACATAACAAAACAAATGTCCTTGAAGCTCGTTCTTTAACGGGTTATACAATCCTTTCAAACAAGATCTTTTGAATTGCATTACTACCTCCACCAAGGAGGTTATGTTTTGTGTCAGTTTGTTTGTCTGTTGGTTTGTCAGCAGGATTACACAAAAACTACTGAACAGATTCACACACAACTTTGATGGACGATGTGTCTCGGCCTGGAACAGTGCACAACTGAGTGTCATTCGAGAATTGTTTGCTCTACAATAACTATTTAAAGGTAAGGACATTGTAGTTAACCTCTGCTGAAATATCTCTGAAAACCGAGGCCCTCTCCTGGAGCCAAAGCCTGAAAGACCTTCATGGAGTTGAATCCGCAAGGAAAGGTATTACTGTGAGGTGCATTGTCATAGATTGGTCATAACAAACACCGTGATCGTGATCGACATCCTATGATGATTCATAAATGTGCTTGGTAACAGAACGCTTTTGGCCAGAGGTTGATGATCGTCACATCTGTGGCCGTATGCCTTGGACGCTGTGGCGGAGAGAGGAGCAGAGCTGTCGGTTCAGGGAGGACTGACAGCACTGCCTTGTGAAGCCAGACGTGCAGTGAGGGGGAACTGGGAATGTATGGCTGACTTCCATGTCCACGAGGTCTTTAACACTCCCCCTCCAGAGAGGTTGAGGACATGGAATCCAAGAGTGCCATGTTCAAAAGCCTCCATTGTGGATGCGGCTGCTGGGAGTCGTCGATGGTCACTGAAGCAAAAACCCGGAGTTCAGGGAAGCTACGGGGAAACGTTTGGCCTCAAGGAAGTTCTGGCAAACGAGTGAGTCATACAGGGAAAGCTGGGTTGACTAAGGCTCTGTTCAGCATGGGAGGAACTGAGCAGTGGAAAGGCCACTCTAAGGAACTCCCAACATATCGTCTGAGGAGGAGGAGGCGGAGTTTGAAGACGAAACCGTACCCTTATCCCCTGACAGAGGTCTCTATGGTAGTTAAGATGCTCTTCAGAGGCAAGGACAAACTTTTCAGTGCTGTAGAAGTAAGGGGCAGTTTTAAGCCTCTCTGGAAAAGCAATGCAGATTCTGTCCTGGTCATGGAACAGCGAACCAGCTCTTTATCCATGCAGAGATACTGTGGGAGTCATGGGAGTTTGCCCCTCAAGTCTACATGTGTTTTGTTTGTTTATGTCGCCCAGGGGCCCAGGGACGACTTAGGCAAATGCGGGGGGTACAGTAGTAGTGTGAGGTACTGAGGCCCCTGCTGCAGGTCATGCAGTACTTATATAACCAGAGTGAAACAGAGTTCTCGGCAGGATATCAAAAACGTTTTACGGGTGTTGGGCTCTGCCGGGGTTGTCCCTTGTCACAGTCTGTTTATGATCTTCGTGGATAGGATCTCAAGGCTCAGCCACGAGGATCAGAGTGTCCAGTCTGGGGACTTCAAAATTGCTTCCTTTTTCTTTGTCTGCTGCCCTGACCCAGAAAATGGATGGATGGATGCTTGGATGTAATATTTTGTAACATGACATTTTGCAATGAATGCCACTGCCATGCCATCATGACATGACCACATAAACAACTATCTTTTATTAATTTTTTTTCAGACTTCCTTTAAAACAAAACAAGACAAAACAAAAAAAACAACCAGGTGCACAAACAAACATCTCCCATAATCTAGAGACAAAGAATCAAAATGATGCAAAAATCCAAATAAACAGACAGATGAGCATAACAAAGGGTTGTTGTGTTCACCAGATAAGCATTATTCATAATTAAATACATTAGACATTGTGTACATATCAAACTACATTTTTCCCTGTCAGCCTTGAGGCTACATCGGGCGACTATCCACCATAATTATAAGAGCACATATATTAATATAAATAACCAAGGTTAGAACATCTCAATAGTGCACTTCACTCTTTCTGCACTACTGAGTAAATTGGTAAATTTATGAACTATCTGTGTATCAGATCAGCAAGTGGCAGCTTAGACTTTCATCTTCCACATAATCACGTTGTTTGTGCCTGATGACATCACCATGCCACGTGACATATGATGGAAAAATGGTTGTGGGCGCCAAAAGATCGCCTCAAATTGCCCGCAGCAAATGTTGTTTACATGATCCTGTTCAAACTGATCTAAAATAAAAATCAGTATCTAGCACACTGGTTATTTTTACCAACACCTTCACCTTCTGTTTAATTACATTGTATGTGCACGAAGACGCCACGATGTCACTGATTGTACGTTGCAATACGAGGTGTAAACGCGCCTCAGTGAGTGGGAGGAAGGGAGCAGAGAGGCAGGTTGGCAGCCACCAGAGACAGATTGAGGGAAATAGTAGTTCTGAGCATTTTGAGTGTATTTTGTAGCATTGATAAAAAAAAAAGTGTACTTTGTAGTTGTGAACATATGGAGCATCTGAAGATTTCTCCAAGAAAAAAAACATCACAATAAGCAAAATTGTAGCTGAAAATATCAAAACACTTTTGAACTCTGTCCCTGAAAATAAGCATATCTCAAAAACTAAAGTTTTTTTTTGTTTTAACATTTTATGGATCAATATTTTTTATGTTTTATTTCATAAAATTTGCTGAAAAAAAAATCAAATTTTTATATTTTTAATTTGGATCATCATTTCAATATTATCATTTCTTATTGTTAACTGACTGACATAACCCTTAAGGTTAGGTTGTGTATTTTTGTCTGTGACGCATTTAAAGAAGAAGAAATGACATCACGATAGTCAAAAATACCACTGTAAGCACTGGGCAGGATTATTCCTATTGCAGAGAACAAAGGGTTAAGAAGGCATGCTGGGATAAATAGTGCGCAATGTTCAGACTTTTCCCACATGGAAGTCGTTTGATGAGTTCATGAAAAGTAGAAACAAGGTAAAGTGCAACATTATGTGCCCAGCAGTGACTTAGTTACTCACCTGAGTAGTGAGGCTGGAGATGTCCATGACTGTGACCGAGTTCCCGCAGCTCGCCCACACTGAGTCATCTAACACCAACAGAGTCCGCACTGGTTCTGAGCCCAGGCTCACACATCTGCGGGAGTCAGGGTCCCAGAGGTCATCTGGTGTGTTGGGGGGGGGGGGGAGAAAAAAAATAACTGTGAACAAAAAATGCACTGCTCAAGACTACAAGCAAGGAATCAAAAGGATATAAGAAAACCCTTCAAATCAATGGTTATTATCACAGCAAGCCCACAGTTACATTAATAATCTCTGAACGCATGCCCTGCTTTGATTTGAACGCCGGCACATAGAGCGAGGCAATTAAATTCAATTCTTCCCACTCATACCGCGGCAAGTTAGCCTGGTGTTTACTTTAAAAGTACTCTTAGAGCTATCTAACGCTGCTGAGCAGTTACTAAGCATCAGTAGAAGAAGGCTCACAGTGTAGGCTCATTCTCTTTGGCTCTAATAAGAAGAAAAAAAAAGCCATGTGAGAGAATATGTACCACAGGTTGACTAGATAACAACTGTGAAGTTCCATTTGAATCGTCACACACTGTGTGGCACGTTGTTTTCATCCCTGCCTCCCACACGCTAATAAACGGTGTACACTTTAATCCACTTTCCAACTACTTTATCATCAGTTCTCTCTCTCTCGCTCTCTCTCTCTGTCTTGCGCTCCCTTTTTGCTTCATCAGTGTGAAAATGAAGCAGACCTTTATTCTCCGAGCTTTAATCACGGGGCACACGTTGCAGCTACCACAGAAGCACATAATAAAGTGAATTGCATAAGCATTTCCTTTGCTATGCGTTAATGAAGCAAAATTAGGGAAGGGAGTGCACCCAGCCATTTAATTAACATTTCGAGTTGTTTATTTCTGGCTTTCATGGCGGAATAGCTTTACAATGCCTTCTGCCTTCCACAGGTTAATTGCTTGGCATGTTATAAAGGTCATTTTTCCACCTTTTCAAAATTCACTCTTGTAAATGTCCCTCCGGCCCGCATCGCGCTTCTCCCTCTTTAACACAGAGGGGCCCCCGGCTCGTCACACTAAACCAAACCTCACCGCCTCGTTCTGCAGAATATTTTCATCAGGAGTTGACATGACGTGCGTATCTGGGTGAGGACGGCTGGAGCACGTTACTCACAAAGCGACAACGTGTTTGGAGCATTTATACGCTTTTTGATACAAGTCTCGACTGAAGCCTCGGCGTTTCCTGGCTGCTGCGGACTTGTTTTTTCAGACAGCGGCGCGCTAGTCAAGGGCATAAATCTTTAACAGATGTGCCGAATCCACAAACATTCCCCGGCACCCTCCAGAGCTTTTTCTCCTGTCCTTTTTTTTTTTCATATACAAAGCATGAATAGTAATATTTAATCGGCATGCAGCAGCTTGGTGTAATTAATCATCCTTTCTGCTTGGGAGGAGAGGGGAGCACAGGAGGAAGGCAAGCACGTTGACATACTGTGGCCAGGTAAGAGGAGCCTGGTGATAGAGCTATTGTGCTCCCGCTGGCTGTGAAGACGGCATACGACTGCTGCGATGATGTTAAGCCCCCCCCCCCGGCTTTGCGTGTTTGCCTGACTAAACATGGCGTGCCATCTACCACATGGTGAAGTGTTATTTTCATACTTACAGGCGGGTGAGAAAATCAGTGGGAACGGAAAGGTATGGCATAAAGGGAAAGCGATTCGCAGGCAGCGGTTTGAAAGGCAGCCGAAAATTAATTGGATCTTACAAAATACTCTCGTTGCGAAAATGTGTTTTCCTGAAAAAAAAGACAAAACGTGTCTCACATGATATTTAGCGCTAACACTGAACGGAAAAAAAGATGTTTACCGCAGAGCTGTTTTAGAGATGTATAATGCATGAACACAGTAAAACTCATTCGTACTAATCATTTCACTGTAGGGAAATATATATTTTGTTGATTAACAACAGCCATTAGAAATTAACGATAAAATACGTCTCAGTCCATTTAACATAACATCTCATTAGTAGCTGACATGCAGGTTTCTATCAGCAAAAGTTAAATGGAATGAGACTTTTGATTAGTCTCATGTCAGAAGAAAGAAATGTATGTTATTGGGACATGATCACAGCTTGCTTGTGTAATTGTGATTGTATTGAACTGGTAGGAACGCATTAAAGGCTGGAATTCACACACAATAGCAATGACACGACTCATTTAATGTAACTACATGTTTGCCAAAAATAGTATTTAGAGAATGTCATCAATGTCGCTGCATTCTGAATCAGCTGCGACTTCATCCTCCATCATATTTTGCCACATTTGCCAGTAAGTATGATTTATTTTTTTTTATTTTTTTTTTTTTAAAAAGCACCAAGGGACAATGGTACATTTCACTCCCCGACCCCGACAGACCTCACGTTGAGAACTGCAACAGAAACTACAGCCGCCGGTCTGGAAACAAAGCAACCTTGGAGGGACCTTACCCCTGCTACTTCTTCCATAAACCATCATGGTTCCGTTCCGCAGGCCTGCAAACAGGAAGCGCGAGGAGTGCTTGAGGCACAGCACAGGGCAGCCCTCTGGGTTATGGAGGGTCAATAGGCATTGTGCCGCGGTGTCCACGCTGCCGTAGACCAGGACGCTGGAAGAACAAAAGCAGCACAAGCCGGCATGATAAATGAGTGTCATTTGAAATGACAGAGTGCCTCGTTTTCATGCAGTTTGATTTAACAGTGCACTTTGGAGCAAAGCATTGTGTATGTGCAACCACTCTATCTTTCTCATGTCTGAAATGCCATCTGAACTTTGCTGCATCTTATTGTCTTCTTCAGAATGACAAATGCACATCGCTGTTTGTTTTCTCTCCGTTTGAGGAGAGGCTGACAGTCCTTCGAGTGTGCTGAAATGCTGAAATTGTTTTTTTTTTTATTTTATTTTATTTTACTCTACGTTTCTCTCTTTTTTTATTCCATTTCCCCGGACAGACACAAACACCACAAGGGAATGAGTCAGCATAAAAAAAGAAGGGAAAAAAACTGCTGACATATGACTCTGGTTTTTATAGCAATGACTAAACGCTGCCGTAAATGAAAATTACAGAACAGCGGTAACATAAGGCTGGATCTAAAAACCGAGAAGATTCTCAGTTTGGGAAAAAAAAACAACCCGAAAACAATCAAACAAAAGAACGTATTCACTGAACTATGGCAGCAGACTGAGATTAGACCTATCCTCTGTTACACACAGTGGGGATCAGAAGGTTTATTGGATTTGAAAATGAAACAGTGATCTTTGCAGCAGTAGCGGTATTGATGCTGCGTTAGGGCATCAACTCTGATTTCCTGCTTTGATGAAATATTGACAAGCAAATCTATACTGCGAGAGATCTCAGGGGACCGTAACAGAGGATAATACAGGATATTATTTCACTAGGGAAGACAGGCATTCTGTTCGCACCTGAATACTTGCGTGTTCGATCTAATTTCACAATTTTTACATCATTCTGTTTCAGCAAAGAGGCGTGTTTGTAGCTCTCCTCTGCTTTCTGTGATATCAGTCGCTCACCGCCCATCGTCTGATCCGACACAAATGTTGGCGCCGATCCCCGAGGGGGCCCTGTGACCTCCGGCTTCCTCTTCTTCACTCGGGGAGGGTTCTGGCACATACTCCAGACATCGGACAGCGGCGCCGACCTGCAGGCTCTTTACAGCTCTTGGCATGGGCCTGTTGAGGGAAAATATCTCTATCTGCCCCTGAGAGCCTTCTCCTCCGCCAGCCACCTGTCGGGAGGAAAAAAAAAAAAAACACGGTTGAGAAAAGGTCGAGACCCCGTGTTAAGCTGCACCAACGGACTGAATTGTAATGCCATAGGTAATAAACTATTCTGCTGAAACAGGAAAAAAAAAAAAGATAGGCAGAGCTGAGAGCAGAAGCACGCAGGTCTCCTTTAAATCATGCCTGCAAATGTATTCAGTGTCTTAATCAAATTGTGGAGGCCTTCGGTTAAACATTCTCTACCTGTCAGCAATTTAGATTTTAAAAAAAAGTTCAGATCAATTATCCTTTAAGACCTCGTCGTTTGTAGCCTGCTCTCTCTCATTTTTTTGGGGGGGGGATGAGGAATATCACTTGGAATTTTAAACACGTTATGTAATGGATTCACAATGTCATCTCCAGACCATCAAACAATTCTTAAAACCCCTGCGATCTTTTCATCGCCGAAGAACAGAGAGGCTCTCGTAGGTCTCTGACAGACTCCGCGATGCTTAACAATGAGGACGGTTTTAATCACGAGTTTACGAGATCAAGTGACCGAGCTATTGGAGGAGTCAGTTCATAATAAAAAAAAAATAAAATAAAATAAAATAATTTTTCAATTCATTACGCTGACATCAGATGTTAACGTGTCCAAGGTCACACTGAGAACTTTAAGCTGCAGCTCTCAGTGCAAATAAAGACTTGAACACGAGCTTTCGAACGAGAGCCTTTGAAAATCCGGGAGCTTTCGGTCGCTCAATTTGGATTGATTGGAAGTTTCTACAATTCAGTGTTTGTGGTCTGTTCCTTTTCACAGGGAACACAAATCATTAAAAACACACACACACACACACACACACACACACACACACAGTCACAAACAAGAACCCAACCTTAGATGCTATCAACAAAGGTTCACCAGTCGTAACAAGCTTCCCACCCCGAAGTCTGAGTGTCTTCATTTCCTCTGCAGCATATTCACGTCGGCCTTTATGTAAGCCTGTCAAAGCCAATGCCGAGTAAACGAAGAGAGCAGGAGCCCCTCCAACCTGTCGCAGATGCAATTCCAATTAAGGTGGCATTGCCTCCATTCCCAAACAATTAAAGTGTCGCTGTAGGTTTTCAACACAATTTCATTCATTACTCCTGTGTGAGGCCTCGGTGGATGTCCAGACAAAACACAACGTCCTTCTTGAAAAAAAAAGGAGCACGGCCGCTCGCCGCCAGACACCGGAGATTTATTCTCTGTATGAATCGCATCGTGCGAATGTGACATGAGCTAAATATAGTCTTTAGCTCTTCTCCTCCACACTCACCCTTATTTGCATGCAATCATTTGTTTGATTTGTATCAGCGTGCAGAATCTGGACAGGAGCGATCCTGTGGGCTCTTGAGAATGAGCCAGAACAAATAATGGTCTGTTGCACAGGGTTGGAAAAAAAAAAAAAAGAAAAAAAAAAAGAAAAAAAGACTTATCTTGCAGCGAGGAGCGCTTCTAGTGAATCAGTGTAACCAGAACCGGAGGCAAGGCCCCCACACACCCTCACCCAGACTCCTTTATAATTTATAGATTCACATGTCCATCAGTACCTAACAAACAACTACACACACCCCCATCACCACGATCCACACCAATGAATACATTCCCTTCCTCTTTTCAATTACACCCAGTCCCCCTCTCTCTCCCTCTCTCTCCCCCTCTCTCTCCCTCTCTCCCCGCCTGATATCCAGTGCAAATACTGTGCCCTGACAAAGTCATCACTACTTATTTAGAGAAATAGATATCTGGAGTCGTGCCCTGGACAGATTCCTCCGCTCAGCTCGGGAGAAACAAAAACTTCCCAAACAGTAAATGCTCTGCCAGCCATAATTAGATGGCTCTGGATGCAGCGAGGAAGCATGGGAGAATGGTCATGATAGCACACTCTGCTCAATTGCATTCGCCACATTAGGCAGCCAGAACCACGAGTCACCAGATTGTTGATGTACTCTAAAACGGCTGCATTTTAAAAATTTCACCATCCCTGACATTTGCGATGAATTTCTAACCTCCTGAATAAGCGTATAAGTGGAGACACGCCATGGCAGCGTTAGCAGCAGGATGCTGGAGAAAAGTGGGACAAAGAAGGTGAAGGCAAACAGGGAAACACTGGGGTATCAGGCTGATTAGACACAATGTCATTACTCTGATCAAAGCACACAGAAATCCCCATAGCCCATCTCACTTTAACATGATTAGTGTCATCCCTTATTTGACAAGCCTGCCAGGGAGGTAGAACCAACCGGGGGCGGGAACGCTCAGCCACTAATTATTCTTGCCGGATCCGCAGGCCTTCACTATTATTTTTTATTTTTTTTCCAGCGGATACCAGTTTGTTTTTGCTTTGTTGACATGTTGTGTTGGACAGTTTGTAACACCGACCGTGCAGGAGGAAGGTCAGATGAGCTCAGCACTCAAGGTGCCCTCCTCGTTCTGTTAGTGAGGTCGGTCCGGAATCTCAGATTCGGCTGGCGCTGCCAAGAAAATTCACTCTCTAGAATTTAATTCCACTCATAATGAAAAAAGGTTGCTGACATTTTGATAATCATAATCACATCATTAACGTATTATCACCTCAAACCAAGAATTGTTGTGTTTTTGCTACTTTAGGATTGGCCTTTCTTATCTGCGGAGGGAAGGGTGCCGTGTTGACCTGCCATGTTAAATACAGAAGCCCAGAAGGGACAAATCAAACGCTGGGTCTAGAGAGGGCCTTTATCATTTTTAGCAGCCCCCGTCAGAGAGGCAGTGGGTGTTTTTCCAGTTGGTTGCAATCTTTGACATCACAGCAATCAATCCCACACATGTGACCTTTAAGTGAAAGACCTCCTCGCTGGATACCTTTGAAGACTTCCTCATGTATGGAATTCAACATAAATGAGCAACAGCCCTGTGGGTTTCTACAGGCAGACATCTCCAAGTTATTGAAATGCAATACGTGTACCAAAGTTTATTCCAAATATCCACTGTGACTGCCTCCAGATCCAAAAATGCAATTATAATTCAATCAAGAGGTGAATTTTCATTGTTTACTGAGCAATGCTCCATCACAGTGAAACATCTGACATTTTCTGTCCCAAAGATTCAGATCCAAGCTCTTTTTTTTCTTTTTTTTTTCTTTTGAGGCAAACCTATTTCTTGAAAATTACTGCCAAGAAAACATCACTTGGACTGAAGTCAGGCATGTCACAAAAAATGTGACTTGAAATTCAACTTCGGCTTGACGTGCTTAAGACTCGACTCCCTGAAGATTCGACTTCTGATGTGGAAAACTTCCCAGCGAGTTTTCACCTGGTATAATCCCAGAACAAAGGTAAATACAATCAGAAAGCCTCAGATGGTCACGTACGTAACGGATTTGATTCAAAGGCATATTAAAGGATAAGACGTTGTGTACACCTCTGGATGCATGGCCCCACTTCAGATGGGGTAACTTAGCAGCTACAGTGGACATATCAACTTCAAAAGGGTGTAAACAATGTCTTTTCAAATCTATGTGGCCTCCCTGGGCTTTTTATTACACCAGAGGAGTTGTATTAAAGCCATTTTTTGAGTCCCCATCCACTTCAGTTGTTTAGGAGAATTCTGCAAAGCTTTTTTACAGTCCAGAAGAATTTTGCGAACTACAAATCATTTTTTATTTTTCATTTTTGGACTTCAGTTGAAAGGACACGGACATGTTTAGAAGCCATGTTATTGGAACCGTCAGCATTCAGAGACCAGAAAGACTTGATCTTGACAATTTATAGTGAGCGGTGTGATTTGCTCTCCTGGACGGGGAGACTTGACCTAAGACGTGACTTGAATCCGTCCTGAACGACGCGAGACTTGACTCGGTCTGAGGTCTCCGCCGCATGCCTGGCTGCTATGCTTTAAAAATGAATGAACTCCATCGCTATAGATAACCGCAGGAGCAGCCGTTAATGGCTTATTGTGCAGGAAAGCAAGCGGGCGTGAGGGACTAAAACCTTCTAATGCAGCGCTTGAGTCTTGTGTTCGGTAAATGCGCTACACTTATTCTGTAGCAGTTAACCACGCAGCATATGGAGGAGCTACCTTTATATGGTGTAGGTTAGGAACACTGAAGTCGTCTTTACTAGCATGTTCTCCAAGAGAAACTCAGGGTCAAACACTGATATCTCAGCGGCCTTAATGCCAGCTCCAGAATATCTCCTTGTGAGTGAGCATCCAGTCCTCTTTAGAATAGCATCACACAAGCAATTAAGTCTGAGGCTTTGAGCCGCACTCTGTGTCTTGGAGCGCCTACACTTGATTTAGGCACCTTTTGGGCTTAAAGAGGATTACCTGATAAATTGCCCACCATCTCCAAAAAAAAAAAAAAGAAAAAAAAAAAAAAAAGGACGGGGGAACAAAAATTGAAACTTAAAGATTAACAGCAAATTCTTTGCGTCTTTTTTTAAATTTAATTCTTCTTTCCTCTGAATCCCGACCTCCCCTTTCCAGATCCAGCTGAGCGCCCTCAGGTCCGGGGGTATTGTGATGTGCTGGTCTGGTCTGGCAGCACAATTTGCCTCCACTCATCATGAAACGCTCTGCGGTGGTTACCTACCACTAGCCTCTACACTGTATTAATTCACAGTTTCACATTTTGCAGAGAGAAATGGTGCGTGTCCCATTTTTTTCTTATTCATTTTTGGGGTTTTTTCCAAATGAATGAGAGCATATGGTAGGAGGGATATTTAAACGGCCATGGTAATTGTGTTAAAAGCAAAAAATTACCAGCGACTGTAAAATATGCATTATTTTTGCTTTGGTCATTGGTTTTAGTTATTTGGCATTCAATTGAGTGTGTGGGTTGTGTGTACAGGATATGAATGCATGCAGTTGTGTGTGTGTGTGTGTGTGTGTGTGTGTGTGTGTGTGTGTGTGTGTGTGTGTGTGTGTAAGCAACAGATCACTCACCCAGAGGTAGCCTTGAGGTAAGGAGGTGCTCGCAGCAGAGAAGCCCAGCAATGCACAGTGAACAGGATTGTGGAGGGCAGCTTCGAGCTACAAAAGACAAAATGAATATTGATTTTAGATGCATCACGGCTCAATACTGCAACCTTATTCTTTTGATGTAGTCTCAAAAATATATCCCCTTGCCCAGGCCGGTCCCTTTTCACAAGGATACAAGTCAAATCAAAATTCTTGCAAACCATAGAGTGCCTGGCCTCGTCCGTCTGCAGGAACTGCATCGCCACACACTGTAAATGTGACGCGTATGAAAACACGGATTTGAAGCATCGGATGCTCACACGTTCCATCTGCCTGTTTGCGTGTCTTTCATTCGTTTCGCCTAACGCGACGCATCCATAAGGAGAGGATGAGTGTCCTGAAAACTGCGTCTGATTCTGTAAGTGACTGGCCTCTGTGGACCGCGTCTGTCAGAGCGACTTCACGCAGCACGGCTGAGTGGAAACGTGGACAGGCGCGGCGAGGAGTCACGGCGAGTGACTTTGCCGAAGCTGCAACCCGAGCTGACTCATGAGATGATATTTAGCCACTTCTACCGTTAGATGTTGAAGAGCGTCTCCCAGGAGCTGATCAGAAGTAGCAGGAGAAAGGAGCTGGGATGGAGGGGAGCGTTCGGAAACGCCTGCGGCAAAGATTCAATCAGCTGTCCCTTCCATCTATTGTTCTTACCAACGTGGGCTCATTTAGCAACAAAGTGGGTATTACACAGACACACACGAGGTACTATCGTAGATTTGGTGCGGCATCTTTGTCATGCTTCACAGAAAGCTGGCTACAATCTACGATGGCTGACTCTTTTTTGTTTTTGAAGTCCCTGGATTCAACCTTGTGCAAGCAGACAGTGATGGAGACTCGGGGAAAACCAGGGAAGGCCGTATCTGCGTCCATGATCTATGATGCTGTAACAATGTAAGATCTGTGATCAAATGTGGGGTTCGCCCGTTGATTTTCCAGGAGAATTTGAATTTATTTTGCTGTGCGATTTATACACGCACCCAAACAGGCAATGCGTCCCGGGTGGCCTTGAACCAGCGGCCCCCTCTGGACTTTGTTACCTGGCCTCGAACAGTTTGTTCAGAGCAACAACAAAAATTATATCCTGGACAAGTGTTCCGCCTACATTGATGTGACCTGTGGCTGCCTGCCACAATTCCAACCCTGACCACCAAAAAACATCCATTTATTTATCTGTTATGAGACTCAAAGGGGCTCGTCTCGAGGAGACACAAGGACCGTCTGCACCCGAAGTAGCAGCAGAACAGAATAGCAAGAAAACACATGCGTGTGAAAGCTGTACAGTCCAACCGGTGTGATTATCTGTCCAATTACTTTGTTTCAAATAATTCCGGGCATCGTGGCAACTGAGGCAGCAGCTCAGGAAGGGATAGCTGTTAGCGATGAAGAGAACTGTGTAGGTGAGGAGGAGGAGGAGGAAGAGGAAAAGGAGGAAGAGGAAGAGGAGGAGGTGCAGCCAACATGCTGCTGTGGGAGAGCCGGCCGGAGCAAACCAATAAATACACAAAACGTACAGCAGCTGCATATTTCCAGTTATTTATCTTACACAAAAGTACTTGGCAAACAACACACTGTATTTGCAGTGGAGCAGCATACAGCGTTAACCAATTTAAGTGAGTGCACATGATCCTGGTGGATGAGACAACACTCAAGTGAAGTAAACCATGAAAATAAAGACAAATGTCAGTGGGATAAAAAAAAAAAACTCACTGGATAAAATTACTGCCGTCACAAAAGCTTCCATTAACTTTTGTTGATGCTGACTGTCCCCACAAAGGAGATGAGAATACATTCAAATAATAAATCATGCGCGACAAGCGACACAGCAAAGTTATAAATGCAAGAAAAGCGGCTTCAAGAAACAAAGATTCTGCATCACTTAAACAAACAGACACAGAGACGAAAATCAGTATGACGGAAGCAAAACTGACGCACGGACAGCATTCTGGACGATGACTTTAAAGTTAGGGCAGCACAATTCATAGAAATACTATCAAATGGTAATATGGGTGAGTGCAATATCCGATTTATAGCTGCATGGTTTGATGAAGGTTAAATGTGTGATAAAAACAGCGCTGAACAAGTCAGGTATAAGAGAACACGTTTGTTTGGTTCTGACCCCGACAAATCAAAAATAAACAGCGAGCTGGTTTAAAGCTGATAACTGAATAACATGTGTGGAGTATAATCACCTCATCTTAATGTGAACACTGAACATCATGAATTTTGTTTTGCCAACGATCTAAACACTTTCTTCACGCCATCTGAATGACTGGATACTTCTGTTAAGATGCTAGGAGAACAAATTTGTGTACAAATATCAAGAAGGCTGCTGGGCTGCTGAATGCAGCATGTTTCTTTTCTTTCTTTTCTGAAGTATGGCAAATAACCTTTCAGGCTTCATCTCATACAAACTCTGCACATAAAACCATTATCCGAAAGTTCATGTCCAATAGCACATACAGTATGGGTTTCAGATCAGTCAGAACAATCACAAATCTCTGGAAAGTAATTGGCCCAGTGTTGCGTTCAGTACAACAAAACAAAAGATCTCAAAGATTTAGACAAACCCAGCACCTTTGCACAGCCCCCTTTAGATTTTTCATTGGCTTTAAAACACTATAGCAGACACTTTGGTGTCAGAAATGGTCCGGTGGGATCTGAATCCCCGTTTGATTCATTAGTCTTCCTTTCTCTTTTCTCCCTCTTATATCGCTGTTATACTTTTACTTAACATTTCC
Source organism: Acanthopagrus latus (assembly GCF_904848185.1). Taxonomy (NCBI): domain Eukaryota; kingdom Metazoa; phylum Chordata; class Actinopteri; order Spariformes; family Sparidae; genus Acanthopagrus; species Acanthopagrus latus. Next base: position 6,427,328 of record NC_051044.1, on the reverse strand, counting down.
ACATTAAAATGAGGACCTTTGTTCTATATTTTGTCAAGAAGTGCACTTGCTCTATTCCAAATTTCATCCAACATTGTTTGATTTCTGCCATTTTATCATCCAACCGTGTGTTTCATTAGGTTGCCTGGCAACTACTGGGGAAACATCAGACGATAATTGAGAGACGGAGGAAGTCAGCGAACGTGTCTGAATGTAATATGATAAAACTTTCTTACACAGCCTCGTCACTTAATCATCATCAAAATCAGCTACAATGAAGACAACGACTCCCACAATCCCACGCTACTTCACAACTTGTTGTGTTTTGATTGAAAGAACCCTCGAAGCAGAAATGACATATTGTGTGTTTAAGTAAGGAAACCCTGGGCTGCACCGAAGTGGTCGAGTAGAGCAACAATAATAATGCTCTTTTTCTAAGTTTTATTTTTGTCACAATCCGTCTCTCAGGAAGTTCCCATTGTTGCCAGTAATGAAATAAAACAAGCAGGTAGTTTCATGCAAATCCTGAGGTGTGATGACAGACCATCTGTTACCCTGGAACGTCTGAATTTGTCTGCAAAAATACAAAACAAAGAAGTTATCTCGGCGCTGCCTTTGGTCGTTTGGGACGAGTGAACACGTTCTTTTGTCTCCTACTTCTGCGATGACGAGCGCGCTACAATGTTGTGACACTACATGGAGCGAGTGTTTGTCCACTTTGTCGAAAACTGCTCCGACAAATGAAAATCTGCTCAAAGATTGAAGGCCGACCGACCCAGTCTGCCGTGATAACATATTTAAGCTGGCCAACGGTGTTGTGTCTGATGCCAACCGTGCCCTCAACATGGAATAGACTGTTGCCATCAAACTGGAGAGACACAATTTAATTTAAAGGTAAAACAGAGGCAGTAGAAGAAACTAAGAAAAAATCCTAAAATTAAATATCCCAGATCAGACGTACGCTGACGGGCCTTGAATATTGTCTTCTGTGACTGTAATGTTCCAACCACGATTCCAAAATAATTATCAATCTGTGTGTAATGTGAATAAACACTGCTCAACCAAACACAGTGCAAAGACGAGATGTTTAATGTGTAGACTGACAGACTTGATTGCTCCTCGGAACTATATACTCGTTCTTCACTTGAGTTTGGCGACATGCAAAATGACACGAACCACAAGGTCCCAATGATTTTTTGGGGATCTGCGTTGTTTGTTTGTATGCATGTCTTTTCTGTGATGCTACCATCCGATCAGCATCGACAGTGGATCACTATAATCATACTCATCACTTAAAGGTACTTGCAAGTAACCTGCACGTGTTTTTTTTATGAACAATGGCAAAATCAAAAGACAAACCCTAAAACTAATGTCTGATGTTTCAGTTATTATTGGAGACAAGCGTTCAGTTGGCTCAACACGATTCTTAACGTCACGTAATTAGATCTGTTAGTGTGCCGAGTTTTGGAGCAACCTTCACTTCTGCTTACTTTTAGTTGACGTGCAGTCTGCTCACAAGGATCCAGAAGATTGAAGTCTTGAACCGAGGTGGACTAAGTCAGACATCTTATTATCAATATAAAAAAAAAAAAAAAAAGATTTGTTTGCCTGACAGGGAGTGATGGAGGGTGACATTTACAGCGTACAGCCTGTGGCCAATGCCCCCGCGGTGAGCGCCGCTCTTCTAAGCAGCTCTCCGTCTGGTAGAAAATCATTATTATTTCTGCGTATGACCGCTAAGGGTGGGCCACGTGACGGACGGAACGGCTAATTGTGAGTTGTTGAGGTGGGAGTGGGTGAGAGAAGGGAAGGGGAGGGGGGGAGGGGCGGTGAAGAGAGGAGGGTCAGCGATGAGCGCCGCGCGTCTTTAACTGTCGTCCTCCGCGGCGGCGAGCATCAATCACAGGTAATTTATAGCCTCCCCTGGCCTGGACCCTCCCTCTTTTTCTCGCTTGTTGTGTGTGTTTGTAAACACGAGACCCAAAAAAAAAACAAAAAAAACAGGATGCGGGCCAGATCGGCGCTCACCCCATCTGCACCGCGAGGCTACTCCACCACCCAAACCCCCTCCACGTCTGTCCGCCATTCAAATCCACTACGCAGATTCACGGCTCGTCCTCGCTCAATCAATCTCTCGGACTGACTTTCCCATTTCTCTTTCCTGCCGTTCACTCCTCTTTTGTTTTTTTCATGCCTGTGTTTTTCCCTCCATCCTTTTCCTACCCCTCCACTCCTTCTGGCCCTCCGTGAAGCGCAGTGAAATGTTTTTTGATGGGTAATTAAGTGGCAGCCATAATAGGTGTCCATATGGAAGCCTCGTGGTTAGGAGACACAGAGAGAGAGAGAGAGAGTGACGGCGGGCCGGAGGGACCGGAGCACTATAACGGTCCTCGCTGGTTGTTCGATGGTGGTTGGATTTTATCAGCCACCTGAGACTGGCGAGCATCGTGGGCCAATCTTCAAGGCCTGGATTGCCTTGTATGTTAGCACTCTCCAGAGTCGGCCTGGCAGCACTAGCGGGATCCATCCACTCTATCAGAACAGTCGCATCACAGCTTCACAAGGTAGTCAAAGGCCAGAACGTGTGCTGGGATCATTCACAGAGAGAGCTGATGTGTAAATGGAGAGGCGTGTTCCTTAATGAGATATCTGCCATTTGGAAAATTTCCGAAGCCTAGTTTTGTAAAATGACTGCTGTTGCGAAGAGGAAATCTCATTTTGGAACATTTTTTAAAAGTAATTAGCTGTTTGCTAACGACACCCTATTATGCCTCAAACATTAACAAGCACTTGCTGTATAGGATGATCATTTAAATCCACACAATCACGCAATAATTAGAATGAGGCATATCGCCAATTTGTGGTAAAAAACATTTTATATGAGAAAGGCTCACAGGGATTGGAGCGTCCAGGGATACCGAGGCATGGATGGATTGTATTCCCATTAAAGTGCAGACAGTGGCTATGATCAATACAGTAAACCACTGGTCCACTTATTGAACTTCTTTAAACTGCCGACGGAAAGAGCCCAGGTGAGCGCAACAACAAAGCTTGTGAGATCATCTCCACCTGTGAATGCGCAAATTATATCGACAGGCACAAAAGACACGTGGGTCTTCAGCAATGACCATATCAGTGGTGATCCCAATGCTAATAAGGTATCAGTGAAGCCCCATTTAAAAATCAATGCGATCCGAGCTTTCTCGAAGTCAATTGTCAGTCTCGTTTATAGCAGTGTATACGTGTGTGTGTGTGTGCGGGGGTGTTTGCAGAGCTGTAGGTATGAAGTTGAGAGGCAGAAGCTATTCCCAGGTGGTGGAGGCAGGATGAGAGAGGAAGGTGAGTCGGCGAGCCGGCTGAGGGGGGGTTTGACAGGAGGACTTTGGGGAGCGCTGGGAGGAAACGGGAGGAAACGGGCAGGTGAGCTAATTAAAGCGAGATTTGTTGATGTGATGAGAGGGCGGCCTCCCAGCTGCTGGTTACCAATGACCCAATGGTCGACAGAGAGTCCGCCCCACCCATTACCCCAAGAGGGCGCCAGCCCATATGTTGGTTCCAGGTGGCAATAGTTAGTAGAGGAGCATCCATCGCTTTTCTGCATGACAAATGTAAACTGTGTGTAATTACAGCCATTCCTGCAGGATAGGATGGATGGGACCATTTATTGTGACTGTGAACATTCCTTGCCTAGTTACACACAGCTCCTGGCTCTGCGTGTCAACAAATGCACGGCGCGGTGGTTATTGGTAGCAGAACACTATGACAGAGTTGGGTTTTAATGATTCATGCTCTTTGCTGTCAGGCTGTCAGAGCTGTGTCCCCTCAGTAAAGATGACTTCCCCCAAATCCAATTAATGCTGTTTTACTTCCCAAGGCTACTCAGGTGCACCGTGTTTCCCTTACAGCAACATTCCTCTGTAAAGCACTGTGAAATCTGCTCGCAACATATATATATATATATATATATATATATATATATATATATATATATATATATATATATATATATATATGGAGGATTTACTGCGCATCCGATTTGTGACAACCTACTATCCAAAGAGGGTCCATGCATCAAATCCACCAGAGGCCTATAACGTTATCAATGACAAGACACAGTGCAGCCAGCGTTGCATTGTTTGGCCTCCACCATGCTTATGTAATGGATTCTCTTTATTGGAAGAACTGCTCTGTAGCCACTTATGAAGAACTGCATTAGGTGAAACTCCTGAGCACACACATTTCTGGTGGTGTTCAAAAGAAAAAAATGGGTTTGCAAATGCTATATATTGCACCGTATAGCCTGCTGAAAATCAAATCACAAATATTATCTCCGTAAACGGAATGCGCACAGAGAGCCGGGTGATGTATATTAGACCCAGGGAGGGAAAATATGGCTGTATTTTCTTTTTTCTAATTCCATAGTCACAGTGCCTTCCCCCAATTCCACATACCAACAATCTTTTACACGCACTAACAAGCACTAATAGAAAACTTCCACTGTTTATTAACTGGTAATTGACTGGTGCTGGTGCTCCCTCCCCCACTGCAGCCCCTCCGTCTAAGGCTACAGGCAAGATGGCCCACCGAGTGAATTGCCAGTCAACCCGAAATTACTTACATCCAGTGCACCGCTACAGGTAATGCACACTAAACAAGGTGCTAACATGAGAGATTTTGCACAGTTGCTGCTCAGTTTATCAAGGAGGCGAGCTCTGATGGAGAGTGGCGTTTTCCTCGTCGCAAAAACATAAATGGATTCTGAGTTTTCTAATCGCGGTCGGTTGATTTGACCTTTTATGTCAACAAAGGTTGTGTATCTCGTACGGGTGTGTCTGCCGTGGAGCTATTTGAGTGAGTGACTTCTTAAACTGCTACCGCACGAGATCTAATTACTACGCTTCCTCTTTTAATTTCTTAAGGATCCCCCCCCCACGACTTTGAAATTCTAGCTGAAGAAATCATGTATGTACATTCTCATGAGGGCAATGAAATGTCAAGAAAAAAAAAAAATCAATGCACCCGGATCACAAAAAGATTTATGTAAAAACTGGAGAAACGGTCGGTGAGATCTGAGGAGGAGGAGGAGCAGGCGGCAGGGCCACCAGGGACACAAGTTTTCATCTGCTTAAGGTAAAAGCATACAACAGTTTTACCAGGATTACAGAGTTAATACTCCTGACTCTGAAATAAAAGCTAAGTGCCCTGAAATGAGACCCGAGCAGCGGACTGAACTGCGCTCCAGCGACACACCTAGAAGCTCTTCCCGACCTGAATCTTCCTCAATTTCAGGGCTGAGATTTTTTTAAGTGCTCACATGTGGGAAAAAAAAAAGGTTGGGAGTGATTGCTCTACATTAAGTAATAAATTAGGGTTTCACACACTTGCATCATCAGTACTTTGCACCGTGACTGACAGGTGTAGTGCGCATGAAAGGTAATTTCTGTCGTCTATCAGGCAGCTCGTTCAATTAAGGCTTTTTTTTTTCTTTTTTTCTTTTTTTTTTTTTTAGCAAGAAGCAGCAAACATGCAAAAATGTTTTGTTGTAAGGAGGGAATTTACTGAGGCTACAATACAAATTTATACACTTTGGGCAATTAGGGCACTCTAATACTCTTTAATTAATCAGATTTGTTTTTGGCACTGACAAACTAATACTGGGTTGGGGAGGTCGGATCCTCTCTGGGGGATTTTGTTCAGTTTGTGACCAAGAACCAGAGGCGATTTAATTTTAAGGTAGTATTACGCAATTATTTTCAATGCAGAGAATTAACTTTTTTTTTTTTTTTAAAAGCAAACCTAGTTTTTGTGCCTAAACCCACCCAAACCGTGCCTGTTGGAAAACGTTAATAATCCTCCAGAAGTCGTAATGTGTCATCATACTGTATGTGAATCAGTTGTCCACATGCTTTATTTTGAAAGTCTAACCGGACGTTGCATTTTACGTATTATTGCAAACTTGACCGCAGAGCTCTTCACATGCAAAACTAGGTGGAGCATCTCAGTTTGAGGCTCAAGGCCGCTGACCAAGCTGCCATATTTTATTTGACAGGGTGGGAGTGAGAAGGTGTTGGCCTTTTTTGGATGAAAGGGAAATAGAAAAATAAATCCTGATTAGAAATTAGGGGCTGATTATGATCATTCTGGAGCAGGTGGTAGGTGCTTATGTTGTCCATCCTGTTTATCACTTGAGGTGTTTCCAGTGCCAAATCAAACCACGCCGGACCAAGTGCGCCCGACCGATCACCAAAAAGGGACGTGGTGACACCTTGCGACCGCGGCCTTATCAGCTCGCTTCCTTCTCCCCCTTGAATGAGCATGTGTTGTAAGACTCAACTGGTGTGCACAGGAGACCAAAGAGAGAGAGAGAGTTTTATTAAAGTCTCTGTGTGTTCAGCTCTCAGTACTTTTGTAGCGTCTAGCTGAACCGCTGCGGTTTGAAGTGTAGTTTCTCTCCTGCGTCCCTGTTTGTACTTTCAGACATCTGCTTTATTTTACCGTTTCATCATCTTCGCTTTCGGCTCCGCAGGAGTTGTTTTAAGTTTCTGCTGATGAAAAACCAAACATGAGCCTTTAAATAAGGAATTCAGCAGCAAATTAAAAGGGTTTATCGTTGGATTTACAGCGCTTTGTTAGCGGCTATTATTTAAAGCTAATAATGCAAGTGCGAGTATTGACGGATGCACCTTTGATCACAGTTATGGATGAGTCCGATACTGTAAAACCTCTTCAACACAAGACGAGCTTGTCATTAGTTAAGGAGATGCGTTCCACCGGGTTGCCCTGTTGTAATGGGCCGATGCACAGATCTCATGCCAGGCCAGCACGTGTGTGGAAAAGCCCCAGATGAGGGTTTACTGAGCCCCAGAAACACCTGTCTGAATAATGCAATGCAACACATCCTCGCAAATGATCCTGCAGCTGGAGAATGGGTGTATATAGGGAGTAAAGTACGCTATATAAGCCCTTATACACATATTGTTTGTGTGCACGCGCGGTCTCACGCTGCCATACGGGCGACAGCAAAATGTTGTTTGCTCATTATCTGTTTTCCAATACATCATCCTCTCTAATGAACCAAATACAAAATGACAACAAGATCAAAGTTGAGACTCGCTGTTCATGTTATGATTTCATGAGCCGGATGTCACCCCGTGATTTAAATTCCACCGGCATCTACGAGCAGAGATCAAAGGGCCAACCACCTGCTGTGCTCGCAGGCCCGCGCTACGTTCGGAATATTCAAAGTCATTTGGAGACAATAAGATTAAACCATCTGCGCAGGAGGGCTGAATAGACGGTCCGATTTTTAACTCTTGATGGGCCCGTTTCAGGTCCCGCGGAGGTGTTCGGGACTCGCGGCGAAACCGTATGGCTATCAGCTTATTATTAAAACCGGCTCAGGACATCTCCACTCAATTTAATAACCACTGTCTGTACAGTAACGATTCCCTGTCTCCTCCGGCCGTGCCACAGATCATATCAGCAATAAGTGGAATGAAGTTGGAGAGTGGTTTTGCATATCGCCGCTCAGAGCCACGGCCTGACATTGGTAGGACATCACCAACTCATATTCATGACTCGACCGAGATTTTCTTCCTCGTGTCCTTCACAGCTCCTAGCTGAACGATTGCAACACGCCCAACAAATGTGATGCAAATTCGCTGTGTCGCTATGCCCCCCCGCTTCACACACACACACACACACGCACGCACGCACAGATCCACACACCGCTGACTCCTGCGGCCATGGCAGTTCCAACTCTGGATGAAAGCAGTGTACTGCCCCTGCATTAATGGGTTCAAAAGAGGACTCCGGGCCAAAACTTCTCTGTGTAGTCAATCACTTCCTCCATCTTCCCTTCCCTTTTTGCCAGGGACAGGAGACATCCGCACAGGGCGGATCTTTACCCACCTCAAAGACACAAACTGACACAACTGTTTGTCAACGCGGGGTCCAAGATGAAACCGTGGGCACGAGAGTGGACAAGGCTTTCTATAATCCTTAATATCAGATGGCAGGAGACGCGGAACAAAGGGAGCCGTGGTGCCAGCTCAGTCTGAGCCATGTGGTGGGCGCAGCTACTTTTGCCAAGGAAGCTCTGCACATCAAGGAGCACCTCCCAAATATGAATCTGCCCCTTGCAATGCTTGGATCCAAATTCTGTGGTGGCCTGCTTGGCATGACATAAGACAGACACAGAAACAACAAACTGTTTCACAAATACTAATCTGGTTGTTCAACAGCCGCACTTTAGGCCCTCTGTTTCAGGCTGTTATTTTGATACTTGAAAACACCATGCTTTATTTTCCAGCCATGGTTTAAGAGTTGGCATTTCCTAACAGAGCGGAAAAAAGCAACGACGAAGTCAGCCCACGAGTTCCAACGTTCAGCGATTTGACCGCGTGAAAAGCACTTAACTTAAATCACACGAAACTGACAGCACAAGCTAACAACAGCAGCAACCTCTCCGTAAATCTCTTATCGTCTTATCAACAGCGATGAACTCAGCAGCACACAGAGCGGTGGCTGTCCACGTCTTGAAAAGCAAGTAGCAGGACTAATTAGCAGAAGAGAGAATACGGAGAGAACATATCGCTGCAGCACACAGGATTGCTTCGGCACAATAGGAAATCAAAGAAGACCGAGGGGCTTTTCTTCCCTTTCCCTTTTTGGAATTGATGCAGTATTTGCCTATCGTCCTCCACACACTGATGTATAATCACTGAGGAAGAATTGTGACCGAATTAGCACATTTAGCAGATCTGCAGGATTTCCCTTCTGGGTACATAATTTGTTCCTGCATGCTATCTTGACAAGTACAGAGTGAACAGAAAGCCGGGGCCAGAGGAGGAGGACTCCACTCTGAGGCGTTGCTAGAGTGTCTATGATTCCCTGTAATTAGCATGTTAACTGTCACAGCTACAGTTCAGGCCCTTCGTGAATGACCTCACTGTCAAGAGGTGGGTGTGTCTACCCTGTTCATACAAATATATCTATGTATATATATTTATATATAGGCACTGCACTGCCCTCTTTTGGTAACGAGAGAAATGAGGGAAAAAAGAAGTGCACAGTACGGATGCCAGGCGTTTGTGTGAGCATGTAACTACTATGTAATTACCATGTGAATTACAATCAGAAGGCCGAACTTGCATCCAGCAAATTGATGCGTTTAGTACACTTGACTGTGAAACCCAGACCCGGCAGTTGTAAAACCACCTTGATCCTGTCATTACAGCGACAAATCCTTTCCGCCGTCCCCAGCCCAGCTTTTTAGTAAACTAATTAAAAGCTTAGGTACACAGGATGTAATGATGGCATGACTATATTAGCATGCTGATGCTAAGGCAGCCTCTGGGGTGTCTGCAGCATTTATTTCAATACAACTCTCTTCATTTCAACACGCACACAGCAGCAACTTCGCCGCCTACTGTGCTGCCAGCGCAATCAGTATTGCTGTCCTAGCCAATAAGTCCCGGAGAGAAAAGGACCGTACTGTTGGCAAGCATGGCGGCCATAACTCTTGTGCTGTCATGCACAACATCATCTAGTATTAACAAAAAAAACATATCTGAAAAAGCTCTGAACAATTTGTATCCTGGTGTGAATTTTCTGGTCTCGCTTAAGAATGCAGTTGGTGCAATTTTGTCTGTGGCTGACGGAGGACTTACATTTATTGCACAGGGAGGCGGCACAGCTAACACTTGCTGCTTTTTGCTTTAAAAAACTCCTTCAAACTATTACTTGAGTTCAATAAACCTGGCTGCTGATGCTGCTTTGCCCTGGCGGGGCACCCAGCACAGATCCAAATCTACAAAGAAGAAAGCCTGACCTCTGCACACTCCTGCTACATTAGCCGAGATGTTGGAAACTGTCACAACTCCCTCAGAGTTGTTCTCGGCGAATGCCAAAGTTTGACTTCTGCCCCGACCTCGGCGAGAGGTCCTCTTTGATCGGGAGTGTTAAGCAGTCAGAGCTTGTGTGCTGTCACTGCGCTCTCGTGTTTGTGACAGTGACAGGTTTGGTGTGTCTGGAGTTTGGTTTTTCCTGAGCTGAGCCTCGCTGACCAGCAGGGCCGAGCCGTATCAGCTCCGGCGACAGGTCTGCTGTGATCTGGCTTCACACGCAGAAATTAGATTGACACTTCCTCCTGCATTCTTGAATTCTGCATGCCAAAAGCTCGTCTGCCCCCTCTGAACTCGGAGGATGAGCTGCAGGGGAGAGAACTGGAGTACATGTCTGAAAAGCTTCTTGGATTGGCTCCATAACTTGACAACTAGATGTGAGGTTAGTTACTTTTGTCTGAGGTGCAGTCCTCAGTGCGCTTCGACTAACACAGGCTATCAGTTGAAAAATCAACCATGAGATATGTTCCGCTGAATTCCAGAGTAAACACATCTCTGCAGAGAAACGAAGGACATGGCAACGTGTTAGTATGTATAAGTATTACTGATTTTATATATTGGAGACGGTGCCTGGTGATTTGAGTGTGGCTGGGTATCGAAATTCAATAGTTTCATGACACATACTATCAAGCATTTAGAAATGTAATCTCATTTGCTACCAAATCTCAATACCTAAGGAGTTAATCTCATGAGCATCAGTGAACCAATAGACATCCAGCATGCTTATTGGGCCAAAGATTTAATAATGCAGCTGACTGGCTGTCTTGACACATGCACGAAAAACACTGAGTTACAGCCAGAGATTGGGCTCCACATGTTCATGTTTTTGCGATCTTTTGTAAAAACAGATTTCCTAAAATTGGTGTCGGAAAGAATATTTTTCGGGAGCCGGGTTTGAAGTCAAGGTGAAACGCTACTCAGCCCTAGACGCCACGTCAGATTCTGCCTGAATTCCTGAAAACCTTCAGAATCGTGAATGTTTTGATCTGTTGCCATGAAAGGAAGTCTGCAAGCCGTGCAACAGAAATCCAAACATCGTAGCAGAAACTCGTACTCGTACTGGGTTTAAATGGAAGCAAAGTAGAAAAAAACATGCCCACTAAATTAGGGAGCTGGTGGGTAGCCTCTAATGGCACACTGGCAAAAGATTCGAGCACCATTTGCGGAAATGATGATGGCGCCAAAAAACAGCCAAATGGTAGAGAACAGAGCATAGCACAGTCAGCGGTGCCGGCCCGGTCATCATCACGACTCATTTGAACCCGATAGTCACAGAAAAGCCTTCATGAGGACGGGGTCTGAGAGAGTACCGCGCGTTCTCTCTCCAAACAGTCTCGAGCACATGCACCGTCCCGCTGTTTGTGTTTTTCTGTTTGCCAGAAGGATATTACTGCAGCGTTAGAGAAGGGAGCTGCGACACCCCGGCGGATCAGCGGTGAGAACGAGCTTTTTTAATCCATGCTATTGCGTCTATTCTCGACAAATCAGAGGGGCGGCTGATATCTGCTACTCTGAAAAGGTAGTGAACGACCTTCAAGGAAAACAAAGGCAGAGGCATTGCGTAAGGTGTAAACTTGATGACTTTGCCTCGCAAAAAAAAAAAAAAATTAGAATAAAAATACTGGCAAGAGGAGGGAGAGGAAATAAATCATCAGAAAAGGTGTTGCATCAAGGGAAGGCCACCTTTTCACGCTGTCCTTTTACCATTTAATCCATATTTCATCAGATATATCTCATCTGTATTGTTGCCCTTCCTTCATCTTTTGCTGTAAGAGCTTCGAGAGCCGTTATGTTCGTAAATCAGTCACTCGGCAGACGACCGTGAATGCAAGTGTTTGGCTCCATCCAGCTAATTTTCTGTACATGCACTCACTTTCGTGTGGCGGCTGAATGAACGCAGGCAGGTTCTCTTATCACTCCATCAGCGGGGAAGATGGATGACGCGGCGAACGAGCGGGACGTGCACGACGCGACCCCGAATAAAGCCCGCCGCTAAACGAGCACCGACCCCGGAGTGATTTCACCAGACGACAAAGACAAAAACTACCTGCGACGTGTTTTAATGGATTTTTAAAGAGCGAATCAGCAGCCGCTCCAAAAAAAAAAAAAAGTACTAAGTACATAAATAAATAATTATGGTGATCTGTGTGATCTGTGTAAACTTCTGGGGTGTATTAGGCTCAGATGTGGCCGGGCTTTGCCGTTTTTTCCTGAGCTGAGACACAGAAGCTAATCCTCTCAGAAAAAGAGAAAGGAAGCTAACCCTGATGCAGCCCAAACCCTTTTCCAGTTTGTCATTCCGCACTTCAAAGCATACATGATGAAATCCCCCAAGGTATTATAAGAGCTCTGGCATAGCAGCCATCCTCAACCCTGTCCTAGCCTAATGCCTCATAAACTGCAGTCTGGAAACATGTTCCTTTACTATTTCAGAAGTCTTTGTAGCCTCGGATGTTTAAGAACCTTTTAGAGTTTGCAGAGGAAGGGGTGCTTTCCTTTACCGGGGGGGGGGAGATGCGAGGCGTTTGTGAATCATTATGCGACCGAGGGTTTCCTGTCCCCTCACTGTAAAATACAGCATGTACAGTACATGCACGTGCGCCTCGTCGAGACTGTTTGGATCGGGACAGAAAAACCCGGCATTGATCTTCTTCAGAGTACTGCTGAACGAACACTTTTAAAAGAAATATAGCACGCGGGGAAAATATGTGTCCTAGACGGAGAGAGAGAGGCACATAATTTCAGCCCCTTCGGTTCCCAATGCACTGGGTGACGCCATCAAATGTTGTTTTACAGCTTGCTCAGCTGTCAGGTTATTGGGTTTCATAAATACATCCATTACTGGTCTCCAGGCTTCCGACTAACGCAGCCACAGAGCTGAGAGGAACAGCTGGGACTCTGCTGTCCTCGTACAGTCGAGCAGGCAGATGAAAGGAGCGGCGCGTGTTGTTGAGTTCTAGATAACTGTATTGTCTGCAGTTTCAACCCCAAGACGGCGAAAAGGCCTGGAGCTTTTAGTGGAAAAAGTAAATATTAATCTCATATTTTTTCTACTATGGACAGTGAGTCGACATACAAAATACAAGACGGTTATTTTAGATCCACAACTCGCTACTCATATGTAAGTTTCTGCAAACCAGGGATATGTTCAAGTTTCAACACTTTGTTTACGAGATGTCAAAATGTCTACAATGTGTCATGTGATGCTGAATTACATGTATGCGAGCTGATCTTCATGTCAGGACAGCTGAGATGGCTGGCAAGCACATCGCCGAGTCAACATTTGTACTCGTAAAATCACTGGAAGTTTTTGAGGAGATGTCGGGATATCAAAACATGATCTTTTTCTCGCTCTAGAGGGAGAAAAAAGTATTCCACAGTCTGGCTCCGTACGCTTATAGTTTCCTTTAATTCGATAATGTTTTGGCCCTCAGGTCTCCCTCAAGATCAAGAGTCAAGATTTCCTTTTCCTCACTCTAACCGACTGGTTTTTATGCGGAGGTCTAACCAGATCGCACAACCAGTTCAACATGTTGAATGTAAAGTTTCAACATATCTGTGGTGGGCAGAAATGTGTGTTGCCAAAATTAAGTTAGCGGGGTTGACAACGGCGTTAGACTTTTACGGTACAGCCACCTCAGAAAATGTTAATGGAATTAAACCAGAGGGGGTTTTTTAGGTTGAAATTTCACAAGATACCGTGTACGAACAGACATGAAACTTGCCTGAATCTTTAAATAAATATATTCTTAATACATCAGAATTTAAAACCGTATATAAGCAAAGGAACACAGTATGATAACCGTCCAGTTTTATAACACAGTGTACCTCAAAACTGGTACGTCGCTGCAACCCTAGTTACAACATCCATCACAGATGAGCAGAAACAAAGGTAATAAAACCCAAACGTATTCATCTGAATTCTTATAACCCAGTTCACTTAAGGTATGTGGAGTTCACGTTTGTGTGCAATTAGTTAGTTAGTTGCTTTTTATTGTCCCCCACATGTTCACATCTAGCACATCACAAAACACAAAACACACAGGAGGAGGAAGTCTGTTACCACTGAATATTTTTTTCAGAGGTCAAAATGGCAACACTTCCGTCAATGATTCAGTCAAATTCCGAGCCAACATTTGATCTACTCGTGTGAAAAAATTAAAGGCACCAGTTCTGTTCACATCGACGTCATGTGGCATCAACATGCCTCTTGTGCAGTACATGGTATTCATCACTCCGTTTCACAGCGGACTTTACTGTATAGAGATGCGGTTCAGCTGATACCCTTTCTGCTATAGTATCCCCTATTAATCCCTTAACCCAGCTACCTCACACCCTCCCTCTGGGCCACCTGCCAAACCCGCTCTGTTTCATCTTTCAAGACGGCAGAGAGGGCAACGTAAGGCAGCGTGCATCGACTCTTTAAACACAAGGACCATCAGAATGTGGTTTGTCTATTCACCGAGATAGCACCTGATTCTCCCTGTACGTGTGTGTGTGTGTGTGTGTGTGTGTGTGTGTGTGTGTGTGTGTGTGTGTGTGGCAGAGAGAGAGAGAGAGAGAGAGAGAGAGAGAGAGATTGAGAAAGACAGAGCGGGGGAGAAACTGAAAGAGATAAATTGAGAGGACTCAGTCTGCCCCCGCTGTTCTCACTCAGCAGACTTGTGATAAGGTTTATCTCCGGTGCCTAACGAGTTCGCCCAGTAACCCTCCACAGCTCCCACCGAGTGGACCGGGGCGCACAGAGCGGCACGCAGCCAGCGGTGGGTTGAGCTCCCTTAGGTGACCTGTGCGTGTTGTTCATGCTACGCTGCTTTAGAACTTTATTTTCTGCAGGAAATGGCTTCAGCCCCTTCGGCCACATCTCTTTTAATCTGGGATTTCTTTTTCTTTGCCTCCCTTTCTTCATCCTTTCTACTCACTGTAACTCAGACTGCCAAGAGAAGCTGCGAGAGCTGGAGAAAGAGATGCTGCGGAGCTTTGGCACAGAGAGGCGTGTGTGTCCCAAAGGCAGTGGCTGAGGCGAAGATGGAGACACAGAGAGGGAGAGGGGGGCTGCTGCTGAGCTAAGCCCCTAATCACAGTCTGCTCTGCATGAAGGACTTAAAGTCACTCTATTTAATGCTACCTTCTCTTTAGTCAAAAAAGGGAAAGAAATACTACTGCTTACCTCTTCAGCTTTCTGATACGCAGCCACCCTCCCCCCCACCCATTCCTATCAAATAACCCATTCTTGTGATGCACAGAAATGCACAGCTGCAGTATGCAGTCAAACAAACACAGAGAAGATGTGCAATGCAAGCAGGGAAACACACAACACAGCAATGCAAGCTAAACATTTCCCTCGCAGCATTCTCACAGCGGACCATGACAACAAGAGCGACTACCGCAGCTCTTTACAGCGAAGTCACATGATCAGTTTTCAGAGGGAAAAAAAAAAAAAAGCCAAACAATTTCCCGGTATACCACATCCCTCGCTGACACGGCCGCCGTGCCCTTCACTGGCGAGCTCAGGTGCTTCATTTGTTTGGAGAATATGAGGAGACCCTCAGAGACTGCAAGGTCCCACTGGCTCAAAATATATTAATTGACTTGGCTCCACTTCCAGCCAGGTGTAACACACTTTTTGCAGAATACTCCAGAACGTCTGGGAAACCTTTTGGGAAATACCCCGCCCCCTCTCTCCCCCGCCGCCGCCGCCGCCGCCGGCCCTGCCCACCGAGTCAGAGCTACACTTTCCGCACTGCCAGCTGCTAATTTTTATTTTTTTCCGACTCACCTTCCTCTCTCGACCGCGTGGCTAGCAGTCAATGGGTTGGTGTATGGGTCTTAATCTAATGTTGGAACATTGATTTATGCTTGGGTGTCCTACACCCATTAAGATAATTGCATGATCACTTTATAACACCCTCCCCTGGTGGCCGCGGTAATTTGGCTCCCCCCCCCCATCACACACCTTGCTCGGTAAGACCCGTAACCGCATTACAGCGATAGGAAATATGGTCGGAAATATCATCTTTCAGCCCCTTTCGAATTGATTTCATACCATTTCCGCTGACTTCTGAAACCCTTTTAGTCTATCTCTCACCTGTGCTGACCACTTGATCTATTGGAGGCTTCTAGGTCTTAACAGCTTGTATTGATCCAAAGTCTCCACCCAGCATCTTGAGGGGGTGCTCTCATGTCACCTTGTAATTCCACCAGTGTGGGTATTTTTGAGTGAGATCATCACCGAGACAATGTATTTTTAGCTGTTAGGGCGAGGCAAGTGGGCTTTGATAGCTCTGAATGGGAAACGACTGTGTTAAATGGCACTTTGATCCCTTTCAACAAAACCGTCATTAAAATAAAGATTTCACCTCCACTATGGACTAACGGCCCCTTCAGAGGAGAAGTTAGCGTCGGTGAAAGTCAAATTGCTTTGACAGATTAATCCAAAAGGAGGCACTCTGCCTCCCGAGTATAAACACTGCCAGTTTAGAAACAATGAACACGTCAAATCTGAGCAGTTTGAGTACAAATAATGAGCTCAGTGAGACGCAATTATCTGAAACCTTAAAATGACAGCAACGGGAAGATGCTCCAATTGAAAATGTCACCTATTTGTTTATTCTTGAATACTTAACCAGTTTTCGTTAGTGATTTATTAGTTTTACTGTTGTGCATATATTTAAAGGACAATGATCAGTAGAAGCAGAAGACAGTGATACTGAATGATAACTGCTTCAACACTGAAAGGCACACGATCAGGCCACAAGTCAACATGTAGTTCATTTTATATTTACACACATATATACACACACACACACACACACACACATTCATGCATTTATGTTTTCTCCTAATCTGGGACCAGACAGCAGGGGTGGTTCTATAGGGGGGCCAACAGGGGCCAGTGACCCTGTAACTCTGAGTCCGGACCCTCCTGTGGCCCCCCGACAGGGAGTCTGCATCAGTAATACAATGGCAGATTTCCTGCAATGATTTTGTAGTGAAGGGAAAGGAAAGGAAACAAAGTGTGTAAAGCAGTTAACTACCCAATCAAAATTGTTGAAATTGTAAACACTGTCTGAAGTCCCATTTATGCCTTGCCTGACTGAGGGATTTGTCTTTTTTTCCCGGGTTGTATTTGCTCCCCCACCAAAAAGCCGACCAAAACCTGGCCCCCCTATTAAAACTGGTGTAGAACTGCCACTGCCAGACAGTGTCATGAACTTGTCAACTACACAGTACATTTTTAAAAATGTACCTTACTTCAAAAAGGTCCCTTGACCAAGTAAAGTCGACTATTAAAGTTTAAGTTGTAAAAACTGAAAAGATTTGACAAACTTAATTAGTCCAATAATTTGAGATCATATGTTTCAGGCTTTAAGTGAAGTTACTTTATCAGACCTTAAAGTGCGTAAGAGGTGTTTTTTTCTTTTTTTTTTTTTTTACCTTTCTCTCGGGTGACTTTGTGGCGAAGACGGGCATGTGACTGGCGAGCAGCGGACACCACAGCGGGGCCATCGTCTTCCCTTCGTCCTCTCCATATAACCATCCTGGTGAATTCTCCTCTCCTGAAATACATATATATATAAAAAAAGAGAGACTTTTTTTAGTGTTGTTCTCAAAGGTGGGTGCTGACCTAATCCTGTTGTGGTTTATCACCGTGTTTTGCTCTTGCGCTTATTGACAGCATGCGGCCCGCCCCCACAGTAGAGCCCGGCTGTAAACTCTCCTTCAAGCCATGTCAAAACCACGCAAGTTAATCAGAAATACATTTCACCACCTCAGGTATGTAATATGAATGGTGCTATTAGCATGAGAATGTTATAATCAGCCAGAGGCTTATTCCCCATTGTAGGAGGGGAGGCCAGGTAGCCTACTGCCAACACAGGGTCTCAACAGTGATTAAACCCGCACTTAATCAGCAGTGAGAGTCGGTCCCAGCAGGAAAAAAAATGCTCGAGTTATAATAATGGATTTGCCTGGTGCACCCGCCATCTCGGCACTCGCAGCTCTGAGCCTTACAACAGGTGCACCTCTGACAAGGCGCCGGGCAAATCTGCCAAAGTGCTCCCATTATGCAATTTTGTAATCATAAATTTCAATTTACAGAAACCAAATTGTGCATGAAATTTAACAGCTTGCTAAAATTTGCTCCCTGGTTTGTTTGCATATGTTGCCTTGGAATAAGTAACACTTCATACGTGCAGTTTTTTCTTTCCGCCCCCCGAGGGAAAGACACATTAGACTGACTTAATGGCGTAAAAAGTGGATTGAAGGGTTTGTTCGGTCAGAGGATTGTTCGCTCCCTCTTTCTGCTGCAAACAAAGACGGGTGCAATTAAGGCCCAGTCATACGAGCTTGCACTGACACACAGCAGCAAGATTGCAAAATGTGTTTTATATGTAAGCCGTGGCCACACAGATACTTCACTGATGGCTGATATTACCCTTTTTTTCCCATTATATACTCATCCCTCTAAAAGGAATGGGAAAAAAAGGTATAACCTTGTGTTTTAAAAGAAATACATAGACTTTAGTCTGAAGTGCAGCCGTCGACACCCTCGAGCATGAATGCATCTGAATGAAATGTTTAGAACAAACAAAACGTGTTTATTTAGAGCAAGAAGCTGTGAAAATGACGAAGGACAGGAAAGAAAAGTGAAGTGTGGAGTGTGTTGAGTCTTTACAGAAAATCGCTGGCTTTCGCACCTCATCTGCGTCAGTTTGTCACAATTTGATCTTTTGAGCACTGCGAGAAAAGAGTTTCATTCATATCCACTGTATTCTCGCCAGGATCTAATCTGCATGGATGAACATCTCCAAGACATTAATCAACATAAATCGGTTGTAGTGGACAAACTTTCAGCTGACAGTAGAGGCTAAGTGACATGTTTTAAATTACGCTTCATGTGTATATAAGACAAAATAAACTGTCAGGTTCCATCTTTAAAATTCATTTTTTAAATGGAAACATTTAATCTGATGATGCTTTATGTGAAAAAAAAACAAGATATTGTTCATTTTTTTGTTTTTCTTGTACGTCCAAAGTGACTGCTTCGAACAAGGTGACGGTGAAGAATGGGCGAGATAATTATAATTAGAGTTTAAATCATTCAGTCGTTTATATTTACAGTCATCTCAAGGTGTAGAGTGTTCTTTAATAATTCATTTTTTCAAGGAGGGGGGGAGAGTTAGTCTGCAGGCTGTCTATCCCTCAGCGAGCCCCTGCCAGGATACAAAGAGGTGCGAGGTCACTTATTAAGAAGACTTTAATTGAGGGCAGACTGCCGCAGGGTGGGGCAGCAGGTCCGGTGGTTCTCCTCTACCCCAGAGTAATCATCAACTTTCTTCAGCTAATTATTAGATTAGCATAAATAATGTTCCATCTTGGTGTGCTGGCTTCTCCGTGCCGAATGTGTCAGCCGGTTAAAACAAAAAAAATGAATCTGGATAATGATTTAAGAGACGAGAGAGACGGACCGGGACATGCAGAGAAGGACAGAGAGAGAAAGTGAATGTGAGAGAACACAAATTAGCCTTAACCTTCAGTCTTTGCCACGGCGTAATGATGATGAATAACGGTGAACAGATGACGAGCACCGGCTCAAATTGAAAACGGCACCAAAAAAACGGACTCGGAGGCCGCTCAACTCGACACACACACACGACTACACACACAGTTCGACTTCTTCATTTACGAAATAATTCCAACCTAAACACATGAAAACACAACTCTCCCGCACTGCATTCCCCCCTCGGTTCGTTTTGTTTGTTTTTGCCTGGCTGGTCACAAATTGATGAAAATAACCCTTAAAATGTCTTAATATTTATACAATTTAGCCAGGTTTTAGGTCATCTTTGCCTGAAAGTCGCTACTCCCTGAGCACATCAGTCTTTAATTTTAGAAAATGAAAGACGAGAGAGGAAACTGCACATTTTTTTTTTCTTTGTTTATCCTGTTACACTGCCCTCTGATTTCTGCCCATTCACATCATACTGAATTTACCATAAATAGGACTTACCAACTAAAAGATTGAGAAAAAAAAAAAAAGAAAAAAAAAGCTTCATGTCAGCCTCCTAATGGTAATTACAAGTAGGGGCCTGGGACATGGGATTTACTGTGGCTCCCAATATATACCAATTAGTGTCAAAAAGCGCAAGTTTGTCAAAACAGGCAGCAAGCTGCGGCCCAGCCACTAATGCCGGCAGTCGGATATAATAAAAATCAAAACCATAAGTTATATTTCTAGCAATACAACAAACTGGTTATTCTGCATGTCGGCCGTCAATTAGTCAAATGAAAAAGGCGTATGGAGGATGAACTTCCACATACAGGGGACTTCAATAAGGCCTTTTTCTGCTAAGAAAGCACACACACACACACACTACACACACACACACACACACACACACACACACACCTCCATAAATAACAGTCTTCACTCCCTGCAGTGTGGCATACATAGTCCTAATTTCGTTCTTCATAAGCACCTGTTTCAATACAAAGTCCGCCTGCAGGAAAACAGCAAAAGCAAAATAAATCATTTGCACGTATCTCCAGCGTGTAGATAAACATCTTTAACGGATAAAAGAAACGAACGTGATGGAGCTTCGTGACAGAAGAGCTGGAGAAAATTAAATCTGAACACTCGCTGAGACGTTTTGACTGAGTAGAATCCCTGAAAACAGAACAACAACGCAGATAATATATTCTCCTCTTCTCCACAGCCTCACACAAAACCACTGTCAGGAGACAATCACGAGCGCAATATTCAGATTTCACTGACTTAAGAAAAAAAACACTAAATCACTAAGGCAATCTATGAGTCGTTCATACGGCATTCAACTGACTGGCGAACAGGAGGAATAAGGCGACGATGAAGTCTAGTTCCCACATCTTTTAACTTTTATACACAGGACTCACGGTCATCACCTGGGTTCACTGTAGCCCTGGGGACAATCTCATCATTCTATCCTCTCTACAGCCACAAACACCTGCACAGAGTCACAGGAAACATGCAGGAGTCAGAAATGTCATTTAACTGTTGAAGGTCAAACACACACACACACACACACACACAGAGACACACACACACACCATCATCTTGGCTGGACCATGAGCTCACCTGGGAAGTTTCTCACTGTTAGAAAAAAAATGAGCCTGACGGAACAGACGTGCTGAGGAAAATATTGAATTAAACTTGGCTGGATGTAACACTTCTGTCTGTCTGCACGGAGTTCTCTAATTAAATGACTTGTTTTCTTGTACTCTAGATAATTGATTACAGATGGCGTCGTTCTCTCAGACCGACAAAAAAAAAAAAAAAATTGAAGTAAAACAATGCTAAATAATGGGGTTTACAAATATACTTTTTCCATCGGTGATGTACGTCGGCGACCAGCCCAACTCAAGTCTGTGTGTGGGAACGAGTGCAGCGTGCAGGATTCATCTGAATACATCCCATCTCGCCTTCTTCTTCCAAGGGCAGTGGCTCAAAGAGAGAAAGGCCCCGCGCTAGTTTGTCCATTCTGGTCTGCTGCAGGAACACGGCTGTGAAAAATTCATTCCGAGGTATTGACAACACATTTCTTAAGCCCTCTCCACACGTACACAGGTACTCCTTAAAGCTTTTTCTGTGTTTTTTGGTCTCTCGTATGCACATAGGAATCATTTCAGGTGGCTGAAAACAGACTTTTTGAGAAAAAAATAAATTCCTACCAGGGTGAACATATTCAGAATCTCTGATGCTTATGTCTAGAAGGGCAGAAACTGGAGATTTTTTTGTTTTTTTAGTAACAATGACTCACAATCGTAAGGTGACGGAATGGCTGTTGTGTTGTGTAGCGTTATATTTAGAAAGATACAGACAGGCATTGATAATACAATAGACAAACACTCAGGGTGCTTACAGTGTTTTGCTGAGAGGTTATCCTTGAGGATTCTGTGAAGAGCTGTCACAATTCACTTCCTCGTTCATGGCATTTTCTGTAGCTAGGCAGCTGACCAGAGTTTACAGTCTGCTTACTATTTATAATAGCACACACACGGCCCAATGTATCTGACTGGCCACTGGATACGGCGCGTCGTATGGCTTACTTCTGAAACTGTGCTAAAATGGACGGATGTTTCCTTTTAAACTCTGTTTCCAAAAAAACCTGTGCATGTGTGGACTAGGGCTTCGTCTGAGTCCCATATGAAGGTACTGCAATTCATCTGAACTTACAGAGAATCCAGTTCTTACAGTCAGAGCCCATTTTTGTTGGTAACAGTTTAAAATGTATGACACCCAAAAGCTGTTTATGGTCACATTTAGAAATGTGGTCAATTAGAGGCAATCTTTATCAATGATGACATTCCACAAGCTAAAAGGTCAAAGTCTGTCACAGTTCTATCTACTGTGTACTCAGTAGGCTCAGCTACTGTACAACAACTAAATATAATAACATCATCTGCGAAGGTGTCGGGTCGGAATACCAAGCAGGGAGGTTGCGTTTCTCCATTTCTTTATTCCGATCATGCTTTTGTTTCAAGTCTTCTGCTGATGGAGATTAATTTGCAGAGCATGGCGCTCTATCAACCCCGGTGACACAAAGGGCAAAGATATAAACTAATTAAATACACCAGTGCAATTGATATTTCCCATGGATCAATTCGAGTGTGGGATCTGTTAATTAAATCTGTGATAATGTTTACTTATCATAAACATTTCCCATGTTTGAGCACGGAGAGAGACAGGGCGATAATCTCAGCTGTCTTGACGGATTAATTTTGGGGCCGAGGGGAAAACTCCTTCCAGCACATACGGAGCGAGCGTCTTTTTTTCCGAGGGTGGGAGGCTCCTGTCGAATGTTTGCATTTAAAAAAAAAAATGCTGGCTTTTTTTTGTCGAACAGACATGCGTTAGCGGCGCAGGACAAAAGCACAACAGTAACACGTGTGGTATAGCTCATGTTCTGCGAGCAGATGCAAAGAAATCCGTTACCACGGCAACCAAGCAATCTGAATCCCCGGGCTAATGAAAGTAAAGCCCTCGCAGTCTGCCCCGGAGCCTGTGCAGCGGGGTGAATTTTGCATTCTCCCGTCGCTCATCTCCTGCGCGGCATACATCGGCATGGCACAGGTTATCACACAGTGGATTAAGAAGGCGTGTCAGAGTGTGTGCCAGAACCTCCGAGCCGCACTCCACTCGTCTATTGATCCGCGTGCGAGGGGGGGAAAAAAAAGCGAAAGACCGGCACACTTAGCAGTGTAACCACAGGCATCAGCCCCCTGCCTGCCCTCTGTTCCCTGCAGTGGGACTGATTGCTTGTCTCAATCATCCTTTCACCCCCCTCCCTCCCAAACCACTCCCGTTCACCCCCTTTACACACACACACACACACACACTCATAAACACACACTCCCACACACCCACAACATCTTCCTCTCTTTGCCCACATTCATTCCTCCGAAGCCTCAGTGGCAATCTCTCATGATTTGACGGTTTCCTGTTCTTCTTGTGAGGGCCATCAAAGTCTGCAGCCTTAACCCTGTCTGAAAGGGCTGGGACCGCACGGTGGGAAGCAATTAATTCTGCAGCGAGAAAGTCCATTAATTAGGCAATGCTTCTGGCTATTTCACGCAGACCCTTCAGAAACAGTGGGGCCACTCGGAGAGGCATGAAAGATGCAGTGGAACACCAGGTTATTAATGGACCCCGGGGCTCCTGGTGAAGCACCACCGTGGGGTAATTCTCACTTTTTCTGTCTGGTGGCTACATAACTACTCCACAAAACAAATGCTGTTTTACCGGAAATGTGTCTTACTGAGCCTGGGCTGCCATATCGTATCATGTATAGCCTGACTACCAGAGCAGCTGCAACATCCCGCTGGAGCGCGACCTTCTCCAGTTGAACTTTTTTTAAAAGGCCACCAAAAGATACAGGGGCCGCAAAATGTTATGGAAATGCTCAGAGTCCAAATCGGTGCGGAGAGCACATCGTAGCGTTAACAAGCCGTTGTTAATAGGCAATACTGATTTAACGCTGATTTAATACCGCATGCAGGAGCGTCTCCAGAAGCCACTGATATTCACACGTGGCACGGGCAGGGCTACAGCGGCGGGGTATAGCTGCGCGCCATCTAAATGGAGGTAACAGGATAAACACTGGTGTGAAGATAGGTCTGGGAAAATGGGTTTTGTGATGTCTAATCACTCACTAAATCATGCATGAGAACATTAGCTGTTTGTGGTGTCCACCATTCAGGGACATTTCAGAGCGCGGCACCCATTTCAAACTAAACAAGCCCACGGTTCGGCGCGTTTGAAATGCTGATTCAACTGTAGGTCTCCCCTGAGCACAGGGCAGGCCTGCCTCCGCCCGCAATGACGAGGAAGCCTCGGTGACAATACACCATCCGTGAAATTAAATCAACAACTCGCTTATTGTAATTACATTTGGTTAAATGGGAAGGCAAAGTGTGGGTGTAATACAATTAACATGTAATTGTCATCCTGACCAGGTTGGTGCTGATCTATTCCCCCATGGGATCCGATGAAATCCATCACCCCGCCCTCACCGCCACCATTTATTTTTAAATGAGCGATTCGATGAGTGGCGGCGCGTCACAGAGCTGCTGAGCATGTGTGGTCCTGACTTTCACACTGGATCTACTGTAGATGCAGCAGTATATAACTGGGGATTATGTCTTTTTAAAATCATAGCTCAGTTATTCACATATTCTAATATGTTAATGTCCCTATACTTTTCATTTTCATGGGGTTAGATTTTAAATATGAGAGAACTTACAAAATGACTAATCTTGAGACTAGAGTGTGACAGACAGCACAAAAACTACACATTTATCATGCAGTTAATTCAAATTATGTCATTTAAATGTGTAGGTCATTAAAAACAATGACATAGTTGTATTTTCACATTAAAAAGTTGGAGAAGCTAAAGCCAAATGCATATTACTCTCAAACCTCTCAATTCATTTTCGATTTTCCAAGAGGCGTTATCAACTGCCGCAGACCAAAATGCCTCCGGCTCCAATTTGATAGAACAAGAACAATCAGATCAACGACGTGTGACAAAGCGCTGAGTGACACGCGCAAGTTCGGGGGGATCTCGGTCGCTCTTCCAGCAGGAATAAAATTAGCGGCCCGGTCAGAAAACGTTCACAAATTACAGCCAAATAAAAAATGACAATCTGTTTCTGTTTCATTTGACAGCACTGCATTATTAATTCTATATAAACTATACAAAGCAACCTCAGTGTACCATCGAGGGGAGAAATGTTATCACTTATTTTGAACGTGCAGATAATAATTTGGGGGAATTTTTAAAAGGGGAAATTTCATATTCAGTAAGCTAAATGTTTTAAATGTCCAAGCTTTTGAAAAACACATATATAAGCTGGTCCCCCCCTGAGCCTGCCAGCTCCCAGAATGAGGAAAGCAAAGAGTCCTGCATGGTCTCTGCAGCCCACCCACTGGTAAAATGGCGCTCCTACTGGCTGATTCAGCTCCTGTTGTTACATAACAAAAGGGGGATTTTCATAGGCCGGCTTCTTCTGCGCAGTGATAGAAGATATCCGAGAGGGGGGCGTTCATCCCCGAGGTGAAGCTCGGTGTGTCCAGTGGTAAGACAGCAGTGATTCGCGATGTCGTCGCTCAGAGTTAGACAGGCAAATTTCTCTGTTGTTGGTAGTAAAAATCAACATCAGTGCCTATATTCTGTCCCAGCTACAGAGCAACAGAAGAGACAGTGGTTGTGTTTCATTTATAACGACAACGTGCCGGCTGCAGTTCGTGTTAGTTTGTATGTGTGTGCTAACCACTTCACATCGGACTGCTTCAGTAACGAGGGTCAGTACAAAGCTGGCTTTGCCTCGACACTGACCCTCGTGAAAGGATCAGAACCAACCATACCGGACCCAGCAACTGCACCCAAGCCACAGGTAAGAGTCGCCGCAGTTTAATAGTATTTACAGTTGCAATAGAACTATAAGTTACCGTTACCTTTAGCTACATGGTAGTAACTGTAACAACACATATGAACAAACTAACATTACTCAGACACACTAATCACTCTGAAACGTCCTGCTGCAGCCGCAGAGTCTGTACTTCTTGAGCCTCTCCTTCTGGGTCCGATTCTGGGTCAGACTGGCATGGTTGAACGAAAAAATCTCCGCGAGCCATAGCGATACAGCCACCATAAACATTAGCGCATGCTACTGCTATCACAAGCGGCATCCTCTCCCTGAGAGGGAAGCATAGGGTTGGCAGGCGGAGCTCATTAGCATTTAAAGGTGCAGGCACTGCTCTCAGTAGAGCTCTCTTGAGCGACTTTTAGACAGCTGAAATTCAGGACCACAGAATGGTTCGGGGCAATGCATTTTGAATACACTGTTGTTGGACCTCTGGCAGCTGAGTGAAATTGATGAAAAACAGTATAATATGGGAGCTTTAATTCAACATCATCGATGAAGCTAGTGACTTTTACTTCAGGTCTGTTAAACTTGTCGCAAAAACATCACCAACATCCAAAGTGAACAAAATCTGTATTTTATGATATTTATTTCATATTCTCTCTCTGTTTTTGTTTGAACTGGTGTGACTGATCATTTGTAGATTTCTCTTTGAAATAAAGAAAGACAAAACAAAACTAATAAATTGACCAGCACTGCCCAGTTTAACAGTTTGATCTGAGATTCGTCAAACTGATGCAGGGCGCTTATTGGACAAACCTGCAACCAACCACAGCGGCGTAATCGTGACGTGTGACGGTTCAAATCTGTGTTGTCACCACACACAGTCTTCATACATCAAACCTGCTCTATACAAGTTAAATGGTTGTGTTCAGCCCGGCACAAATCAGGGCAGAGATAGAACTGTATGAATTGGAGGTGGGGGGGTGTCCAGAACCATCTGCCAGAGTGAAACATGAGCTCGCAAATTTGACCGGTTCCAAGGTTTGGAAGGTAAAGGCATAGAAACGTGGTGAATGTTCCTGACAGTCTGCATTCAGTTCCAGCTCCTTTTGCATCAGAGGGTTTTCATCCACACATAACAACTTTCCTCAGCATTAAATTGTAACATGCAGTTCTCTCTAAGTGTCCTCACCTTGAGTAAATTCTATGAACCATTCAGCGGGTTACACAAATCAAACATACACACACATCCTTCCTGCTTCCACTCCACTGGTTTTAAAGAGGAACTTTGAACAGACAGTTTTGTTGTTGATCCCTGCATTTTTGTGTTTATAGCTAACATGAGATCGCAGTAGAGGACTGACGGACGTCATGTGCGCTGTCAGCTATGAATACGTAGATTCATCCATGTGAGCCATTCATGAGGAATGTAAAAGTGAAAGTGCCTTTGACGATTGCCTTGAAAAAAAAAAAAAAAAAGCAGTGCATTAGTGTACAACCTTCTTTTCCTTTCTTTGTAAATCAGCTTGGTGCTCTGATACATGACACGTAATATGAAAGAGGTGTCAAATCGTCGCCTGAATAGCAGAACGCTGTCAAGAAGGTTGAAGTCTCATGTGTATATCAGTGCGCAAGAAACATACAAAGCTTACTAGAAATTCTGTTGTCTGTAAAAAAAATGAAAAATAAAAATGATCGGGCGTAAAGAAAGCTCCGTAAAATTGCATAAACACTTGCAGTCAATCACTTCGATAAAGGACAAACATCTGATTAAAACAATCTCTTCTAGTTGAAACATGGTCCCTTTTTTTCCTTTTCTCTCTGCAGCTTCTCCGTACAAATCCGAGTCTCGAGCTTCATATACAGAAACCATCTAATTGTTTAATGTCTTGACTGCAGCAGGGGTTTCTCTGTAATCTATCTCCTCCCCCTCTATTCCGCTTGCCCTAAGATCCCTGTTCTGTGCGTCTCTCTGGTTCTTATTTCATTTCATGTCTTTGCTCTGCTATTTTATTACTTTTCCTTTGCACCTCGAAGCTTGTACCTCCTTACACTTGGCTGCTTGTCATGCTGCTGATGGAAGGAATCGAAGCTTATTTTACTGTTGGTCTTATTGTAACTCCCTCTGGACGGCAGCCTTGGCTGAAGGCCTAAAACCTCACAGCCTTTAGATGTGTCAGTTCCCCCTGAGTGGTGGACGGATCTGAGAACTTCTCTCGCAAAGTAAGTTGGAGGTTGAACACGGAGGAGCATCATGTCCGCGACGAGCGCTCGAGGCTACGAGGTAGTAGGATAGCATGACAAAGACGGGTTGGTGCTGACAGTGATGCTGTTCCAGAGTCAGTCAACATGAGTGTATTTACATTTTGATAGCATTTTGTCTCTTGTCTTAAGGACTGGTTTTCTGCAGGTGTAAGATCTTAAAAGGGTGAAATAAAAAATTTCAATAAATGTTTATTTGATGTTTTCTCTCAAAGTGAGTGCCGTGTAAATTAGAATAACACACTTTTCCAACATCCGCTGTTCATTTTTTTATCCTCCTCGGCTCGTACTTGAAATTCATGGTGTCCGTAAACATTACTGCAGCTTGGCAGCTCCCGCTCCGTATGACAGCTATGGATAACTTGCATGATTTGGCTTTGAATATCACCCATGTCCGCACAGCAGCCACAGGGGGAGGAGAGCTGCATGCCATAACTACGCCACTGTCCTCATCAGTACGCCTGCTGTGTTGCTGATAAAGGTGTGAGCAACAAGGGGAAGGCTGGGGATGCTGCGCTTCGCTGCAGCCGCAGCATCCTTCGCGCTCAGCCTGATGTTTGTGATGCCACTCTGACACAGACTGTACATACAGCAAGCTCTACTAGAGAGTCTACAGATGTATCGTGTGGCCCATACACCACCCGCTGTGAAAGGCAGACCAGCAGCACAGGAGAACAATCCAGTGTGTCCTTGTGTCTTCTTTCTTTTTTCTCCAACGTGCAAAGACGAAGAACCTCGAGACGCAGAAAAGAAAAATCTCAGGGAAACTTCTGCA
This sequence comes from Acanthopagrus latus, assembly GCF_904848185.1. Lineage (NCBI taxonomy): Eukaryota > Metazoa > Chordata > Actinopteri > Spariformes > Sparidae > Acanthopagrus > Acanthopagrus latus. Next base: position 6,398,501 of record NC_051044.1, on the reverse strand, counting down.
AAATGAAAAAAGTCTTGACCTGCACCAGACCTGTGTTACTGATTGTTTCAGGGCTACGCTTAGGCTTCAGAACATTGAAAAATATGTCTCAGTCATCAGCCCACTCATATGTACAAGACGTTTAACATACTGTCCGTTTATCTACCAATAACCTCCATGGAAACCTTGAACGCGTCCGCGCTGATGCTCACAGCGACGGCCGCTGGGATGCAAGAAGCCTCGGCAACACAATCGGAGCAGCGCACAAGTGCAGCGTTGAGAAGACATACTGCATGCAACAACAAGCCCAGAAATAAAGTGTGTGTGACAAGGAAGAGCGCTCAAGGCGACGCAGGGAGTAGGAAAGGATGGGTAAAGAGGACCGGGGTGGTGAGTGGGTTGAATATGCGTGCCATCATGGCCAAATAAGCAGATTAATGTCCTCAGTAGTCCCGTCTCTGATTTTTTTTTTTTGCCACTGGATGACAGCACGCATTGATGAAGCCCGGAGAGGAAGACCTCCTATGCGACAGCACGGTCGAACTGCATAGTAGGTTTAGGCCCGGGCAGAGGCGAGGCGAGGGTTGGAGGAGAGAGGTTAGGAAGATAAAAAAAGAACTGTGCTGCTCCCTGCTGGGGAGGGTCTGGCCGTTCTTTTCCTTCATGATCACTGACCACTGCTCAGCCTCCACAGCCGACCAGATATCCAGAATTTGAAAGAGGGTGACTTAGCTTTAACAATGGCTGGTGACTGACAGTTTAATTAAAAGAATTCAAATGCTTTTTCAAGACCTGGTACGCAATTGAAGTCCTCATACGGCACCATAATCTCCCCTGAATGTTTGTTTTCACGATAAATAGACGGTATTTTAGAACAGAGGTTATTAATTCAACATTGCTCAAACAGTCTGCCTCGATCCTCGGCAGGTAAACTTGTGATGACCCAGTTGAGAGTCTCGTTTTTTTTGGTTTTTTTTTCTCTCTCTCCGGTTATATAAGTGCTAACACCAGTTGTGCGCTTAGCTGACAGAAAGTGAAGCAAACACCATTGGTGTGTGCGCGCCGCTGACTTAAAACATTGTTATTACATTTCATTGCATTACATCATCCTGTTTAAATAAAAAATGACATAGTAATCCTTCCTGTGTCTGTGTGCCTGTGTGTGCCAGTGTGTGCGTGTGTGTGTGTGTGTGTGTGTGTGTGTGCTTACGTAGGGCAATCTTGGCCAAGTGCAGACGGTTTACCCAGGAGATCTTACTAAGGGGGTTTGGAGTGTTGAGGACCACCATGAAGCTGACAGGACGCCCTGACCTGGAGGGAAGGACAAACACAAAGTCTTCGGTGAACAACACAGGTGTATAAACACTACAGCCTGGTTCAGTCTTGCTTTGTTTCACTTAATCATTCGATATAGGTGAGGATGCGTTGCTAAGTCTGCTAAGTGGAATTGCGATGCTGTTATTCACTAGGATTTAACACTCACACTGTATTGTGTAAAGACAGTAAAGCTTTGAAATAAAACCAAAAATGCGCTCTCTTAAAAAATGAACCCACAGGAACCCAGCGTGTGTGCAGGTGTCTCTTTACAACCCTGGCTCCCACAAATTACATGAACACAAGGAATCACAGGAGTGTTTTCTCTTTTATGTTCCAAAAATGTAGCTGCTACTTTGAATATGTTCACAAACAAACTTATTTCGTTGTACAGGATGTATCAGTTGGGCGATATTGGCCAATCACAGATACTGTATATTGGTACTGGTCTATATGCTGCCCAGTGTGAAAACCAAACATAATGCAGAAAAACATTGCTCCGGGTCATTTCAAATGATTCAATTTCACTTTTTCGCTACTATTTCAGTGCACTCATGTCATTTTTAGACAATGGAAGTTTACTGTTAGTCCGTAAAACATCCATGCGTCCATCGCATATCTTTGTCACAAGTATGACAACTACAATTGAGGAATCACTGCAAAAAATGTATAATTAAAAATGTATATCGGCCAGATATCTATAGTGTAAGATTTTATTTTTTTTTACAGCCTAATAATGGTGTCGACGCCGGCCCCCAAAAGTGCACATCAGTCAGACTATAGTGCTTCATTTACGTACCACATTCTGGTTTGAGGGAGGTGGTCAGAGTTCACATCCTACAGTTATGTTTGGCAAGGAGGGAAGGAAATTATCACGGTTTTGGGGGGGAAAAAAAAGTTGATCATGCTCAAGTCACTGTTGATTTGTATCACCACCATCGTTCCTTAAACTTTTTAAACCTCAGCTCTATATTCACATGTTTGGGGATGGAAATATTTAACGCTTAGCAAAAGTTTTGGACTCTGGTACAGTAGATCAGTTCAGCTGGCCGCCCCAACACAGCTGCAGTGGCCGCAGTTAAATCCTTTGGGGCGACTCAGACCATTTGTCAAAGTCCAGAAATCCTTTATACGACCAGCAACACAAGTCACGCTCTGACATCTCAAGAGACGAGCTGCTACAATTGTTGCCTCGTCAAGATTGTCAATATCAGTTAAATGGTTCAGCCGTGAGTTTGGAATTAAATTCTTGCTGGCAGTTCTTCTTGGTCAACTCCAAATTCCTCTCTCCAACTCTGACACATGATTTAGATTTTCAGAGGGAGGCTTCTCCTTGAGCCAGACTTTTGTTTCTGGTTCTTCTTATGTAACAGGACAGGTCCGTCTCTACGGGAATCACTTCTGTAATGTTGTCTGAATAACAACCTCAGCCTGTTCGTGGCAAAAACAATTACAACAGTAATGCTGTACGAGCAGATAGAGTATTGAAACAAGACTGGATATTTTGTTGGAAAAACAAATTACAGTAGTTGGGTTGTTAATAAACATTCTGCAGATGCATTCGACTCTAATCAACGCTAATTTGAAAAATCAAGCAACAACAGGTATTTGACATGTTTTCATTTTGCTCAAATATAATTTAATCCAACCAGTGAAACGTTTCCTTCCAAACACATGTGCTGTTGCAAACTATTACTTATATATATGCAAACAGAGCCACCTTTACCGCACCGCAAAAGAAGATTCTACACATCAGAGTTTATTTACAGGTCTGCAGGAGTACTACTGCATATTTTAAAACAAGTTGCATGAAGCCTTTTGTTGCTCCAGAGGGAGCTGCGCAAAGTAGCCTGATGTGATGTCACTTCAGGCAACATGGGCACATCCGAAAAAATGAAGCTGAGCTGTCAGAGGTCGAGTTGCATTGTGGGTGATTAGACGGCAGGTTTTTAAAAAAAAAAGAAAAAAAAAAAAAAAAAAAAAGACTATTTCTCTGGCTCTGCAGTTTGGATTTTAAGCTTCTTTTAAAAAGTGGTCAATCAGTAAATCCAACAGTGCTCGAGGAGAGCAATAACAGAATTGGCGGAGAACCTTTCAACGATGAAACTTTAAAGGTCGTAGCTACAGATCCAAGAGCATCCTCGAAATACAATTATCATAGTTCTGTGCTTTGCCTTCAAATGATTCACTTGTACTCAAATAAAACTTGCCATAACTACATAAAACCTCCATCCTACAAAGACAGGCAGATAGACAAGCAGTTATGACCCTAGATAAAAACTAATGCGAAAATCTAAAACTTTTTTTGTCCATCATAGATCAAATGTGGGCTGTAAAAATGCCAAATGTACGTTGGCAGTATCCATGGACGAGGACTTGGACCCAATGTATCCATCGCCTCTTACTTTATCCTCAACATCAGGCTGAATTTACTAGAAGGCGGTTGACATCACAAAATAGCATGAAAGGTGTAGGATTGTGGTATAAAGAAACATTTTTCGACATACTGTAGATGTGCTATATAAAAAAAAAAGAAAGCAGAACAATGCAGCAGAGGGAACAGGGCACCAACAAGCCAACAAGGAAGAGAAATTTTTCATTTCATGGGACTTTAAGTTTAATACATCAAGATTTTTTTTTTTCCTGTCAGAACAGCTGCTCGCCTGCTTGTAGTTTTACAGCGGTTCAGTCCTGTAAGCTGCGGCTTTATGATTTCAGCCTGCACGGCGGCATCCAGGGCAGGCTGCAATGACCACACAGCCCCGGTCACAGTAAATTGCTTCTAGGTGAGACACGACGCTCAAAACCCGCTAATGTGTGGGATCGGCTGGGATCAGTACAGTACAGGCTCTAATCAGTGAGCGGGTGTTTTTTTTTTTTTTGGTGCCAAATCAAGCTTGAAAAAACAGTCGAGTGGAGACCAGGTCTTAGATGTGTGTGTGTGTGTGTGTGTGTGTGTGTGTGTGTGTGTGTGTGTGTGTGTGTGTGTGTGTGTGTGTGTGTGTGTGTGTGTGTGGATTTACAAGCCGTGTCCTTTTCATCCATGTGTCATAACGGCTGACCCATTCAAACCTGAGTGTCTGGTTGAGCTTTGCAGAGTTATGCAACTTTTGAAGTAATTGAATCTACAGTACTTAATAAAATATATATAGTACAGTTATAAAATACAGTACTTAAAAATGTGTATTACCCAAACCATACTTGACAAATGTACTTAAAAAAAAAACAAAAAAACAAAACATTGGTCCATTTCAACAGGACATTGTGCTGCCTATATTTAGCTTATATTTATGTAGCCTAGCCTGTAGGAGAACCAGGACACCAGTGACCCCAGTTTCCATCCTGGGGACATAAAGTGGACATAGCTGAACACTTAAGATATCTGGGGGTTGCTCACTGACAGTAAACTGGACTGGACTAAGAACACCGAAGTCCTCTACAAGAAGGGACACAGCCGCCTCTCTTTTCTGAGGAGGCTCCGCTTCTTTAACATCTGCCGGACTATGCTGACGATGATTTACAAGTCTGTGGTGGCCGGTGCTATTCTGTTTGCTGTGGCGTGCTGGGGCAGCAGACTGAGAGTCGCAGATGCCAACAGACTCAACAAACTGATCAGGAAGGCCAGTGACGTTGTGGGGGCGGACTCAGATATTTATTAAAACAAAACTAAACAAACCACAATTATTCATTTACTTCATTTATAACGCTACGACCATTTCACTGTATAATGTATATAATTCCAGATTGTCTCATTTATTATTTTATTATTTATTTCATTGTCTATTTTAGTATCTCATTTATACCTTCATCTTTATCTCTTGTTTCCATTCATGTTGTATTTCTATTTCAACTTTGCGCGGGATTAATTAAGTATTCTTAATCTGATTCTGATCAATTTTCTTGAAGCCTTTTTTACTACAGGTGGAAAATGGCACACATGTCTAACATACAAATACATACTTTTTTGGTTTTTTGTTTTTTGTTTTTCACCTTGAAACTGGGTCACCATTGGGATCCACTGTAAAAGTCATGAATTCCAGCTGACTACACCTGCCCTCCCTCTGTTAAGGAGCTTCAAACTTACCACAGGCACCTTTCAAGCCCGCAGGCTGGGGTGGGTGGGGGTTTAGGTTTTGATATTCACAATGTGGCTTTTTGGTGAAACACTCCTTTACACCTCCAACTACACATACAACCAAGTAAACCAAAGGAAAAAAAATGTTGTTTACTGTTCATAAAGGCAAAAAGTTTAATAAATTAAAACAGAATCATTTACCAAATGTTCTCAAGAGACAGATGTTGTGTCTACTGATCTATGCGTGTATTTCCATAATAAACGCATAATTTAAAGCCAAGCGAAGTAGACAAATGACCTTTCTACCTCTTCAATGTAAATCATGTGAATTCCGTTCGCTTGAGGCTTTGAAACATGTCGGACCACACGTCTTATTTCACTGGAATTTGCATTTTGCCTGCGCTCCCCATATGCTAATTTAGGAGATTTTGATGAGTGGTTCACATGTTGTCATTTTCTCACAGGTGCGGAAAAGTGCATAATGTCTTTGTGATTCCTATGTAGAATTACACAAGGCACAGCTACAGACACTTTCATAAAGATGAAACAAAACAACGAGTTTAATTTGTTTCTGACTAAAACAAGATTGCAGATGGTAATGAAAAAGCGATGGAAGCTGGGTCAAACTGATCGCTATGAACAGATGATTGTAATTAGCATTTTTTTTGTCCTTTATTTTCATTCCTCATGCAGATAAGCATCTAATTGACATTTGTGTATTTATTGCGTGAAAACAAAGCAATGAAACGGACAGCTGCGCCGCTTACTGAAATTTATGACTGTTACAAAATACAAAACAGCTGCTTCAAATACTTTTCAAATCGCTGTTCGAATGAAATTACTGTCCTGCGTGATATCCAAATAAACTATATGACTCTACAGTCCTGAACATAAAATATTACTGTAGTTCTTCGTTTCTGTCTACATGGACTTCGACTTGTTCTCGTTGTTTGAGCAAACTACAGATTTTTCGCCACCGCATCTTGCTGGCTTGTATTTGGCAGTTACAGGCTTGGAGGAGATTACATTTTTCATTGAGAGAGAGCTACTTTCTTCTCGCAGCCATGATTTCAATGTACACACAGCACCAGCCACAGGCAGCCCAAGACAAGAAACAAGAAGACATTTTTTTCATCATGTATCGTAGTAGACACAAACACTGTAAGCGGGCTACTTTGTTAAAGTACCTAAATTAAAACGTATTATCTTCTGTTGAAACAGGAAATGGATGAGCATCCTGTGATGGGATCACACCAGCCGCCACACGCTGTAAACATGTTCATTCATGTTACTCAGTCAGTCGTCATTAAGACATTATCACATGAGGACTTATGGTTCACACCCATACGAATGTGGCCTTCATTTCTATCCCAACTACACAGCTATAAAGTACTGTGATTGCATCTTGCTCAGCAGTGACGCTATCGTGCTGACAAAAAAACAGTCCATAGACAAACAAAGAGACGGATGGAAAAGCGGTTCATATTCAGCCGTTTCTTCAGAAGCCTGTGAGTGCTGCCATGACGGATAACTACTTCCACCAGCGTTTTTTTTTTTTTTTTTTTTTGCTTCCGGGTGCCTTGCAACTGCATGACTGGCCGCCGTCGCCAAAACAACTAGCGTTATGTCATAAATGAAAGATAGAGCTCAGGTACAAAATGTGCCGTTGTTGGTTGCCACAACAGTTCAAGTTCGACAAAAATGTCCGTGCCCTACGCTCTACGCCCTGCACGCCATGCCGAGGAAGACAGAACGGAGACTAAGAGTGGCTCACGACTTTGAGACTAAAATATCCCCGGAAGAGAGCGTATGTTTGCTCCCTCCACTTCGTCGATAGAAATCCCACGAACTGCACCGTGATCTGAAGCTCTATCTGGGCTACGACCACCCTCCTCCAAAGAAGAGTAGAAAGCTTGTATGAATATATCCACTTGTTAAAGTGAATATGGGCCAGGGCTGTAAAGACGAGGGCAGTGGCCCCTTTCCTACTTCATATACAGCATCTCCAGATCTGTCAAGGCAATAACTTAAAATCTAAGTGAATGATGGGTAACCTTTTGAACTGATTGTTATTCGGGTATTATTTCAATTTGGGTTTTCATCAGTTGGGTGCTTACATCACGTCTGTGTCATAAAGACAAACATGTGAAGACAACAGACTTCCCTTTCACTGACTGTATTTCCTTTTTCCCCTCAGGTCTTTCCCTTCATGAGCTGATATGTATTTAGCAAGAACTGGACTACAAAGCAAGAGGCAGTGCAAGGAGAACAAATGAAAGTCAGTCAAACAGTGTTTTTTTGTTTTTTTGTTTTTTTTTTTGTTTTTTGAGTCAGATCGCTCATGACGGTCCAAACTTAGACACTCAAGTGTTTGAGACAGATTTTGATCACGTTGGATCACGTCTCGCTTCACAGTGCCAAGCAGGCGCTGGAGCCGTGTCATGATTCATGCTGTGAGCTGAGATTTGTGAGCACATTATGAGCTAAACAGTGTTTTTTCGACAAGATAGCCCAAAAAAGATTCTTCTTTTCATGTATCTCAGCATGTGTGCCAATGTGTCAGAATCAGATTCAAGTTTCTCATCCAGTATTGAGACCACAAAAAAAAAAAGTGCTCCTGTGATGTTTTCCTGGTTGACACGTGTACCATGTAATGTTTACCACTCTGTCATCTGATCATTCAAGCTGCATATAGCATATAAAAAAACATGCTCTGAGACACAATGGGTACGATTCCACAAGACGAAGAGTTGACTCATAACCCCGGTGATAAACCAGCCATCATGGCCTCTTACAAGGAGGCGAAAGGGAAGTGCAAACGACCAAGAGGTAACCGTGGGCGGTTCTGACGAGAGTGATTTGAGGGAGTTTGTTCAGCTAATTAACACTCTTTAAGCCAATGCCAGTGTCAATACTGAAATGGGCTCAGAAAAGCAAGTTCCCTCTCCCAAGGAAAAACTTTTCATGTGGATTATCTCCTTCTTGGCTCAACTGAGAACCATAGCTTATAATCACTGGCCGTGCACAGAAATGGACGACGAAGCCAAAGCTAAAAACACCCTGATCGGTGGCTGGCTGCAGTATCGGTCATAAACTACACGCAAATAACTGGCGATTGATCATACTTATTTCAACAACCACAGACCTATAATGTTAGTGTAGTGTTCATGACTAAACTGTCATCATAAACAAGCTGTTAATTCGTTGTTAATCGGGGTGTTCGCAATAACCTCTCAAAATCAACTGAGGAGGAGTGTAGAAATGGCTTTTTACAGTTTGCAGTAATCTCTTTATGTCTCTCTTTCTCTCTCTCTCTCTCTCTGATGATGCCTTCACTTTCCTGTAATTTCCCTTCTGTCTGTGGATTAATACCATGCCCAAAGCTCTACTTACAACCACTTAATGCAAGCAGGCTAAGAAAGTGAACCAAGTGATGTTTGTTTTTCCATCTTTTCATCAATGGCTCTCCTCCGCCGTCTCAGTGCTGTGGACAACGCTGCAACTACACGTAAACCCTTAGGCTGCCTTCACATTGGATCAGGAGGCGCATCGGAAATGCAGGTTTTCCCATTCGTCTTAATGAGGGCGGTCCGTTTTGGGTGTGGTGGTGCTGGCCGCAGGGGGCTCCGGAAAAACAATGCGGCCAGCTGGCAGGAAAGTTGAATTCTGACTCAACTTTTGGGGGAAACCCAACGTCACGATCTGGTTGGTAAAAGGGCCGTCTTCCAAAAGACGTCCACAGGAAGAATAAACCTTTGCTCTTCTGTCTAATGGCGTTGGCCAAACAGCTCTCAGGAACAATACCGCCACCTTCTTGATTGGGGGCAGACTAAAAATCCCAACTTTATGTTACACCGTGGTCAATGATCCGTTAATTAAATGACACTCCCACCCCATCGGATCTGGTGTGAAAGCAGCCTCAGGGTGACTACAGCCAATATCGTAACACATTTTCATTATATTGACATTCTCCAGAGGAAACAGAATTAAACCTTTATCTCCTGATACATATATGCTCAGAGCTCCAGATTTATCAGGAGGATTTCATGAATCTGGACTATGTGTTCAACTTTTTGGATGTGTAGAAGAACGTTAATTAACATCAGATTCTGACTGATCCTGCCAGTCCGTTAAGGGATGTCAATAATCAGTGAAGTTAAGCTTCTGTGGCTCGTTAATTCGTAAATGCGCACACGGGATGCATCTTATCAATTCTGCTGCTGAGGATCGCTGCTGGTAATGCAATCGATACATTCCACATTAAATATGTATCATTTTACCCACTCACATCCCATTCGCTAATGATCAGGATGTTATTTTAGGATACCCACATCGTTTTATATGAACAATAGTCTAGAGCAGTACATTTAAGGTAGTCTCAGCCTTATCAAGCCTACTTTACCGGCCGCCCCTGTGGTGCTTTCTGTCGTTTACTCATCACTTGATGTTTTGTTATCATTTAGTTATTTGACGCTATAAAGGGTTGAGACATAAGACTTGACAGCTGGACTTCAGTACCAACGGCTCCAACCTCTGCAATCACAGCTTTCCAGAGTCTGGCATCACCAGCACGAGATGGGAACGCCCCGATCCCGAGTGTTTCGTACAGTGACTGTCCAGTGGAGACGAGTCATCCGACTTCACATAAAGTCAATGAACCTTAAAACCATTAAATGACTGTTTATTAATTGTACTTTATATGTACTCCTGTGCTACATGCGAGGTCCAGAGACAGACAAACTCTTCTCCCAGTTGTGAATTCCCACCCGAGTCTTAACTATTCAGTCAGGTTTCTGTCAGCGTGTTAAACCACGAGTCACGCCTGTGTTTACATATTGGGCTCCTCTCCTGTCAACTAAAATAAAAGCCCTTGTTAATGCTGAGGTGTCTAAAAGTCAGACTGGCAGCATCGGCCCTGAGTTTGCAGTGACTCAGCTGGTGTCCATCCATTGACAGGGGCGCTCTGTTGTCTGGATTGATCAGCCTTTATTGGAACTACAAGAAAGCTGTCTGGCCAAGGATGAGACATCTTTTTAAAGGACTAAGCAGCTTTCCAAAATAATGGCCCTGCTTCAGTCACCTGCACAATTATTTCACAGTGATTCTGAGGCGATGAAAGATAGAAAAGGACTGGCAAGAGAGCATGAGAGAAGACAAGGGGGAATGGATGGGGGGGGGATGGGGGGAGGCACACGCAAGGAAGACAATTTCACATTCAGACATCATTAGAAGGTAATAGAGTGGAGAACAGCGCGCAGCTTCTGTCATACCTGCTGCTGCCCGCCTCAAATTCATTTTCATTCATAGAGGCGGGAAGAGAATGGCAGAGAGACACAGACACACACAAAGAGAAAGAGAGAGAGAGAGAGAGAGAGATTTCTAGACAGGAACAGAATAAAGTAAGTAAGACCTCAAACTTCCTTGACATGTTGAAAAAGTAGCGCTTTCACAAGGAGGTGTAATTCATACCATTCGCTGCTTAAATATAGCAGAGGCAATTTGCCGAAGACAGAGGGGGAGACGGAGTGTGACGAGAATACAACTACTCACTTGGTTGGATTCCTCAGGCAACACTTCGTGCCCACACGGCCTCAAACATGCTAAACTCAGCGCGGTCTCCGATTCTTCCCCCCCCCCCCGCCCGCTGATTGACAGCCGCAGTGCAGGTGTGGTGCACTGCCAGAATGGAGAACTAGACTAGGGTACACTGGCAGACGAGAGATGAGGAGAGCGGAGAGGTAAGGAGAGTCAGAAAAGGGAGGGGAGAGGAGCGAGGGCAGAGAAGGAGGGCGAGAGAGTGAAGCGAGGAGCCGGCCCGGCTGATTTATGGGAGCAGGTCAGTGCCGAAGCACACGTGTGACACTAATGCACAAGGACGGGACAGATGTAGGAGCGAGTGCTGAGTGGCAACCTGTCATGCACCCATCCTTCAGTTCACCTCCACTCTCCACTCTCCAGAGAAATAAACAGTCAGAGACTTAGCCTGCTCTGCAAATAGCGAGACAAGTCAAAGGACATGGTTCAGAGCGGCTACAAGAGTGTGCTGTTAGTTCCAGACGGACTTCACAATCAGTCGCGGAAAAAATACGAAAAGAAATGGACTTAAAGTGGGTTCGGGCCAAATGTGAACCCACCAACACGTAAGCAAATTGTTCGCGACCATCCTGAGGGAGGCGCGGCCCTTCCCTGTCTCGTATCCCCAAAGGTCCATTATCTGCACATGTGTTGGTCAAACTGAGAGAATATTCTGCAAGTCAAGAAAGTCATGAAAAATTAGTCATGCCACTTAGGCACACGTAACTATTAAAAAAGAGTGTAAATCACATTTCACATTCATTTGCAGGAATTGCTCTAGAAGGTTTTGGTCAAGGCTTTTGGTGGGCACTTAATGAGACTGCATCACTGATATGACTGTGTGTAGTCATACACAAACTAAACGTCAACTACTGTACATGTTATCTTCTGGAATAAGGTCCCACAGTGGTCCACAGGAAGGGGAGGGACTCTGACTGTGTTTCCAGGGATGTGCTATGTTAGCAAGATGTCAGTCACAAGGTAGCCACGCTCTAAAGCCTACCCTGCGTTATAATCTATTTTACTCTAAATGGGACCTTAATTTACCTTGAAACCATCAATTGAGACCGTGGACTCATTTGGAAACTGTTTACTGAGGTAATAAATCAAGGGAGAAGTAGAGCCATTTTCTCTTTGTCTTTCTTTCATTTCGAAGCCTGTGTCGCCGCCCCCTGCTGGCTATCGAAAAGAAATGCAGGATTATGGCACGTCTGCATTAAGTTCACTTTTCCAGCCAGGAAACCCCGTCCGCTATTTATACTGTCTGTAGTAGAGGAGTAGTCACTTCATATGTCAGATGGTGGATACAAAGACATGCAGGATTCTCTGCTGGAGGTACAAGATTTGCCTTAAGATAACACAAACATCTGGAGTTTCTGTGAAGATGTGTGATCCATTAGTGAAGTATGAGCACATTAACACACACACACAGTCACAGTCACCACACAGGTTGTTCATGGAAGTAAAGTGAGGTTGAAAAGTGTAATTTACTGTATCCTGAATAATCGTACTGTGACTCAAAGGCTCTTGGTTCTTCTGATATCCAGTCCAGATAGCTAACTATATGCTGCCACATGCTGACATTGAAGGAGGCACTAATAGCGGTTTAACACATCATACCTACGTATGACTCAAGATAATGAACACGTATGCAGTCCAGTTTGACCTTTCATACTGATGTTTGCGAGAGAAAATAGCCGGTTGTCACCATTTACACGAGATCAAGGTCTGCACCTTTTGTAACGTACACGTCTCTGCTACACCGTAGAATTATACCAGACCTCGCATCAATTTACGTGCCATTTTAAGTGCTTGCTGTAGTGTTTATACTGAGGATGGTTACCAGTGGGCCTTGACCTGGTGTTGGCGTGGGATTTCTTCCTCTTCTGCTCACATTAAGAAAAGTTAACGCAGTGCTTCACATTTATCCAGTTCGAGCGACTGAGTCGAGCAGAACTGACAGCAGATTTCTACGTGTGGCTCCAGTTACAATAAGGTGGATTTTCAGAATTTAGTGCTTTGGATTTATTTGATTTGGGCAGCTGTTGAATAAAAAATCATTTTAAATATGTGGCATCAAAGACTTACATCACCACAGCAGGAAAATCAAGTTTGATCTGAAATCTCATTAAGTACAAAGGGTGTGCGAGCCGAGTTTATATTAAAATGGATCTAATGCAAACAGTACTTGGAGATTAGATAAAATACCTCCTCAGTTATGAGCTAGGGAGCACACTTCCCCAATTTGTCTTGACCACTGATGCGTCTCCATGAACTTTTTCACCTAAGTTGATCAAAAATGTGTCCTTCAGCTCCAGACACACTGCAGCTAGTAATGTGGAAGTGGAGGGCTGTGGTTATACATGGTCACTTCCAGGTGTGAATGTGTCTACATGTGTGAATGCGAAGATAACAACAGAATGAGCCTCAACCAGTCGTTGGACTGAGAATGTAAGGTTTGCCATTCGCCTCGCAGGTAGCCCGCGCCCCCCCCACCATGAAAGGGCCCATAAAAAAGAGGCTTCGGGCTTATAATACTTGTCCTTCATGTACACTAGAGGGGATGGAGAATGAAGCAACAAACACATTTGGTTAAAGTATGAAATGTGAACTCTATATCTGTCGCTTGCCAGTATGGCTCCTGTATCTATGCCTGTGGTTGCTCCGGCAGACGCAGTAAAAAAGGATGTTAATGAACTGCTGTCACACGTAGGCTGGTGCCTTTGAGGCAGCAGTCAGGATTCTCTCCACGTACTCAGTCTGTTTGCAGTGTGGAGGCTGTGATGTGCTGCCTGACTGCAGAGAGTCGCTCGCGGCCAGACAGGAGGGGACCGACTCAGTACAAGGGGTCCCTGCTGCACTCGCTCACTCACTCACCAGCAGAGCAAAGGCTCAGCTCTGAGCGCGAGTGTGTGTGTGTGTGTGTTTCTATCCCTGTACGTGTGCGTCACTTTGTCTGCGATGCTTGTTTGCTTAAGCGCCGGCGCATCTGTAAGAAAAGCGCATGTGAGTAAACGTAACGCGCACGTGCAGACTTTGGAAGCACCATTTTGTCCTGTAGATTTCAGTTACAAAATGGAAAAGAGCAACTGGGGGAAAACCAATGTGTTTGTGTGTGTGTGTGTGTGTGTGTGCGATTGCGCGGATGTGTTTGTGTTTGTGGGAGACACAAAGCCAGTTTGCACGCTGCCCTCCCCTGCAATCTGCCTCTGCTGCACCCTGGGTAGTGTCAGAATGGTTTGGGCACCCGCTGTGCCACCTGTCACCCCAGCCCTAAGGCTCATGCCGGTCCAGCCACCTGACACTGAGGCCCAGCCTCAATTAGATTGCTATCACACAACCAGGATTGGCTCTTTTTCTCTCAGTTTATCTCTCCATAAAAAAAAAATAAAAAAAAAAAACACACTCCAAGCACTCCTTCGGTGCAGGTCCTGCCCTAAATTATTTAACTTTTAAATACAAATCTACAGTTTGGACATATGTAGGGGTGGGAAATCTCCTTGTCAGTGTGGTTGCTAATGACGTTATCACAAGAACTCAGCAAATAGGGTACCCCTTGAAGGGGAATTCGGGGACTCTCGTGTAAGCATGACATCTGGCTCCACCAAACATCTGAGTAAGCAGATTGGCCCTGCAGGCCTGGTGTGACAGCCGACGAGGAAGCTGGGAGATGTGGGAGAACTGATCTGCACAACTCCGCTGCTCAAGCTGTCACTTTAGCTTGGCTTGGCACAGTTAGATTCTCCCTGGCTCAGAAGCATTAGACCCACTCTTCTGACTGCCGCTGCCCTGCCGGCACCGAGCCAAGTCTTTCATGGGGGAGGTCGATCATCACTCTCACTCTTTCTTTCTTCCTCTCCTTCTCCTGCTTAGTGTCTCTCAGCAGGGCTGTAGCTTCTTTATCGCAATCTTTCTTTTTTTTGTCCCCCCCCCCCTCCCGCCGCCTCTTTCTTATCCTATCCCCACCAGAAGCCACAGAATGGGATCCATTCTAATCTGCCATTATTTGCTATTCCCAGTTCCTGTGCAGTACTCTAAGCTACTCATATGCTCTCTCCTTGCCATCTTTGTTCTTCCCTGAGTAGGCGTTCAGCCATTGAGCAGTCACTCCACCCAACAGGATCCACTCTGACATGTTAAGAAAACCACTTTTAACATCTTTAGTGTAACAAGCTAACCTGCTGTGATTAAATACCTCCTCAGCAACAGAACTGCTGTTTTGTGTTTGGACTGATGTAATAAAACATTTCTACGGCTAGAAGGAGATGGATTACAGCTCCAGTGTAGAAGCATATGCTACTGTGCCAAATGCTTAAGATCTGGCTTTTTTTTTAAATTTATTTTATTTTATTTTTTTTAGCACATTCGGTGTAGACATGCACTAAGGTCCAGTGTGAGGTAAAGGGTGAAGCAGAAAGTATTTTGATTAAATCCCACTAACGGAACATTTGTGTGGGGGCTATTCATTATTCCATCCGAGTGGTGAAGGAAATGAATTATTTGAGTCAGGTAATTACCCACTCGCGACGGAATAAACTGTTCTCGCCTCTAATAGGCAAAGAAGTCAGGGTGTCCAGTCGGCCCGGGGATCTAAGTGCATATGTAACCACAACCGCAGTTACTCATTTAGTCGACTATCTAAAGAGGGAAACTGCTCAAAGTTTTCCCAGAGAGCACAAACCTCTGCCAGGTCTGATGGTCCATCCTGCTCAGATCTGCAAGTGCTGGTGGATCAAGTTCTCCATTGATATCCTGTACAGACTCTCTTCTCTACGAGAACCAGTGTCGCCCAACGAAAACGTGTCAACAGCTGTTCCCCGTGATGAAGGAAAATCCTCATTGGGTGACTGAAGTTTACTTATTCAAGTTTATAAAAAGCTTCTTCTGTAAATAGTTCTCTTGTTCTTGTCATCAAAAACATGGAGCTGAAGTTCTCTCCTGTGGCTGTTCTGTAAATAGCTTTCTACATTTTACATAATAAAAGATATACAGTAGCGGCTTCTGCTCGACCCATACTGCTATTTCAGGCAAGCTGTCATTTCTAGTAAACCCCTCCCACTTCAGAATGAGGCCCCACCCACAGACCCCGCCCAAACCAAGTACAGGTATCGATCCAAATAATGAAGCAGAACCAAAGTTCATGCAGGACTCGGAAGTAAGTAAAAGTTCATCTAAAACATCGTGGTATCAAAAATAGTATCAAATATTTCTTGAGGTGTTGTATCAAAGTTATAAGCTCTAGTATTGAGACAACACTTCTGTATTCATTTTCATTCAAGGATTGGAATTAGGTCAAAAAACAGTTTCACATACTTCACATGCAGACAGCTTCTTATGAAAAACAGTTGCTATGCAAAACTGAATATTTACAAGAAAGACATTTAAAAAAAAATTAAGAGTCGGAATTAAATTTGCTTTCAGAAACAAACCTTATTTGGTTGGTTGGACGTGTGAAAAACATTTCTGTTTCTGTTGCTCCATTTTTTAAGTTCTGAAAAAAAATGTTTTAATGAGTCGAGCCGTGCGAAAAAAGTTTGTTTTCATTCGGCTCGACACATGAAAACAAAAACTGTGTCACCCTATTTCACACATGAAAATGTATAAAATAGAGCAGTCAAATGAATAAAAAATGAATAAATAAAAAAGGTAAACTGTACGTATGTGTTTGTTCTTTTAAAATCAGTCACTAACATAGAGACCCCCTCGGTGTTCCTGTTGATGTGTTTCGAGTCTTTCCTGTTGCATTTGTGGTCATTTCACATTTCACTTACAGCACATTTATAGGTGAGATAGTACTCACTTGTCCGGCCTGCCAGGCACCTGCAGGCGTAAGCGACATTTGTTCGCACTCTGGATCTGTTCTTCTTTGATACGAATAAGCCTCTGCAAAGCCAGACACCAGTCCTGCGCCACAGTGGTGTTCAGGTTCTTTGATGGGAAAAGGCACAGAGTTAAAACTTGTTTCCCAGCTGTAGCATTTCATGCACACTGACCACAGAGTTACACTGTAGTTGGGCGGAAAGCATTGATATTCCTCCACACATCCATCCGCAGGAAAAAACCGCAGCACATCATTTTTGAAGCCACGTAGTTACGGCATCGTATCCCCTAAAAGGTAACAGTGAATTTACTACAACACCAGCGTCCGTTTTACTGTAAACTCTAGTCCCTCAAGTCAAACAGAATCAAATCAATTTTCCGAAGTCAATGAGCTGTGCAAAAGTATTTCATCTATTTGTTCGGTGGACAATATTATAACGGGGCGGAAAGTGAAAATAAGTCATTTACTGCCAGCCTAATATCGCTCCTCCTGAGGACATTGTGCTCATTAAGTGCAGGGAGGCAAAGGTGCCACCATTAGCCTGAGAGGCTCTTCGGTGATTGCTGGAGTATACCTCCCTGACTGTGTTATGCAGTGTATGGTACTTTTAATGCGTTAGTGGCAGACTACTGGGAAGTGTCCTGATTTTAACGCTACAGGAGGGGTGCTGCTGTTTTCTTTTGCAACACAGAAAAATCTGACACTTCCGTCTGGTATATCAGAGGGAACAACTCATACCCTCCATTGTGGCGCAGCTGATGAGGAGATAGATGGGAGACTTCATGCTTTTACAGAAGGAATAGCAGAAAGAGATTTCCCCAAATGATAACGCTCGTGCCAATCCAAACTTGATCTCTTAGTTTGCACAGAAACCAGTCGTTTAAACTGACTGTACATATTTCAGTTTTGTCTCCGCTGCCTCTGCGAGTCTTTGGAGTGTTCTCAGGGTTTAAGGGCTATTGTAAGGTAAGCCGCAGTTTACAGAATACATTCTACATTTCATACATTATAAATGCACATATTGTATCTTGAGAAGACCGGCTTATGAATAATCTGTGATGCTGTCTTTGGGATAGAGAATACCGTGTTTGAAGGTCAGTTCGTGGCCAATCTGAGCTAAGGCATTTCAAGGAAACCCTGAGAGTGGTGGGATAAATGTAACAAACTGTGACTTCAGTGGTTTGGGCTGTAGACTCAGCCGGACTGAGAAAACCTACGCCTGTTGGCTGACTTTGTTGCATTATATATGTTGTGTGATACACGTTTTCCCCGCGAGATGATGCGGCCACAGCGAAAGCGTAACATGAAGCGACATGTACCTGGTACATCCCCTGCAGCGTGCCCACGAGGAGAGTGACTTCTTCCACGACGGAAAGGTCATGTTGGAGCTCCTGCAGCTCCTGGTAGAGCCGCGGAGGCCCCAGGATCGCTTTACCTAAGAGGTGGGCGACACGCAAAGGGTTTGTCAACAACATATTGCATAACCCTATGCAAAATGAGTACTACTAGTCTCTGAGGTGTCAAAGAAGAATGGAAAACAGGATGAACAGCTGAAGGCCCATGTTTTTAATTGCTTATTTTGTATGGCCAACATGGCAAAACCCAGAGATATTACACAAAATCTGAGAATGCTAATTTTTGAGAAGTGAATGTTTGACATTTTTACTAGTGACTAGACTGATTGGCAATTAATTTTCCACCTAATCATTTAATGGACAAATCTTAACAATGGACGAGACAAAGATACGATACGATACGATACGATACGATACGATACGATACAGATACTGTGAGGGATATTTTTGCTTGGGTTGAAGTTCTTTAATGGCTGCAGTCGACTTAAAACAAGGCACAATAATAAAATACAAACAACAAAAATCATCAGAAAATGTCCTGTGACATAAACATACAGTACATGGCATAGGGACCAACTATCCTGACGCAGACAGTGTTATCAGAACTTGACCTTGCCTCCCAGACGAAGTGAAAGTGCGGCGAGAAAAAGTTGCTTTTGCTGGAACTCTAGTGGCACTAATAAAAGAGGCTCGACTTGCGGATGGATCGATCGTCATTATTTGTTGAACTACAGCGAGCGAATTTATGAGTAAAAACAATCAGATGGAGAACCTGTTATTTGGAGCTATGATGCCCTTTCGCTGGCCAAAAGGAATGCAGGTGTCTCATTAGACGCAAAATTCAGCATCGATTTGAGGCCTGCTACCTTCAAAGTCTCCCTCTCTCTCCTACTGCCGCCAATCGATAGCTGTGTCTCCTCCTGTCTGCCATCCTCCCGTCCTAGCTCCCCTGGCCCACATCTTCCCAGCAGCAGGCTCTATGAGAACTACTGCCTAATTAAATTTCTGCAGGTAGATTTTGCTACAGAGCTGTCCTGCGCTGTCACATGGAAAAGCAGCAGAAGAGCTGGAGCGAGTAGGCGGGCTTAGTGAGGCGTGCTGCTCCGAGGAGACCCGGCGCCCTTTTTCGTCTTTCCACGTGCCTAAACGGAGTGAGAGTGAAGCCCATAAGAGGACAGGGAGTGGGGAGAAGAGAGGGGTGGGCTGGGATTGTTCATTTAAAGAGCTCCATTGTAGCTTCTGGGGTTTAATGGGATCTTTGTCACAGGCAGCCACTGACATCTGTCATCTGTGCAAGGAAATCAATAGGTGAGACATCTGAATATAAAAGGGCTGCGAGCTGCAAGAACAATGTCTTCCTGTCCTCTCCAGAGGGATTGCCTGGACCCCCGTACAGGTCCGTTGAGTCCTCCGGGGCCTGCTGTTGGCTGCAGCCCGAGAGGTGAATGTGCTGAGTTGTAATCCAGCGTAATCCCGTTGGTGAGGCAGGATATGGTTTTCACACTCAGACACGACCAGCTACACCGGCCGCCAGGCATGTAGCTCACTGGTGTGGAAGGCCAGAGCCCGGAGGGGTCCATCCCTGCTTTCTATGGAATAAGTCAGCAGTCTAGCACTCAAGCTGCCGTGCCAGCGACGCCAGCCAGTGGATTTAAAGACAATGCAGCATCCGCACCTGCATCAAAACCCTTGTCTGATCCGCAGCCAAAACCCACCGGTACACTTCTGACGGAAAACTGCTCTCCTGGCAGCGGGT